>NC_138737.1:7971403-8071687 GCF_965113295.1 Leuciscus leuciscus
CACTTTGTACTTTTCCACATGTGCTTGTACTGTTTTAAAGATGAACTCTCAATTTTGGGAGGGCCAAAATTGGTCTGTTTTTTTCTGTACCCAGACCTCCATAGTTCCCTGCACTCCAGATGAAATCGTTACCTTCTCCGCAGTTCGAGAAACACAGGCCGATTTGAGTTTACGAAGCATTTCATGTGCAGATATTTATAGAATTTTATGATTGTATGCATTAGGCAAGGGAATGTTTATGTGGTCTCGTAAAAGTAAAGGCCAAATACATTATAAATGAATTGTTGTGCTCAGCAGTCGCGCTTTCAATTTGACTGCGTGCCAAACAAAAGCAGGACTGGCGATTCACATCACAGAACCTATAACACGGCCAGAAAATGTTACTGCACTTAAAGGATTAGTTCAGCCAAAAAATACAATTCTGTTCATCATTTAATCAACCTTATGTTGTTCCATACTTGTATGGCTTTCTTTGACAAATTTTGCATAATGCACCGGTCACTCTTTTTTGTGTGAATACGATGCACAAGGACCAGATCATTCAACCAGATCATTCAATTAAATTAAATTAAATTAATTCAGAGTCATTCATAATTCATTCACAAATCAGTATGACACACATTTGGAACAACATGAGGATGAGTAAATAATGACAGAATTTAGATTTTTTGGGTGAATGGTCCATTTTAAAAGTGAATCAACCAAGTGAAAGGAAACGAGTACCAAATGCTGACTTGTGTCTAAACGTCTCATGCAGTCTCTCGACATTCACATTTGGTATTTCTCTAAACGCATCTCGATAAAAATTATTTGCAATAGATTTGTGTTTGCAAGAAAACACTGCAGACCACCAGACTAGCAGATTGTACATGGTGGTACGACTAAAAGGATCAAAGTGCAGTGTTCTTTGGAAATCTGGTACAGGCTAGATGAATGAATTTCGGACATTGTGGCATCTGATAAATTTGAAGCTGAGAAGATGCGAAGAACCTTTCCTTTCAAGTACCTTAACAGGTTGGTAAACCATTCAAATCTCATTTGTCTAAATATCCTTAATGGATATCAAGTCTAAACAAAAATGATGCCCAGCTTCAAATGTTTTTGAATGTTCAAATGTTCATCATGTTGGTTGATATTGCTGAATAAGACTTGTAAAAATGAAAAGAGGTTCCAATGGTAAGGAAAGAGAGAAGACATGACTTACTTCTGAGCTCTGCAGTGATTTAAGGCAAAACAAATGGAACACAGAATACATTTTTTAAAACCCTCAAGTTGCACACCACACCAAAAGTAAAAAAAAAAAAAAAAAAAATCATTTGATTTGCATCGCCAGACCATTTAGCAACATTTTTGTCTCCCTTCAATTTTTCATGGTATTTCCATAAATAGTGAAAAATGCTTCATTGCTTTTGCATGAGCTGAAGGTAAACACTATTCTGACCAGCACATATTCTGTGTGAGCTGAGAGCGAGTCATGTATCCAGGTTACTGTCTACAACACCAGTGATATTTCATTATGCTCTATACCAGTTTCACACTAAAAACTAATATTCTGTTGAACATTCTTTTATATAAGAAGTTAAAGATTAATATAAACAAATTAAATTAAAGCAATGGCAAGTAGCCTTCAAATATATCTCAATTACTGTTGCTTCAAGTTCTTCCAAGGAATTATTCCAGTAAACAGTCAGTTATAAAGAACAAAGAAATAATTAATAGCAGTGAGTGGGTTTGGTTTTTTCTTGCCAGTATCAGTGTTTGATTAATAACATCATAACAGACAGAGGCAGCCTGCATTTACACTGGAAGTTCCAATGCGCTGGTCCGATATTGAGACAAATCTTTTTTGCCTGTTTACATTCACTTAATACAACCCAACTGTTTTTACATTAACATCTCGCCAAGACAAAGGTGCATTTGGTCATTTATGCACACAAGTATGTAGCTTGTTCAATAAACTAACCCTAATCCTCACTTCTTTTATTATCAACATCATCTTGGTACTGAAATACTGTGGAAAGACTAGTCTAAGCCATTCTCAAGATTTCAGCCCATGATCTGACAGGTAAAACTCACAAAAAATTAGGGATGTGCCTGAAGGCACGGAAAATGACGGGGAGACCCTAAAGAGACATGGTTAGGCTTACTGTGGTAGTCGGTTACACTACAGTACATCAGAGATGACTGACAGGGCGATGGAGGAGGATTTAGTGCGCAACAGATCCAGAGCGTCATAGACAAATATCTTATCTTGTAAAATATGCGGTCAGTACCGATGCTTCCGATACACATTGGAAATTGGAAAGTGAATGTAAAAAGCGAGCATTCAAAAGTCTTTTTTTAAAAAAAATGTTTTAACCCTGCATATTGATAGCGGCCCTCTGATACCCAAAAATTATATACAATATTATTACCCAACTATATAATTGTGAGAGAACGCAAAATCTCCTTCAATCTCATATATTTTTTTCAATCACCATGTCCCTTTAGGGGCTCCGTAGTACACATAATTTCCTTTCTGAACATGATATTCAGCTTCGGGCACATCCCTACAAAAAATGCTGTAAATAATTCTAATACATTAGGAAGGAAATATGAGGTTCAGTCTATTCAGTCTAAATTCAGTTTCCAAAACTCCATATAATTTTTGTTATGCGAATAGATTCCCTAAATTGGAAAGAGTAAACTAAATCCAGTTTTAAATTACCATACATTTTTGATTAATCTTTCATCTCACATAAAAAAAAGGTGGACAGCAAACGTAGCAATACAAAGATTAAATGTTGCGAATATACGTACTGGTGAATGGCCTGTAGAAACTTGCGCTGATGTTTTCGGACCTTGGCATGGTCAACCTTCTTCACAAGCTTTGTGTGTTTGTAGATTAGCCATGTTTCCCTGAGTACATTAGCAGCCGTGTTTTTCACCTGTCAGCAAATGAAGTCCGGTTAAGAAGATGATATTAAATATTCATTTTAAAACATCAGTACAGCTAGACAGAAAGAGGTACAGGTACAGTATGTTTGGAAACTTACAGCAACATTACAAATTTAAAGTGAATACTCCTGAAATACAGTGATAAGTGCTAGTTGTAGACACTGCATGTAATGGTGAATTAGAGATATGGGTGAGATATGCTTGCCAGTTTTTGTCTAGAAAATTATATCATCAAGTGAATGTTGGCTAGTTTCCACAGCTTATGCACCGTCAACATTTGGCATTAAGTGCTTTTTGCAGTGAGTTTGACTGCTCCATTTAACACTTTATGTTAGTTAATTCTGTATATTAAAACATGCTCACTCTTTTGCAGAGTTGAGTGTCCATCATAAAGTTATGGACATGCTTTTCAGCCTTGGTGAGCTCTAGCTTCCGGGCTACGACAGCCACCACTAGGGCAGTGCAGCCGGCCCCCTGAAAAAAACACACAGACCACAACAAAATTCTTAGGCCCTGTCTACACAAGATGTGTTTGGTCGATCGGATCACAAGTAGACGAGGGAGACACATCCTCGTTTACACCTGGTCTCTTTTGGCCACTTTCAACCACTTTCTTCAAGGGGAGGGTCTATGGCCGGTAAATGTATGGGTTTTTTCAGATCTTATGATTTAATGTACAAAGTAAGCTTATGCAATTTACATATGAACGCGCATGGAGATGATGAAGAAACAGGGAGCAGCAGCTTTAGTTTATGCTCTGTTAGCCGCAAGACCACGCTGAACGCGGTGAGTGCGTGTTAGAAGTCAGAAATGGTGCTTGGTATGTTTTTCATCTTTTTTTCTCCCATAATGTTTATGCATTAGGTCAGTAGGCGGACAGTAGCCGGTCTTTTTTGGCTGTTCGAAAGCATTCGAATTTCGAACACATGAGCATCTACACTACGAAAGCAATCTGGTCGAATGCATTTTCAACTACCTCTGGAAGTGGTCGAAAGTGGATAAGCTCAAAACGTTTTAGACCCCGTTTACACCTGTATTTAGTGTCGTCCACTTGTGATCCGATCGACCAAAACGCATCTTAATACCAGGTGTAAACAGGGCCATAGAGAGATAATTCAGAAAGCTTTTTATATATACAGTTCCTCTTTAAAATGGCTTCACAGCTTGACTACGTTATGGCTGAATGGATATTAATTACTATAAAAAAATATGCAGATAAACCCACAAGGATGTAAATGTCTCAAAAACAGAATTTAATGTATTTTTTTTTTATAAACAATTCCTCCACAAAATGGCTTTATGGCCTAATGACGTTATGGCTGAGTGGACTCTAATAACTGTAAAGTATATGCAGATAAACTCACAAGGACATAAATGTCTCAAAAATAGAATTTAAATGGAAGACTTGTACATAATTAGTAGGGTAAAAGAGAGACGCACCATGATTCCAGTAAGGAGACACACTCCCTTCCCACAGTACGTGTTAGGCACCGTGTCACCATAACCAATAGACAGGAAGGTTATGGAGATTAACCACATGGCTCCCAAGAAGTTACTGGTGACTTCCAGTTTATCATGGTATCTGATGAGATAAAATAACAAGAAAAGAAAAAAAGCTGGGATTAATTCAAAAGAGTGACTAATTAATGCCTCATAGAATCAATCTCAAAAGAGAAAAAGTTAAAGGTGACCCCACTACGAGTTTATAAAATAAAAAAGCTAATTAATTAAAAATATAGAAGTTTTAAATCAATTTAAATTGATACAAATGATTAAATATAATACTAGCTACATTTATGCTGACAAACAAAATAAACTTGAAAAAAAATGTATAAAAAATTATGTTTACAAATTTTTTTTATTATTTAAAATTGAAATAAAAATGTAAAAACATAAATGAATAAATACAATTGTAGCTACATTTATGTTGACAAAATAATAATAATTCTCATAGCTCATTCCAGGTTTTCGGACCCCTACTTGATACGACGTGCTGCTGCAATCATGTTTTCATAGATTTGTCCTATACTAAATGATATATTTACAAAAGCTATTTACAAATATTCCCCTGAAATTTGAACAGCACTGCACATGGACACTGTTGCACGGCTCAAGCATAAAGAATGACCTGTCCGAATCAGCGGCCAGGTACACTTCACATTAGGGGTCTTTGAGAAGCCCAATTACATTTGAAGGGTAATCTTAAAAATGACCTAAAGTGGAATATCAATAAGTATTGAATGCAGCAGCATATATCAATATTCAGGCCAGACCGCACTGGATAAAAGGCGGACAGCTCAAATATAAATCAAGGTGCCTTTGTGTACATATTTTCAAAGCAGTGGTGTCCATATTATGCTCGTATGAACGAGAGGGCAGCCAGGGTCCATTAGATGGCTTGCTCTTCTTCCCCCAGTGTTCTAGCTCGGTCTTGTGTGGAGAATGCGTCTGTGTAAAACTATTGTGGAAGTCACAGTCCATTACACAAGCATAAAGAGGGTATATGGAAAAACATGCTGGCAGTGTAACCAAATCCAAAGCTGCCATGAACTCAGATAATGCACTGCTCTGACAGTATGGAGCACATAAGAGCATTCAGGCAGTTGATTTCAACAAAGGCACTTAAGCATTATCTCAAATCAGAGAACACTTGTTCCGAGAGCTTCATTTGTACACATCAAAGAATCTTAAACATAGATTCAACCCTTACAGAATTTTACCAAGGTAACCACAATTCCCGCCACTTACTAAAGTAACTGCTAATGGAATAAAACTGTGTTCATTTGATATTCGCCGCCGCCATTATCATCAAAAGTAAACAGAAACGCTCCAAAAGCTTCTTATTAGTTTTTTTGTACAGCAGAATAAAAATTACAGTAACTATAGTATTTTGGTGATACTGTGGTTAGTTACCATGGTAATTTTCTGTTAAGGGAACAGAATGCCACCTATGTTGATTCTTTCAGATAAAAACATTCATAACAAAACAGTCTACTCAGTTCAAGAAACACTCGCCCCAAACACCCTTAGACAAACATAAAGGATAAAATAATTAAAAAGTGATGAGGATGATGATGTCAAAGTTTCAAAACGAGGACTTCCTTGGCCTCAAATCCATCTTCCAACAGCATGAAGTGTCCATGTGCTGACTACGGGGTAACTCTACATTTATGTTCAAATGAATCAATCAGTGAGTTTCCAGCTTCTATGTCCATGAATTTAACTGAGGACTCATTAGCTTGAGTGCTATTAAATGAGGCCTGTCGACTAGCCTGCCGACAAATGATTTAAAGCGAGGAGGTAACTGAGGCCATTTAGAGGCGAAGCGAAGGGAAATACAGTCTCTGAGGGTTCCAAAGGTGCTGATAAAGCACCTCTCCATTCCTCCGACAGATACATCCACTGTAACTCTAACACAGGACATGACAATACTGAAAAATAACAAGCTAGCATGACAACTGACTAGCACATTAGCTTAGTTGGTGTCCTCAGCACTTTTTCCTCAACCTCAGTGGAAAAAATAATTTTATAAATCTGTATTTTTGTCTTGCTTTCCAGTAACGATATGTAGGCATGCTCAAAACAAGATCAATTTATCTGAGAAGCAAAACTGTATAATGAGAGACCTGTATCATGATTTTTTTTCATTGTTTTAAGTATAAACACATTTTTTCTGATTTATTCTCAAAACAAGAAAAAAAAAAAATCAATGAGGTAGGGGAAAAAATCTACTTCATTGGAGATATGAGTGTTTCACAACTATGGGCACTTTTATTGTTGTAAATGGTGAGACTTTTGACTGCACTTTTATTTTGTTAACCTTGTTCCAGATCAAGTTCCAAAAATATTATTAAAATATTAAATATTAAAAATAGCATTTTTATACACTTTAATACTTTTATTTATGTAAAAAGAAAATACACCAGTCCTCAGTTGCATCATGACCAACTGATAAAGTTTTACCTTAGTGTACTAAATTACTATGTAAAATAAATAAAAACTAACACCACAACCATGCTGTAATATTGAGTGGGGAAAAAAGTGTGAGAAGTGAAAGTGTGAAAAAGATACTTAAAGGAGAGATTCTGAAGAGTTTAGGTAAAAAAAAAAAAAATTGTTGATCATTTAAACAATTATTTTCAGTCATAAAATATGAAAAACCATCATAAACCATTTAAATCTATAATAATCAAACAAACATTTTAACATTTCATATTTTTAATTGACAACACAACTATATTGTAATTATGTGTGGAAAATATTATTTTTTTTACATGTAATTGTACTTAGGATGCACAAAACTTATCCACAGAATGCTATTAAATAATAAGACTGTGGAAATGGTGGAAACAAATTTCTCCTGGCTGTGATGCATTTATGTGAGCTGTTAGACATTGTTAGTGAATAGTGTGTCTATATTCTAGAAGTGAAAAGTGCCCATAGTTGAAGAAAACCCATATATACTCAATGGACTATTGTTGTGGTGCAGTGCAGTGAAGAAATATCAGATGATGTAGCACATATAGTCTAATGGGTAAGAAGTGGGCGCAGAACCTGGCTAAAGGGCTCAGGATGACCTGATTAGCATAGCTGTGCTGCTCTCTCTATGTTTATGGGTCATGACAACATACTGGATCTTTACTCTCCCCCACGGTCTAGGTCAAGATGGTATCTTGGTAAGAATAGCACTTTAGATCACCAGAAAAGGTCACATATCTGACAGCGCTTTAGGAAAAGAACAGGCTGCCATGAACATGATGACCACCATGTTGACACATGGTGTCAGCTGCGTGAAAATCCCAAAATCCAAAGAATGACTCAAAAATGTAATTACCTAACACTAAGACCCCTCTACAACAAAGGCTATAAGATGCCCGACCATTTATAGGAAAAAACAAATGAATCTGAATTTGGAAAAGAAAAGAATTTGGGATTTCCAGGATGCCAGCAAATTGCCGTTTTGCCAGTATAGCTCATCAAGAGAGATGAGCAGAAGCTAAGAGCCAAGTAATAGTTTTTCCTTGCAGATCACAGACTCACTTTGGACCCCTATCCAGCAGCAGCCATGTGGGAGAAACATAGAACAAAACACGCGTGAACAATGAAACACGCACACATTCGCTTGCCACTGACATCACATTTTATAAAGGCAACAACATAGGGTCTTGACCAACTGCATTTGATGGGAAAAAAAATACATAAATAGTTTAAGAAATCATTCACTCAAAAATAAAAATTATGTCGTTATTTACTCGCCTTCATGTTATTTCAAACCCATAACTGACTTTCTTTTGTGGAAGCATATCCTGGCCACTCTTTACTAGATAATAAGAAGTGAATGGGGACTTAAAAAGGGTTTTCTTTAAAGGGATAGTTCACCCCAAAATGAAAATTCCCCCATCATTTACTCACCCTCGTGTTGTTCCAAAACCATAAGACTATCGTTCATCTTTAAAACACAGATGAAGATCATTTTGATGAAATCTGAGAGCTTTCTGTCCCTCCATTGACAGCTACGCAACTGACATTTTGACGCTTCAAAAAGTTCATAGATCGTAAAACTTATCCAATATGAATTGAGTGATTTAGTCCAAATTGAGACACGATCACTTTATAAGACGAACAGATTTAATTTCGACTTTTATTCACATAATATTCATCAACGCACACATCAGTTATGGTTCGCTTGACATGCGAAAACCAAAGAGGTTCATTCTCTTGTGTTATGCAGCACATTTGAACTTCTGTTTTTATTCGCTGATCAGTGTTTTGATGTGAATAAAAGCCTATATTCAATCTGTTCATCATATAAAGCGATTGAGTGTCTTCAGAAAATTTTGACTAAACCGCTCAATTCATATGGATTAGCCTAGTTTTATCTCTTTATGAACTTTTTGAAGCATCAAAGTGGTAGTTGCGTAGCTGTCAATCAAGGAACAGAAATCGCTCAGATTCCATTAAAAATATCTTCATTTGTGTTCCGAAGATGAACGAAAGTCTTACAGGTTTAGAATGTAGAATGAGGGTGAGTAAAATGATGACAGATTTTTTTTTTGTGTGTGTGTGTGTGTGTGTGTGTGTGTGTGTGTGTGTGTGTGTGCGAACCAACCCTTTAAAATGACAAACAAACCAACATAAAATACCATACAAGTAATTAATATGACTTATGAAGCCATTTGATAGCTTTGAGTGAAGAAAAGACTGAAATGTAAGACGTTGCTCCCCTACTTCTACTAAACTCTAAAATGGACAACAAAACCCGTACGGACAACAAAAACAGTATATCAGCATCATTGGCTCCAGGTTATAATTTCGATCTGTTCATTGCACAAATTATTGTATGACTCCAAAAGACATGGGAAATAGTGCATGAGTCAAATTGTCAACTTTTATGGTGCTTGTTTTGTCATTTTGATGCTTGACAGCCCCAGTCCCCATTCACTTACATTATATGGAAATGAGAAAAAAAGACCAGCCAGGATTTTCTTAATTCACATTTTTTGTTCCATTGACAAAAGAAAATTATACAGGTTTGGAACAACATGAGGGCTGCGTGAGGGAATATTCCTTTAATACTCCAGGTACAAACAGTGTTTCTTAAGAAATCAAAGGTTTATCTCACCTCTCACAGACATGCACTGTCCAGGCAGCAATGATCCATGATGATATGCTGAAAACCAGCAGGACTGTGCCTGGGCAGATAGTCATCAAAGTCTTCATGACAAAGCGTGTGTTAAAGTTGATCTTATTGAGGGCTCCGATACTGCGTGACGAGGCGTCCGTAAAGAGCTTACTGTGCAGGAGCATGACTCGGCCAATCAGATACAGCCGCAGGAACATGGGGATGGAGAGGATGATGTCCACGTCTGCATCCGCCACAGACGGTAGGTAGGAGTAGGCCAGGCGGGCGGTCCATGTGAAGACGTACTGACCTGGAATAGGGTGGATGGCACACACCAGCAGCTCCAAAACGATAAAGAAGATACGCTCGTATGTCATGGCTATCCGCCAGTCATCTGCTCCATTGTCCACCATGAAGAGCTAGACGTTAGACAGGGAAATGTTTTTAAGGAATGAACAGATTCTCTGAACAGGACTATGATCTTCATTGCAAAAAATATTACATTTTTGCCTTATTTTCCATTAAAATATGCCAACATTTTTAAAACAAGACTACAAACAAGAGAGTATTGTGTGTGTGTGTGTGTTTGTTCAGTAATTAACAAATGTTTAGATATTATTTAATAGATTAAAATTATATTGTATAAATGTACCATAATCTATTCTAGTCTAATATAATAATACATAAATGATATAAAAACATTATTTGTGGTATTAGTATAGTTTATTTATGACCGATAGTTTATTTATGACTATGATATGGATTTTTCTTCTCTTTTGTTTCAATCAGGAATAAAGGTTTTCAATTGTTCATCCATTCTGTAATTTGACCATCATCTGATGTTCCAAGTCATTAAATAATGCCCACAAACCAACTGATTGGCAGGCCTGTATTGAATTACATCTCCTATTAGCCATAAGCCCCACTTGTAATACCATCATTAATCAAAATCAGTGTCTTCTCTATAAAGACCTTTTAATGGATAGGTAAAATGGCACAGACACTGAATGCAGATATCAGGAATTACAAAAGCCAGGGCAAGTTTTCATTCTGCTGCTACTATAAGTCATTAGGAATTGGCATAAGTGTTTCCTCTGCAATCTTTTAGGCTCCTGTTTCAGTCTCTACTCTAGTTTATGGCTTCCAAGGCTGAGTCGGCTACTTACCTGAATCTCTCGTGCGTGGTACATAATGATCAGACAGAGCAGAATTACAGTGGAGAGGCTAATAAGGCATTTCAGTGCAAATGAATATGAGGATTCCTGCAGAGAAAGTGGGGAAAAAAACAAAAACATTAGTTTAAAATTTGTATGTTCATATTGCTGATCTGTATGTGTGCGTGCGTGTGTGTGTGTGGGTTTGTGAGAGAGAGTGTATGCAAGAAATGACAATAATGACAGTTTGATTCCCAGGGAACACGTATACTGAGAAAACGTATGCCTTTAAATGCACTTTCTGTTTTACTTTAATGTTGCCCACAAGAGCAAATGTATTCACGAGGGATAGACAAACACAATTTCTTGTGACAGCAACAGTATAGTGTGCACAAGTCTTGAACATGTGCTATATGCAGCATACAACAGTTTGTGGAATTTCAACTGTAGGATTCATTATTTTGAATCCAGGAAGAATTAGCATTTTTGAGTAATATATTCCTTTGAGAATGGAATTTTTAGAATACCACTACTTCCAATAATTGAAGAGTACATTAAGGTCTGTTGCTAATATTACTTGTTGTTCTAACAGAAATTACACACAGTCCCACTTTAAAAGTAAATGTCAAACAGTTTTTCCCCCAATGTTGCTAAGAAGTTGTCACATAAAGACTACAACAGTTTTGCTGATTTGTCCAGCAAGTAAACTCAGATGCTTGTGGAAGTTGTAGTTTATGTATATTATACAACTTATGCTTTGAAAGTATTTTTACTCATAAATCGAAAACTGCTATTCTAAAAAACTCCCCAATCAATGGAACCAATATGGCAAATTAGCATTCCAGGTTCAGCCCATAAATTCACATCATAACTGAATATTTTAATATACATAAACCAGAGAACAGAAAAGGTTTGAGGACCAGCTTAGAATGCAGACTGGTTTTAGATGTTCTTTCAGCCTGGTTGGGAGATTTTAGTATATAATACTGTTCAAAAGTTTGGGGTCTGTAATATTTTTTTTAAATGTTTTTAAAAGGGGGTTCTTATGTTCACTAAGACTGCATTTATTTAATCAAATCTCCCAAACAGGCTGAAAACATCTTAAACCAGCCTGCATTCAAAGCTAGTCTTCCAACCTGGTCTGTTGTCTGGTTATAGACTGATTTAGCCAGTTTTAAGTTGGTCAATCTAGGAGCTTCAGGCCAACTAGACCATCTAAAACCAGCTTGTTGATTTTTTTTCCCAGCAGGGAAATATAGCATGTGTTCATACAATTCCAACAGATGTAGCCAACACTGATTTTACTGCACAAAGCACACCCATTAGTTCAATATTGAGTTTTTTTTCCACACAATCGTGACTAGAAAGGAACATACCAACAATCATCTGTTTCTGTCCCTCAATCTAAGCTCTTGTTCTCTCTCTCTGGGTGACAATCCTCATTATGAGATCAGTGCAATTGGAGCTCATTAAACCTTTCTGACTCTGCTGATACACTGGAACATGCTGTGCTGGCTAAAGGGAAGGTAAAAAAAAAAGAAAAAAGAAAGCTCCCCCAGGGATTGTCTAACTAACTACAGAGCCAGCCATTCACTTAGGGCAAAATAATCTGCAAACAGATTTACCATAGCACCATATGAGAATGACACACCTTGTAGGGGACTATTTTAATGGTCCGGCTTGGAAACGAGCTAAACAGAGACTATGAACCAACCCAAAATCCTTTGGATTGACAAGATGGCCTAACTGTGCTTAAAGGGTTAGTTGACCCAAAAATACTATAAAAAAAAACTATAATCACTGGTTTACGGTAACGGCCGTACGCGAGTTGAGTTCCGGCAGAACAATGACCTCTGATCCGACCGGAAGCCAGTGATTATAGTTTATTAAGTTATATGGATATTTTTCTTACAAAAATGCATCACTTCACTTCGGAAGGCCTTTATTAAGCCCCTGGAGCTGTGTGGAGTACTTTTATGATGGATGGATGGATGGATGGATGAGCTTTTTGGAGCTTTTCTCAGGCTCCATTCACTCCCATTATAAAGCTCAGAAGAGCCAGGATATTAATATAACTCAGATTTTGTTTGACTGAAAGAAGAAAGTCATATACACCTAGGATGGCTTGAGTTGAGGATAAGTAAATTATGGGATAATTTTCCTTTTTGGGTGAACTAACCCTTTAAATGTCTTCAATGATAATATACAATCATCATCTTTTCTTTCAAAAATAGCATTTTTGAATTTCTGAGGATAAAAGATATCTTGCTCTTACTATAGCTGAGCCCATTAAGCTCCCTTAAATAATTAAGCAAGGATATAATTAAAGCCAATTAGCTCATTCAGGCCCTTTTGTATATAAGCTAAACCTTGGATTGAAAGTGTGCAAATGCTTATATGAACAATTACACGATGTAATGGTCAAGAACATGTTATAAAGATTTCATTGATTGATTGATGCTCTTTGACGCCTCTAACAATTAAACAAGTGCACACACAAAGTAATAGATGTCAACGATGAATGCATCCTTTAGTGTTTTTAAATGATCATAAATAGATCAATCCCAGACTTCAATATGCTGCAGCATTTAATTACATGGTGTGAATCAAAGTAGTAAGGATGAAATAAGATGTATAAAGCTGATCTTGCAGAGGTCAACATGCAATATCTTGATACATCACTGCCCTCCTAAAAAAGACCATCTTACACAAGCATGAATTTTAATGGTGGTTCAGGTTTATGCTGTTGAGCACTGGTCTAACTTGTGGATCAGCCATTCTCTTTACAAGAAAAAAATGCTGATTAACCAGAATGGTTTTACTGGTGAAGCAGGTTGAACAGGAAAGTCTTGCTAATTAAGTTACTGTAGTTAAGAAGTCTGTTTTCAAACCAACATCCACATCCAAAGGCATGCAAACTGCCAATAGCCTGCAGCTTAATATAGCCTACAGCACCCTCAAATATTATTTCTGCACTTGGAACACAAAAAAAAAAAAAAAAAAAATTATGATAATTATACAAATGTATTTGAATTGAGTAACAAAATATCAAGTGTAGTTTATTTGAAAGAAATACACATTGAAAATGTTTAAGCAAAGAATTTCATAAAATATGTTTGTTAGGTTTCATACACTGTTATTGTAATGTTATTTATAGTATTTATTAATATTTTGAATTCTCTCTCTCTCTTTTTTATTTCATTTTTAGTTCTAGTAATTTTAGTACCCCCCACTTATTTGTGTCAGTTAGTTGACAAGGCAACATTTCAAATTTTTTAACTTTTTTCATCTAATATTTCTATTCCATTTTATTTCAGCTTTATTTCAATTACTGAAGCCAGTATACTAGTTTACTAGTTATTATTACAAGGCTCTGTAGAATACTTGATTCTGATTGGTCAATCACGCCATCCAGCGGTATGTTCCCCAGATAACAACCGCTCAAAACAGATAACGCAGGCTCATCCGGGTTACTGAAGTCAGCAGCGCTATACATTGCAAGGAAAAATGTTTTCCTCGTGGAAGTTTTGCATTTGGTGAGCTAATAAATTATTACAATTTATTGAAATATTTTGTGTAGTTATTTAATTATGCCATCCAGTATTGCGGACTCGCTCTCTCTTGTTTCGTACAAACACAACTGTTGGATTATAAGATACAAACATGTACAATTTTAAAACAGTTTATTCGGAAACCAATATCTCTTATCTCCATAATTACTGTATTTATGTGGCGAAATGCTGTGTAATAAGTATACCGTATCTCTTAAATGTCCATCTAGTTTGAACTTGCCGTGCTGCAACTGGTGGTTTCTGGTTGTTGAATGTTAGTGGTTACATTATAACAGTCATAACAGTTGTAACAGTTATAACTGTTACATTATAACAGTTAATTAGATGAACTACATCTGCTACATCTGCTACACCTGCTGAAGAAATCATCTTTTACCAGCCGGTTAAGATGGTTTGATGGTCTGTTGGCTAGTTTTAGGTTTTTGGGGATTTTTTTGTACTTTTTTGCTGGTCAGACAGGAAAGAACGGCTGGTTGCCTATCTAAACCGCCTTGGCCAGGCAGGGAGACCAGCTTAAACCAGCAAACCATCTTATGAACCAGTTGGCTAAAGGTTAGTCCGAGAACATCTTTAGCATAATTTGCTTGCAAATGGTTACTTGCCACTTGGTTTGATCATTCATTCATCTAATTCATCTAATGCAATGAAATTCAGACAATTTCAGAGTGACTTAAAGGGTTAGTTCACCCTAAAATGAAAATGAAGTCATCATTTACTCACCCTGCTGTTGTTCAAATGCCATATGCACTTCTTTCTTTTTCAGACCACAAAAGGAGAGTTAAAAAAAAATTCCATATAATGCCAGTGAATAGAAACCAGCGTCCTTTTTTAAAAAGACGCTTAAGTGTCACAGAATGATCCCATGCGACACGTGCTGTAAATTCCAGGTGTTCTGGGGGTATATGATAGGGTTTGGTGAAAAACAAACCAAAATTGTATGTATTATTTAACGAAATTGGCGTTGGGCTTCTCTGAAGCTCCACGCAATTCACTCCATCTTGCCCAGAAAAAGCACTCAAGCTATCGAGAAATCAAGATTAACAAAAACACGACCCAACCCATGTAGGCCTACCCTCTTCTCTGAAGTGAATATATCCGTTGTGTTTGTCGAAACAAGAAGTTATCGCATCTGTCAACTGTCATTCTGACTGTCAGTTCCAGTCCGGCAATTTTTGACTCCCTGAATAAAGTACACGGATACTTTTTTTAGGGATTTCTAGGTGTTATGTCGTGTTTTTGTCAATCTTGATTTCTCACAACTTGTGTGATTTTTCTGGGCGAGTTGGAGTGAACTGCAGTGCTAAATGCTAATAGAGTCTCATGAACGTGCACTGCACGTCGTGCAGCCATGCACAAAAGACCAACGGCCAAGGTCAAGGATTTTGTTAAATAATACATAAAATTATTTTTTTCACCAAACACTATCGTATACTCCCAGAACACATTCGGAAAATAAGGCATGTGTCGCCTGGGATCATTCTGAGATAGTTTTGTGACTTTTTTAAAAAAAGCTTTAAAAAGCTATTCAGCTGCCATTAAATTATGGACGAGCACAAGCGTGAGTTTTTTGTTTTAATTCTCCTTTTGTGGTCCATAAAAGAAGAGCAAACAGCATTGAAAAAACAGCAGGGTGAGTAATTTATGACTTCATTTTCATTTTAGGATGACCTATCCCTTTAAGTGTACAAAAACTCTTTGAGGCAACTCAAAACTTCAGAATATCCATGTCTGAGGAACTTTTACCTTTGTATAAACTCCCCAAGAGAGTTCAGTCTCCGTCACCATGACAACAATCCCAAACATTCCAAAAATCAGGGCGTAGTCGCTAAGGCGCTTGCGTTTCTCGAACAGCACCCTCCGGTGGCCGAGTTTATAGCCAATGTCCTTGTTCTTCTTATGCGGAGTGCTGCAGGGTCTTTGCCTCACAAGGTTCTCGCTGGACTGCTTACTAGGGTCTTCCCCGTTCCCTTTGGAGACCACCACCTCCAGGCCGGAAGAGTGCAGGGTCTGCAAAGGCTGTGTCTCAGAGTCCAGCTCTGCCAGGTTCCTCCGGGATGCCCCCAGACTGCCGAGTGGTCTGACTATGCCCCCATTGTACTTGCAGCTGTTCATGGCTATCTGAGGATACTGTGGGCCGCCGTGGGACAGGGAAGGCCCCGATCCAGCATGGCTCAGCCTGCTGGCATCCGCATTCACCTGCCAGAAACAAGAACATGTTTTATAGATTTTATCATTGTCTTTTGTGTCCAGGATCTTGTGTACTGGCTTAGAGAGAGCACTGCCAATTCACAACAATGCCTGATTTAATGGATATTTCTTTAGAAAATTACATTATAAATGCCAGCATCTACAGGGTTCACAATGCATGCAGGAGGAGGGTCGTCTACTGACCGTGACTACTGAAAGCATCACAGGGTTAAATAAAGAAAAGCTGAAACTTGTACAGTAAACACACTGAAATTTTCAACAACAAAAAAACAGTTGATGGCCAATATGTAATACTGGTCAAAAGTTTGGTGTCAGTATTTAGTAAGAAAGAAATACTGTTATTCCACAAGGAATGCATTAAATTGATAAATTAATAGATTTCTATTATAAAAAAATCTGTTCTTTTGAACATTTATTTAACACAGGGTATCATGGTTTCCACAAAAATATTAAGGAGCACAACTGTTTTCAACATTGATAATAAAAGAAATGTTTCTTGAGCACCAAATCAGCATATTGGAATGATTTCTGAAGGATCATGTGACACTGAAGACTAGGGTAATGCTGCTGAAAATCACAGAAATTAATTATAATATTATATATTAATTAATTCTCCATTGTTTTTCAATGTAAACGTGCTACACGGCTTTGACTGCTGTGCTCGCATCTCGGTTCTTTTGCAGCGTTTTGTGCATGACGTGGCGTTCTCAAAACACAAACATCAAAATAAGTTAAACATTTTTTAAAAAGAAGCCTTTTTAGACCTTGTGGGGGGTTTTTTTTCACACCACTGACCAACGACCTTTTGCTGTTAAAAACGTGTTCTGTGTGAATGGCCCCTAAAGGCCCGTTCACACCAAGGATGACAACTACAAAGATAACGATAAAGATATAGTTCTAAAAATCATTCTCAATATTAAAGAATACCAAACTCCACACCACAGCTATACCGATAACAGCACAGAGAAACGATATAGTTGGAATCACTTTCAGAGCGATTTTATCCAGCTTATGAACGATAAAAAAAATACATAGTTATCGTTCTTGGTGTGAACGAGCCTTAAGGGTTAAAATTTGTCAAGAAAATTGTTTGGTGTTTTGGTATTCAACCGTCAGCAGAGTATAACAGACCAGGGCTGCACAATATTGAGAAAAACTGACAGTGTGATATTTTGATTTCCTGCAATATATATTGCGATATGAAAAGATGATTTGAATAGCTCTTTTATATTAACCCTCTGATGGTCTTCCTTTAGCAGTCACAGTGGGGGCCTTCCCGGTCATAAATGACCGGACACCTAAAAATGAAACTTCCTCCATCCCAGTAAAAACCAATGCAATTTATTTTTGTTCTATAATATTTATTCTTTTTAATTTAGAATTTTGAGACAATTTGATTGAACTTATTAATATTTATGCAATATTTATAGTCCATTTTTTGCCATTGGAAATAATGTTTTTTTTTTTTTTTTTTTTTTTTTTTAATAAAAAAAATTCTATGCAGTATTTTCGGGTAAAATAGAGACTAGGCTTTCAGAAAAAAAATAAAATAAAAAAAAATTAATCAATTTATTAAACATAAAATTAAATAAAACATGTTATTGCATGGGTTTACCACTAGATGCCTGTATAGCTCTAAATGGAGATGTTTGTGAATTCTAGTTGTTTTTGGACCAAATTACTTACTTTTAAGATGTGGATTTAATGTATTTTTGTAGAAATTCTCAAATAATACTTTTTGCCAAGGTTTATAACATTTTATTAATTATTATTTTAATAATTTTAATAATTATTATATTAATTATATATACATATATTAATTATAATTATTAATTATGTTATATTTTTCACTCTTGATGTTTTAGAGCTTCACCCCTTCATAGCTGAGCACTATTTTTCTGCATCGTGGCTGATTTGTAGAGAATTTTTGTGTTTTTGTCAATTTCCCATTCATTTCCTATGGGGGTAATTTTGACCGAAGACCAAAATCATGACTAATTTTTGTACGACCACTTAGCATGCTCGGATCATGAACTCAATTTTTTTGTGTGTTCACATACCTAATGCCAGAAAAGTCACCAAGTTTCGTAACATTCTGATGAAGCTGTGATTTTTAAAAATTCTAAACAGATTTTTGTAATCTGAATTTATTGGTGTGTATGTGTATAAACGTGTGTTTGTATGTGTGTGTGTGTGGGTGGGTGTGAATTTTTTGCACTCTTGATGTTGTAGAGTGTCACCCCTTTACTACGGTGTACTTTTTTTTAGAATCGTGTCCGATTTGTAGATTGTACAGACAAAAATTCAGAGAATTTTTGTGTTTTTGTAAATTTCCCATTCATTTCCTATGGGTCGGTCATTTTTGACCGAAGACCACGAATGTGACTATTTTTTTTACGACCACTTAGCATGCTCGGATCATGACCTCAATTTTTTTTTGTATTCACATACCTAATCCCAGAAAAGTCACCAAGTATCATAACCTTCCGATGAAGCAGTGATTTTTAGAAATTCAAAACAGAAAATTATTCGGTCAGAAATGACCGAGGACCATCAGAGGGTTTTAACATTGGTGACAAACAGCTGAGGGTATATTAGTATTTAAAGGAGCCGTATGTAAGATTGTGGCCAAAATTGGTACTGCAATCACTTTCAAATTACTGTAGAGGGGTGTATCCCCTCCCCCTCCCCCTCCCCCTCCCCCTCCCCCCTGACTCGAGGTTGCCAGATAGGCTGCAGGATCCAGCAGGATTGTAGGCTGCTACATAGCTGTGGTAACTAGAGCAGAGCTGGCAACCCGGATTAGAGTTCTCAACGGGTCGGGTCGGCCCGACAAACCCGATGGGACCCGCCGGTTCGGGCCGGGTTCGGGTCGAAAATAAAAGCAAATGACTCGGGTCGGGTCGGACCTCGGGCTTAATTTTTTCCGCTCAGTAAAAAACAAAAACATGTATTAATCATCGCTGCTGTTCACCGTAAAGCAAGTCTGGCTGCTGCGTGCAACGTGCATCATGGAGAGGGGCGGGGGCAGACGCCGCTGCGTGCACGCCTTTAGCCTGGAGAAGAGGATGGAGTTGGTGAAAAGTAAACTTGCCGCAGGTGAATTCACCGTCGCTACTACAGACTATTTATATATTTAAAGTTTATTGTTTCAGTTGTTTGTATTGTTAAAAGGCGTGAACATTAAAGGTTGATTTGAATTCGCGTCTGCTGGTCATGATAATACGTGTATGAGAAAAAAAATTCCGACGCGGCGTCGGGCCGCGGGCCGGGTTCGGGCAGATAATTCATGTTGATGTGTCGGGTTACATCGGGTCCGGGCTTTAAAAGCCACGGGCCGGGTCGGGTCGGGTTGTAATTTTCAGGCCCGTTGAGAACTCTAACCCGGATGCCGAAACAAAACTGACTTCGTGATTGGTAGATAGGTGGAGGGTGGAGCATCAGGCCAAAACACAACATGACGACATCAACATCAGTTGAGGGCTGCAACTTCACTTTTTAAATGACAATATCCTGGCCGGACTACTGTTGTCAGTGATATAAGTATTTGAAATGAACATGATTTCTTAATGTCTAGTGACATATCAGGGCCATTTTATGATTAATTGAAATACATTTCTTACATACAGCTCCTTTAAGACCGAATGCACAGATCCAATATAATGATACGCATCCGTTTTCTTTCTCAATTGTTTACAACACATAACCGACCGTGTTTACATGGATACTTGCTGAGACGGGCATTTTGACTAAATTTTGCGTGTCTATTCAAGCTCAAAAATAAGAGACAGGGAACTGAATTCGGTGTTCATGTTCCAGTCTTCTTGCACTTAATGTTAAAACTGACAGGACTTAAAAACAGATGCAAATGATAAACTTTCACTCTATGATGGTTAAACTTTGCAATTAATCTTCGAATAACATGCATTTCAATCCGGGGGAGCAGCTGGCCCGTACGTATCACGGATCAACTACGACACCTATACTAAAATTGTGCAGCCCTAAAACAGATCAGGTTTAGCTTACTAGTTTGGTACAAGAAAAATTCAGACATTTTCAGAAAAACATTATTAGAGCACCTCAGGGAAAAATTGTGAAATGATGTCAATAATAATAATAAAAAACGATGTAACATTAAAAGCACGGGATCATGGAAAAAAAAAATGGGACCATGCAAATAGTTTTTTTTTATTGTTCAGAAATTAATTATATTAGACCAATAAATGTGGCAAAATACTTGCGATAATGCCTATGAAGATCATAAAAAAAAAAAAAGCTTGTTCACAATAATCTCACATTATTAAATTATTTCTGAATTAAATTTTTATTCTACTGTTCTAAATTTCGTGGCAATAAGGATCAGTTTCTGTTATCTAGCTCCTGCTGCTGGGCTGACACAATGCCAACTCATTTGCAGAGACCTACTTCTGTAATGTCATTTTCTGATAGGCAGCTCACAACGTAGACCCACATTCGAACCGAATAGAGAGACGCCAATGGATTACAAATTAGAGTAATGACAGCTTCTTTAAAAAAAAAAAATCCTAAATAACATATACATATCTAACATACACAATTATCACTGCTGATTAGGCATAGTTAACCAAAGCTAGTTGTGGCACCACCTGGAAACTCGTTCCTGTCACAAACCTGGTTTTGCTGGTTTACCTGAACCTTCTTAAAGATCACATTGAGTCCACGACCACTGCTTGAACCTCCATCCTCCTCAGACTGACACATAACTGACAGTTTCGCTGTTTTTACTTGAAAAAATATGTTACTGCACTAGGCTGTCTATATGCAGGAATTAGCACTGCTACTACTGATGATAAGCTGAGCTTAGAAATAACACAATTCAGGACTAGAAAAACTAGCATTTAGGACCCCCAAAAGTACATTTCCATCAAGGCCCCTCATTTGAGACAGTTCTCATGCAGTCTTTCACAAGGCTTTCTGCTAACATGGCAACAGAGAATATTTATTTTGTACAGCTTTTTATTTGTCTCATTTTTTATGTTTTAAAAAAAAAAAATTGTGGGAAGTTCTCCAAAAGTACAGTCTTGCTTAAACGTAGCCACTAATTTAAGATTGTGTCTTAAGAAATATTTTGACCAACCAATCAGTTAGGACTAGTCTTGAAAAAAAAATGCAATCAAAATTCAATGTTACACTTGCTGTTTCTTTGTATCAATGTACTAGCCATTTTTGAGTGAAATTTATTTCTACAAGATTTTTGTGAAGTGTAAAAAACATAAAAATAACGTACAATCTAAACTTAAATTTAACAAAACCCAACCCCTAAACCAAATCATCATTGTAATAGGAAATAGTTACAGAATTGTAATAGTTTTCATATGATCAAAATCATAACTTTATCATACAATGTCAAGGCGTACAAATTATTACGCATTTTTAATGAGAGCGTGATGGAAAAACAAGCTAGCAGAAGTATGAAACTCTAAGGACAGAAAGGACACTTACTGTAGGAACACACACACACACACAATTATATCTGGAGAACTTCTCCTTCAACAGATGTCTCTGAAATACTGTAGGCTATAGAGAAAAATATAGCCCATCTTGTCCTTGCGCTGCTTATGTGAACCTATAGTACCGTGGCCCAGTAGTGCACAACACATGAAATTTAAAAAGCAAACAATAGAAATGAGACACAGTACAACGGAAAATGTACAACACAACGGAAATAAGCCACAACACAATGAAATAAAGCCGCAACACAACGGAAATGCTCCCGACCACTAGAGGGCTCTCGGAGCGCGGTAAAGTTCGTTTTTCATGCCACTGTTCTGAATCAGCAGTCTAAAAAATATATCAACATCACGATTAGTTTTAACAGTATGTAGTCAACCATTGTATATCGAGTCGCGTTTATTAATTCAAAATCAGCTACGTGCATTATAGCTGCATATTTACACTCTAGAATGCTTTGACGCGCTACCACTGCACATGATCCGGAACGTCTGCCAATTCCACCAAGTGGTTAAAACTTATAATTTGTATTAATTAAAACATTCCAAACCAGTTCGTTTAAAATCCAAAGCTTGATTGTATTGGACTTACAACAGGTGACTTTTTTCCAATACCTACCTTCATGTTACAGTAAACAATTATTTTTAGGAAACAAAATTTCTGTAATATAACAAGAACTAATCCTGGTATTGATATCTTACGACTGCCGACTCCTGGTATTGATATCTATAAGACCTTATGTAGCCCCGCCCCTTTTCAGCGCTGCACTCATTGTCTTTTGACTTCCGGTCTGTATTTTCACAGCGATTCTGCGTGTTTATTAATGAACGGCTCGTTTTAAAATATTCCCGGTCGACTGACATTTGTTAAGTCATCTGCTTTAAACATCACAGTCCTCATGATAACTTTCTTTAACTTTACATTAAGTAAATCCACTTCAAAAGCGAATTACTCCTGGACAGCAATGCCATAGAAATATATAGAGCGACCGCAAAAACGGAAGTTAAAAGACAATATTCTAAAGATGGCGGCGCCCTCGTTTCTCTGGCGCACAAGGTCTTATAGCAGTAGCAAGGAAAACTAACTTTACCGCGCTATAGAGCCCTCTGGTGGTCGGGAGCATTTCCGTTGTGTTGCGGATTTATTTTGTGGTGTTGTGGTTTTATTTCGTTGTGTTGTGGCTTTATTTCAGTGTGTTGTGGCTTATTTCCGTTACGCTGTGGCTTATTTCCGTTGTGTTGTGGCTTTATTTCGGTGTGTTGTGGCTTATTTCCGTTGTGCTGTGGCTTATTTCCGTTGTGTTGTACATTTTCCTTCCTGTTGTGGATTCATTTCGATCTTGTGGCTTAATTTAGTTGTGTTGTGAACTTATGACTGCTTTTAAAATTTTGTTGTTGTGCACTACTGGGCCACCGTACTATAGTACTTCAAATACAATGGAGGAGAAATAGACATAATAAAACAGACCCAGAACTGATTTCCAACAAGCAGTGGCTATCTCTCTGATGAAAAGGCTCCAGGGATCAATTGCAATACATAGCAAAGCTTCTGTCAAAACTTCCACTCTTTCCAAGGCCAACATGGTCTGCTACTTGCCAAAAGAGCGCTTTTTTTCTATCAATGTCCACAGAGAGCCAGCAGTCATTTGTGTTATTAGTCTTTCTTCCTGTAAATGTTAAAAGGTACAATAAACTAACATTTGTTCCAGAAAGATCAAGTTGAATATTAACATTATCCTGAGGTTTAAAATAATCCAATCACAGAGCAGTTTAAATACTCAGAGGATCTTAGTTAGGGTTAAATTAAATATAAACTTTGTCTCGGATCCTTGAGACTATTGCTGACTTACAAGAGTATAAAGCTAGAAAGTGAATGCAATTTATACACTGTTCAATGGTTTGGGGTCAGTAAGATAATTTTTTCTTTGAAAGAAGACACTTGTGCTCACCAAGGCATTTATTTGATCAAAAACAAATGTTACATTTTAAATAACTTTTCAAAAATGTAATTTATTCCTGTGATGGAAAAGCTGAATTTTCAGCATCATTACTCCAGTCTTCAGTGTCACGTGATCCTTCAGAAATCATTCAAATATGCTGATTTGCTGCTCAAGAAACATTTCGTATTATTATCAATGTTAAAAACAGTTGTGCAGCTTCAAAGTTTTGTGGAAAACAGTGATATTTCCCCCCCCAGAAAGTTAAAAAGAATATTTATTTGAAATAGATTTTTTTTTTTGGAACAATGAATAAAAGGTAACACTTTAGTTTAGGGTCCAATTCTCACTATTAACTAGTTGCTTATTAACATGCATATTACTAGGATATTGGCTGTTTATTAGTACTTATAAAGCACATATTAATATCTTATTCTGCATGACCATAATATTCTACATCCCTTAATCCTACCCCATACCTAAACTTAACAACCTTACTAGGAGTTTGTTGAGGCAAGGCTAGTCGTAGTGAGAATTGGACCCTAATCTAAAGTGTGACCTGATTTCATGCATTCTTGCTAAATAAAAATAACTTTTGAATTGTACTGTAGGCTATACTGTGTATTTTATACTATACATATTTCTTATCCAATTTCCAAAAGAGCTGTTCTATTCACTTTTTTTTATATATATAAATACCATACATAGAGAAATCCCTGACTTTTCATTGCAGACTTAAATCTCAGCGCAGTTAGTGACATTGATCTCTTCTGAAGCTCAGAGGAGGCACATTGATTCCTGCATTTTTTAAGCAAAAGTCTCCATTTGCTCTCCATTTAATCACATTGCTGTCAAGAGAAACAATTGGGATATTGCAGAGATCTCATTTGTGATTTTTCTTTCCAGTGGGATGCATCACAAAGTAAATTCCAACACAAATGACAGCACAGCTGTTGTGACGACATGACACACAAAAGCTAGAAATTCTTCGCACGACCTTGGAAGAGTCAATAAAAACACACAGCTGCACACTCCGGGTACAATTTTATGCTGATTTGGGAAACGTCTACAAAACTGATCATATATCAGTCACAAAAAACAACATCTGCACCATCTCCATTTACTAAATTATGATGCAACAGGCTAAGCATTTACCACATTGCAATGGCGTTTTCATTGTCTCAGCCTCCCAATTTCACAGATTTTCCATATTAACCAATATTCTCTTCTGTGCGTGACAAAACTGAAGGGCCCTTAGACTTCACCCTCCCCTGCTCCTTCATTCTCCTCTCTGCAAGCTTTGGTCCGTACAAATCCAATTTAGCAAATCTATTTTGACATTGAATTTGCACTCATTCAGATGTGGCATCAGACTCTCTGTTCCTCAGGTCTCTTTCTGTAATGAAATGTCTGCAGCAGACCTGAGAGCTGATTACAGATCCTACTATTCAAGAATATCTTTTCTAACTGCTCACCACTATCAAAATGTGATCTTTACAACCAGACATCTTCCCACGTCTCGTGTTGCAAAAAATGTGCACCTCAGGGCCCGTACGATGTAGGAGACAAAATAAGAAAAACATTTACAACATACAGTATGTGATTTGTTTCAACAATTGTGATTTTTATGTAGATTGAATCATGATACCTGGAGAAAGCTATCAGTTAGCATCTCAACGCCAGTTGTCTGACTCACTCAGGACCCTCGGTCGGAAAAATGCAATAAGAAATCTGCCATCTTTGCTCATGGGAAGCACAGAACTTTTTGAGTCTAGCAAATGAACCGTAATGACCATGTGACTTAATCACACTAGAGCTGCTACATGCTGATGGCATCACAAGAACACACCGTCCCAAACACTTCTTCACTATAGCAGCTACCCAGAGATGTAATAGGAAAAATTGTGAAATTCATTTCACTATTATTATTATTAAAGGCACAATATGCAAGATTTTTGGATTAAAATATCCAAAAACGATGTAATATATTTTGTTGACTTGTGTACTTACAATATCCCAAATGTTTCTAACAATGTTTAAATGCTGTGAAGTCAGTTAATGTAACCAGTGTCACATCCCGTGTCATTGCGTCACCTGTGAATGATGTCATATTCGCATTACCCCTGATTTCCCGTTTTACATCCATAGAAATCATGGAAACACCAAAGATGCTTTAACATATAACGTCTTTTATTAGACAGGTGAGCAACTGTTTGGATACCTTTATTAACAGAAAATTAATCAATGTTATATAGCTCAACACGCTTAGTCTTATTTTTATTTTTATTTACTGCGAGTAACATGTTTGTATAATGCCTCAAAAACAACACTATTTAGTCAAGTGACTAACATAGCATAATCAGAAAGAGCATTATTTGTAGCAACAGTAATAAAGCATTTTCTCCACCATACAATGTTTTAAAATGAATTGCATTCATCTTTATGATATTCTAATATTGATCTAGCTTACTGCAGTGTGCAACGTGTGTCGTACCAGCCACCACGCGAACGCACAGAATAACATTATAAAATAACTTTCAACACACTCATGTATTTTTTATATTACAAAGTAAAACAGCGCTGCGTTACCCCACAATTTGAATGTGTCAAATAAAGTGACCTGTCTGAGTAGTAACTGAGTAGGCTGTTTCATTAGTATGAAATAAAATAATGTGAATTTAAGTTATCAAACGTAACTGTAAAAAAGTTCAGGTTCAGGGAAGGAGGCGAATTTTAAACGTAACTTCAATCGTAAAATATACATAAACAACAAAAACGAAAGGAGCGGCAGCGGCATACAAGAATAATAAAATATTTCCCACGCTCTCTGCCCTGCCCTGCTTCATTAGCTCATCCATGAACACGATTTCTGTCCGAGTCCCGTCGGATTGCTTTCCATCAGCTGTGGAGGTGAAGACGACAACTCCCATGATTCCACGGCACGCTCATTCACAGCGTGTTATTGTTTTGCGACCTCAAGCGGCAAAACTTACATATTGTGCCTTTAATTAGATATTATTTTTATTATTCCAAACCTTTAGTGCACTCTTAAGGCCAATTCACACTTCACCGACGGACGCCGACAGACAATTTGTCAGGTTTTTATTGGGTCTGCATTGTTACCCATCTGCGTCTGTTGGCATCCGTCTGAGCTTTTTTCGCCGATTGAACACGTTAAATCTGCGCTTGTCTGGTCGTAGAATGTATGAGAAGTGACGTACTGTAATATGGTGGTTGTCCGTGTTGGTTGCATCTATCCCTGCAGTGTGAATTAGCCTTTAAAAATAAAGGTTCCAAAAGGGGGGTTTTCACAGTGATTCCATAAAAGAACCATTTTTTGTTCCTTACAGAACCTTTCAGTGAACACTTCTTACAAGAACCTTTTTTTTTCTTCAGGCCAATTCACACTGCACAGACAAACGCAACCAGGTTTTGTCAGTTCAGTGTGTTCCCCCTGTCAGCGTCTGTTGTTGTTGGTCGGCTCTTGTTTTCGCTTGTTTGTTGGGTCGTGGAATGTCTGAGAAGTGACGGACTGGACATTTTAAACATCTAAATAACCTTTTTTCACAATTATCTTTTGTGCAATGGAAAGGTTCCATGGATCTTAAAGGTTCCTCATGGAACCATTGATGCCAATAAAGAACCTTTATTTTTAAGAGTGTGTGCAACTCATCCTGCTACAGTGATACAGATATGAATATAAACAACACCATAAAATCATGCCTATTGCCTAATTTCATTTCTAAGGTAATGGACATGTCTTTTGCATGCATGGCGGGTGATAAAATCTGTGAGCAAAACAAATCTTTAGATTTACATTTAAAAGGTACTTAGCAACAACTTAGAGACCACATAATGTAGCAATAACCTAGCAATGCCATTGAAACAAGGAATGCTGGGAAAGCTTTCCAGCCAACTCCATTATCATGGAAAGTAGTAAAATATCGATTTTATAGTGTTTCACTTGCAAATCAGTTTAGGGTAAAAAAGACAGCATTTACATCCTCAAGCAACTGACTTCATAACATCACTTCCATCCTTTTCCCAACTGAAATTTAGTGCACTATCACACAAATAACTGCAGAGACTCTCATGGGCTAGAAAACAACAAGAACAAAAACTGCAGAATCAAGAACATTGTTTCAAATCAAAGGTTTTTTGTTGTTGTTGTTGTTGTTGTCCATAGACAACAGAAAATAGGAGAATGATCAGGTATTTCAAAATGGATGGATGAATTATTCCGAAATAGCAGTGTTTTAACTGGTAGTATCAATAATTCAAACCAATGCCCAAGTATGCCATTAGAACATAGCCTATTCTTTTATAAATAATCTATACTATCCCAGCAATAGGACTTAAAACAGTTTGACATAGTAGACAGACACACACACACACTGTAGGTATTACAGAGAGAGCCTTTGGCTAGTTTCAGTTCGAATACACACAGAGACAAGAGAGCTCAGCCAATTATACTCTCCACAAATTACCCTTGATTAAGCAGCAGAACACCAGCTGCAGAGCAACAACACCCAGAGATTCTCCCTTCTGCCTGCTCGCTCATACTGAACCAGTCATTCCCTCAACATCCACAGCACATCCCAGTGCTTCCACTCAAGAAGAAGCCTTACTGTAAACTCTGCGTAAATATTTACATAATTACAACCCCTCCGCCGAGAGAATTCAGCATGGTTTTCCTAAAAGAGTGATTTGTACAAACAGCTAAAGCTCCAAGGGTTATTTTACTTCCTTCCAATGCTGTTTCTGAACCTTGCATTAAAACAATTCATTCAATTACAAATTAATCAAATGGCACAGGCTGAACAATCACTTTTTTTTTAGAACAAGCACAATGCAGTCAAACACAAGAACCAGTCAAGCGGAGAAAGAAACAGACTGACGCAAACAACGGGAAAGACTTATGGGAGATTTCATGAGACGAGATCAGTGATGGCTTTTACCTCAATCTGCTGTGCATTGTGAACTAAACTAATACTAATGTCTCTTCGCTCTGGCAGTGATGTCTAACCCATCATGAATAATACAGGCCTGAAGTACATGTTAGTACCACTCAGGGGGGCTTTCCCTTGGCTTGCACAGGCAGAAAATGGAACAGCGAGGCAGAAACAGGGTCAGCTCTCCCACAAGGAATGAATGACACTGATTTGCCTTTCTGCCTTGCTTTTCTGTCCCTGGTCCTTTCAGGCAACGGATGCATTGATATAAGGATAGATAGATAGATAGATAGATAGATAGATAGATAGATAGATAGATAGATAGATAGATAGATAGATAGATAGATAGATGGATGCATTTAAAGCATAATTCTAAGCTGTGGCTCACATAATGAGGTAGGCTAAAATATTCAGGGCTAGACTAAAAATGAATGATGCAGGTGTAAGATTAAACGAATGCTTCATAATGTTTACTTACTATTAAACGCCATCATGGGAATCATGGACAGCCTGTTGCAAGCACCCCCGCCTTTTTCTTTCTTTCCATGCTTTCGAGGTTAGCACGAATACCAACACCTAGCAACTACAAACCAGCCTTCTGCATCTATACGGCCGAAATGTGGTGTTAAAAATGGGAAGCGATATCAAGCATGACCTCCCAGAGTCGAGCTGAAGCCTGCGTAATCGGGTGCATTGATAAAACTGGCCACCTGTTAAGCATAAACTTCACAGAGTGCACGCATCAACGATGCGTATTTCATGCGGTCTGTGCGCAACAACAACAAAAAATGAGTTGGTATATGCAGGTTTACCTTATATCCTTCGTGTCTATGTTTATTCTCCTCGAGGCACACGCGACTGTCAGAAGACAGCGGGCTGCTTTTACTCCGCGGAGAAACGGAGT
The DNA here is from genome assembly GCF_965113295.1 of Leuciscus leuciscus. Taxonomy (NCBI): domain Eukaryota; kingdom Metazoa; phylum Chordata; class Actinopteri; order Cypriniformes; family Leuciscidae; genus Leuciscus; species Leuciscus leuciscus. Next base: position 8,001,179 of record NC_138737.1, read on the forward strand.
TCCTGGCTCCCTGGCATCTATCAGGCGTGCATGCACGGGCGTGATGAGCTGGATTCCGCTGCTCGCCTGATGTCAGGCTGTCGTTTTCACGGTGCTGCAGCAGAGACGGCTGCTGGCTTCTCAGCTCCCCGGATCCTCGAGCACAGCAGTTGGGAAGGCTACTCCTCAGCACCCGCTGCTGCTGAACCTGTAGCTGGAGGGAAGGTTGAGGGTTGTGACGCTGGCTTGGATGCTGCTGTTGCTGCAACAGATGTTGATGTTCATGCAATCCGCAGCTGCACGAACAATGATCTGGTTGGCAATTCGCAGTTTTGGCAGCCCCTCCAATACTCTGCTGCCGACTTAGGGAGGGTTTGGAACAGTCTGTGAGACTTAGGTTGCTTCCTTGGCTTTTGACTGGTGCTTCCTGGCCGAAAGGGCTAGGCAGGTTCTCTTGGCTCTGTTTTGGCAAGGGGTGTGCGGTCTGTCTAAGGCCACCCCTGTGCTCCGCGTGTTGGTGGTGGTGCTGCTGATGGACGGCTCCCGAGTAGCGATGCTGCATCCCCGCCTCACCTGCGGCGGAGTGCCGCTTTGCGTTGCAATGATCCGGCACCCTTTCGCTGCGCGCAGCCCCGGTGGAGTCAAGAAGGCCCGTTTCATTGGTAGGTTTAACCAAGACCAGCCTCATCACGTCACTATGGAGTTATAGGGAGCCCCACCTACATGTGACAGTCGAAGTGTTTATATGAATGAGTAGCCTACACTAAGGGAAGTGCACAGTACGAGGGTGCGAATTATGGGGAGGTTGGCGAAACCATAGTCCCCGAATTAAGACTCGAACCCCCTAAAGGAAATCAAAACAAAAGGTTGGGTGGAAGTCTTAGTTTAAATTTGTATACAAGTAACGTTATAGGTTTAACGAACAAACGCTAACGAATAAAAGTTGTGTCCGCCTGATAGTGCAACCATAGCAACAGGAGGCCGCTCGAGCAATTCATGGACCTTGTCACTGTGATGACGCGTCATCAGCATCGTAAATCCTGCAGCTTTTCATATCTTCATTTAAATTTTTTTTTTTTTTTTACATTTATAACATTATCATTTGTATTATATTACCTTTGCATAAAAAAACAACCAAAAAAATAAACTAGTTAACGCTGCCATGAGGGTGTTTCAGCGGCTGTGGAAGTGACGGTAAAAATGACATTTCTCTCTTCCGACAGCAGTTTATCAATCTCTCTCTATTTTCTTTTGAAAGCTCTGAAAACACTATTGTGGGATTTTTCTTTTGCTATTTGAGCAAATGGGAACACAAAAAATAAATAAATTTAATGTAGTCATTCACTGCTATAAAAGTTGAGCCAACTATGACGACTTCCACTTCTTAGAAACCCAGAAATGTTAAAAGGGTCTGTTTTGGTCAGATTCTGGTGATATGTCAATAAAGCGTGAGAAGTATTGTCATTATTCCCATCACTTTCCGATTTAAATATCACAAAAACGGATGATAGGCCTATAAAACGGGTGTTTGAAAATAACTTTAGGACGTCAATTACGTTTAGCTGACTTTCGACAGATTACAATTTTGCATGCCAAAATTGCAAACATGTAGCTATTATTCATTTAAAATCATCATCCATGGTGCTCGTCTAAAAATCCTTATACTTAGGAGGCGGTGATGGCTAAGTAGTGGTGGTGAAGGTTCTAGGTTGCTAACACAAATCCTGCTGGTTCGTTCCCCTGTAGAGGTGATTCAGGAACTGGAGGAATACTAAAATCACAGTCCTGATCTGGCACCATTGTACTCATGATGTTTATATGAAGTTGGCCAAGGGCAATAGTCCATGTAGTAAGTGTCCTTTTGTGAGATTTATCAGCTTAATGGCAACTTAAGCTTGGCCATTTTAATACAATTTTAAACTCAAAATAATTGCGTAAAAAAAAGACAAATTATTGTGATCAGCTATTTTTTTTGTGAGTTGATCACATATCTAATCTTAATGTGATGTGATGCTGGGTCAATCTGGTGGTCAGGCAGTCATGAAACTCCTAGTAACCTGCAAAAATATCAGAGAATAAATGCACATCAGTTCCATTGAAACCTGTTCTCAAACAATAAAGTATACTTGTATTACATTTTATTCAATTGGTTAGCACATGCACCTAAACCATTATCAAAAAAGCCTTGAAATTCAAGAGTAAAGTTGTTTAGATTTCAGGATAGTAGTTTCGGTTTTCACAGGATTGAGTGCTGATGTCAATGAAGGTGATGCCAAAGTTTGGAGTTGAACTCCGGAGTGGATCTGGGGCGCAGATGAAGGAAGCTGGTCATTTGATCTTTTTCATTAAGTAATTAGTCCTGGAGACCTGTATGGGTTCCTGGGCAGAATGAAGTATCATTTGCTTGCTGGTTTTGGAGGCAATGTTGCTTACAACCACATGAATTATTAATTTCCCTTTCCCACTCCATGTTCAGTGACATATGTGAATGGGATTGCCTGTTGAAATGACCCCAGTGTGTGTGGCACTTACAAACAGCATTTAAATTAGGCTAAACAAAATCTTCTCAGTTGTCAATGCTATTTAGATGTTGTTTTGTGGGGTTACAGACTGAACATTTAAACCAAAAGGGTATTAGTTGGAAGTAAATAGGGAAATGTTGACCATTAAACTAATACATTATACATCTACACATTTTCAATAATAAATAAATAATAATAATACAGATTTAATTTGTTTACCTTAGTAGTAATAAGTATCATGAACTGACAATGACAAATACTGGTAACACTTTAAAATAAGGTCCCATTCATCAACTTTAGTTAATACATTAGTTAACATAAACAATGAGCACTATTTGTTAATGTACAAGTACAATTCATCATTGTTCATGTTAGTTCACAGTGCATTAACTAATGTTAACAGGTACAACTTTTGATTTTAAAAATGTATTAGAAAATGCTGAAATTAGATTAACAAATGCTGTAAATATTGTTCATTCATGTTTACTTGACCTAATGTGAACAAATTCAAGTGACTTTTACTGCATTTATTAATTGGTCTTGATTAGTGTTAATTTCTGCACATACACATTTGTAATATTATACGAGTTAACAGTTAATGCATTATTAATTAACAGTAATTCACAATGAATAATAGTATATTAATAAATCAACATTAATCTTGATTAATAACTGCTGTTAAAAATGTTGTTCAATGTTAGTTCGTGATACTTAATGCATTAACTAATGTAAACAAATTGAACCTGAATGTAAAGTGTTAACCGAATAGTATGTCATTTTTAGGAGACAAAAGTTGTAGAACCATTTTCAGCAAGTTTTTTTTGTTTTGTTTTTTGTTAAAGTAAATGAAATCTCAACACATTTCTGTAGTCTGACATCAGAATCAAACCCTCCCATAGTGACCAGACTGTAATTTGTAAAACCACTTAGGGCCTAGAAACAGCACACCGTACAAACAGAGCAATTTTATGGGCTATCAGGTATTTAATATCCAGGTATCACTTTTACAACAGAAGGGCCATCTGTTTTCTATTTTAACCTGTGCAAGAGAGTGAACATAAGTAATTCTTTTAGCAATCAAACTGACAGCTCTTATATAAAGGCCTCTCAGTGTGCATTATTTATATATCTCCTCCTGCCGTTCCACCTGTTCATTAAACTGCATTCGAACTTCTCGCCCACAGCTACGAGGAAGTAACACACATCCTAAATATAGATTTTTACCTTTAATTGCCTTTCTGCTGATCTTGGATCATTTTCCTTGGAAAAATCCAGGCTTGAAGAAAAGCAACACTGCCTCCAGATCAGCACCAATCAATAGCCGTAAATGCACTAGAGCGGTTTGTGTTAATGCAGATTCATTTGCATAAAGCAAATGTCTGTAGATAGAAATGAATTTTTATATTCAGTTTCTGGGATGGCAAAATAACAGTTTACTATTAAATTAAATTGATATGGAGTCAATTTGAACACTTAAAACGTGTTAATTTCAAGTAAGCATATAAAACTGATTAGTAATGCCGTGAGAACGGTTCAGGAAAACATTGCAAAATGGTTGCTCCTGTGTTTATTTTCTGTTTGTGCTAAGCTAACTGTTGCTATTACAGATGCTCTTTTGTATGAAGAAGCGCATGTTCCTGTCTAACAGCGAGAGAGAGAGATGGAGAGGCCCTGTCACAAGCAGATGAGTGTTCATTACTTTGGGTGGGGGGGGGTAATATGAGTATATGGGGGGATTTGGGCAGCAGGAAAGAGATTTCACACTAATTTGTGGGATGACACCTTAACCATTTACAATATATATTAAACAAACTGACCATAAAACCCTTAATTTAATATCTCCCCATATACCATGAAACAGATCAAAATTGGTAGATGTTATAACAAACTTAAAAGGATGAATAGCATGTCTGTCATAAATATAAAGGACGTTTCTCCAATGCGTCATGTACAATAAATTACAGATGTCTAAAAATACAGCCTGATGATCTGATTAGAGCAAACAGGTTGTTTAAACAGTAACATTTTACAATAAGGTTTTATTTTTATTCTAACATTAGTTAACATTAACTAACGATAAGCAATACTTCTAGAGCATTTACTAATACATATTTAAAATCAAAAGTTTGAATCTGTTAACATTAGTTAATGTGAACTGACATGAACAATTGTATTTTTATGAACTAACATCAACAAATATATGCTCTAAAAATATATTGCACATAGTTCATATTAACTAATGCAAACAAATGAGGCATTATTGTAAAAATAAAAGTAAAATCTACCATGTTAAGCCATAATGCCAAAAATAGATGCAAAACATTGCACAGTAACTACTCAAAATAAAAAATGTCATTTTTTCCCGAGCATTTGCTCAGGAATGACAGCTGTTTATTAGAACTGTAATTGCTGAATTAAGTTCCCAAAAAGCCTAATCTCAGCATACAAGATTTAGCATTAAGGGGTCTGACATATAGATAAAACAAAACTTTCATAAAGCATTAATAATTGTAAACTGAGACATCCTTACCTTAAAGCAGCGTCCTTCTTTCCTTCGGCAAGCACGTTAGACTCTGGTCCCCAGACATACATGAGGTGTGAGTGATGGGCGCTTTTTCGAGAAAACAGGATTTAGTCATCAGACATGCAGCTTTTTCCTTAGACGCTTGTCAGATGTAGGAGGCCGGCCGGTCTCTCTTTGAGACGCATAATTAGGATGCAGGCTGAAGAAAGGACAGCCCAGCTTGATAAGGGTTGGCATGCAAATGGATAAGGAGACAAAGAAGAACAGCGAGAGAGAGAGGGAGAGCAAAACACTATATGTCGCACACAACACTTTCTGCTTTAAGCGTCGGGTATCATTATTGCGTCCACTGCTCAGGTTGGCTGTGGTAGTCGAATACATTGAGGTCCGCAGATGAGGAAATCGAGGAGAGAAATCTGCGATTGATGCTCAGCAGTTCAAAGGCCTTCCAAAACCCTCTTATCTTTCCCGCCACAGAGGCAGCTCAGATAAAAGACGAACACACATCACACTAAACGTTGGACGGAAACATGGATGTTAGAGATGTACATGTACACAAACAGCAGTGCTCAGTGCATTAAAGAGTGTGTATGGTCCTCTATTTATGCTGTAATTTGAAGTCACCATGAAATTAAAATTTACTTCTTTGTTGGAATATTGCAGTATTTATTATAAATCATAGATTTAAAAAAAAATTCATGTGCCCTTGTAATCTTTACTCAAAATAACTTCCCCTCCCTCTTGCAGTGACATCTCTTCTCTGATGACGTGTTTAATGCCGTTAGGGCGGGACAACCTGTCATTCACATTACATTACATCACAGCAACAGCAAATCACAACGAAACAATCAATTCCCGATGGACAAGTCCCGCCCAACATTTTTTTTTTTATGTTCGACAAGCCGTTTCAATCGGATATACCATATACGTCACAATAGGGAAGAAAAGTCTATAGCAAATTCAGTTTTATGCAGTGAAGAGGCAAGTTTTTGGATTGAAATATTGTAATTTTTGTGTCATGTTTTGTGTCATGTTTGTCATTAAATAATTTAGAGAGGGACGTGCTAGGAAAAAACACTGGGGACCAAAAGTCTACTAGAAAAGGCAACAATTGAATAAGCTTGTTTTGAATTTAAAAAATAATTAAAATGAACAATAATAATAATAAAAAAAAAAGTTTAACATTTTTCTAATAAAATAATTTTTCATTTTTAACTGTAAAAAAAGTATTGTTATTTTTGGTTAATGTTTGTCACTAAATAATTTAGCAATGTTAGAAAAACGCTGTATAAAATGTGGAAAAATATCATGGGGCCACTGAATTTACTACAAAAGGCCACTAATGATAATGCGTGTTTGGCATTTTTCTTTCTTTCTTTTTTTAATTAAATGCTGTTTAGCATTTTCCTAAACTAAGAATTTTTTTAAATGTAAAAAAAATAAAATAATAATCATTGTTATTTTATTGTTTGTCACTAAATAATTTAGCAATGCTAAAAGGGCATGGTACAAAATGTGGGAAAATACAGTGGGCCCCAAATGTCAACTAAAATTAACATGTTTGTTTTGCCCAATTAAAATTTTAATTAAGAATAAAATCATTACAAACAATATATGCTTAGCATTTTTCTAAGCAAATTATCATTGTTTTGTTTTTAAATAATATAAAATAACATTACAAATGATTCAACACATTTTGAGTGGAGAGTTAACCTGAAAAATGTATACGAATTTCCTAGTGTTTCTCCAGTCCCCTTTAGTGTCAATGACAGCAGCATTCAAGACTTAAACAAAACCTGATAATGTTCTCCAGCATGATTTGAGATGTTCCACAGAGCATCTTGGGCTGTAATTGAAGCAAAAACATCCGAGGTAACATTTTCAGTGTCACAGTTTTGATCAAAATCGGTGCAAAATCACTTATAATTGAAGTTCTTCAAATGCCTCCAACTAGAAAGAATAATGAGACTTTGCATCTTGCCTTAGACATATGTGGACCGTCATCAATCTTTGATGCTCTGAGACTCAGCAGATAAGGGAACTCCGTGCTATTTTGGGCCTGATGCTCTCTAAGACAGCAGGGTCTCTCTAATGGCTGGCCCGCCCCACACTTACCAGATTTTCAAAATGTGAGAGACCACAAATATGATGAAAAAAAATCACAGATTTAACGGAACTGTTTCTATAGAATGTGGAGTGCCGCGATGTGAAAACCAGCACACCACACACTAAAGCCGAGTGCACACTGTGTGATTTATTATAGTCCTTTACGACTGTTACTTGTAAGACTGTACAAGCATTATCCCCGCTGTAAGCCATGTAACACTGTGGGATGTCAGTTGTCATTAATGTCAGACTGTCCAGCAGTCAAGACGCGTTAAAAACGGGCACACGCAAGCAGACTTGTCCAGAGTTTTACATCATCAATCTGTGACACATTCAGTGATGTGAGCAGCATTTACATCCGGGATAGAAATTGTGGCTAGGAAACAAAAACAATCACTAGCATGAATTTGATCATGGCTCCTCTTGAAATAAAATGAAGACGATGTGTGTGGAGCAAGTGGTGGTTTGTTGTCTCACTAATTGCATCATCAGGTTCAGCGCTCATATTGGTTTTTGATTTGATGTTTGTCGTAGGAGAAGTTACACTACAGGACTGTGCGTAAAATCTTCTGACACTGCCAGAATTTATTCTGAGGTACAACTTGATCGCAATGGTCGTTAATCGGCTGTCGGTGAACGTGTCAAACTAACGATCAAAGACTTCAGACTTTGGCCTAGGATCCGAGGAAATGTTTAGGATTCACAAATTGGTCTCAGACGACCAAATCGCAGCCAAAATCATAGAGTGTGAAACCCGGCTTAACTGATTCCATTCACAAACAACCAGAATCCCGACTGTGAACATCTTGCAAAATCTCTCCCAGTCAAACGTGACTTGGAGTAAATGAAGATGGCGGACGATGGGTAAGAAGAAATGGCGATAACAGTATTTGGACTGCTTTTTACAGAAAATTTGCAGGAAAAAAAGAAAAAGGTTTGGATGAAGTTATGGAGACGGCGTGAACATGGACTTTACTTTTCCGTTCCACGTGACAGTCGACAGAGTGCTTGCACGTTTGTTTCAATTTCTGATCACAAATTTTCAACATGTTGGATAGTCACGATTTGAGATCGGCGCGGCCCCGTACGGTGTACATGAGGACATGTGACAAAAAGGCATCATGCCTCAGACTGAAAGGCTTCAGTCATTGGACGAAACTGCATCGCGCCTCAGACCAGTGTTGCCAAATCTGGGGTTTTACTGTGGAATTGGGCTACTTTACACAGTTGTTATTTTTAGTCAGCGGGTTGAGGCGGTTGAATGAAAATGCAAATCCACTCTCTGACAGTAGGTGGCACTTATAGAACAGCAGAAATGCCTTTATGTCTGACGCCTTTTTAAAAGGCTGTTTCGCCTCATGCCCAATTGTATGAGACCTGACACCTGACGTTTTTTCTGAGACCTGAAGCCTTTTAGTCTGAGGTGCAATGCCGTTTCGTCCAATGGCTGAAGCCTTTTAGTTTGAGGCATGATGACTTTTCGACATATGACTGAGGTCTGATGATGTCCTAAAATGTACACTGTAGTCCCGACATTCTTCTAAGCAGATTCAGTTACTCTTAACACACCTAACACCACAGGAAAATCTGATTCGGGAGGGGAGAATTGGGCCCAAAATTGGCCTGATTATCTTGTAGTGTGTGGGTGCCTTTAGATTCATCTTCTCATGCTGCGCAGATTATCAGCTATTTTATTTTGAGTTTGATCCTACGACAAAACCACTCATTCAGCAAAGAATTTTGCTCTTAAGAAACCTGGTCTCCAAAACGATCTTGATAAAATGATCACGACGAACCAGCGCTGCTAATAAAGATTAGCCAAATATAGTCATTGCCCTTGAGTGCAGGAAGGGGATGTTTTTTAATTAACACTCTCAGTGGGTCACAACTAATAATGTGCAAATAGGTTTAAAAATAAAACGACATACTTACGCAAGTAATATCTTTGCTATTAAACACCCCTGTTCAGAGATTTTTAGGTTGATTAAGAACAGCTATTGTTTCACAATTGTACTTGGGGTCTTCATATGTTGTCATTATGACTGTTTTATAGGCAGTTATGTCGAAGTTATGAAAAGGACACATTCATTAAAACATTATGCATGGGAGAGATGTTTAATAGAAGGTGAGTAAACGGGAGAGGTTATCGCATGGCATAATCTCAAGATGACCAACAGTTCTTCCACTGTGACGCTGCTTGATGACACATTATGGCCATAAATTACTTTAAGTGCGAAAGAGTGTGTTCTTGCCAAGGATAAAGGTGGCTACTGGGAATTATCCAGCCTGCAGGCTAATTTCCTTTCCTTCCGGAACGTCCCATAGGGGTCAGTGACCGTTTATGTCCATCGATTGTGCACCTGCAGAGACGTTATTAAAAGCAAATCTACCTTCAGTATGTCTGAAGTATCACATTAGCAGCAAACGTGGTTGAACGAGGGAAAATGTCATCATAGCATGGCACTGTCCATACACAGTATAAGACCAGAAACTCTTTAAAACAAATGTTTTTAACAAATGTTCAGTCAATCCAAGGGGTCAAACTAATTATTCCATGTGTTTTGTTTTTGGCTTTTTTTGCAACACTGTCAACCAAATGTCAGTATTATATGTGCATGATGTTTGTAATTTTCTAGCAATAATTTTAACCATTAGATAAAAATTAAGTGACTTGTATGATTAAATATTTTAAATAAAAATTAAATAATATATTTCATTACAAATGAAATTTATAAAATGAAATTTTAAACATTTAATTATATATCTAAAAAATTATATATATATATATATATATATATATATATATATATAGAGAGAGAGAGAGAGAGAGAGAGAGAGAGAGAGAGAGAGAGAGAGAGAGAGAGAGAGAAGAGAAATAATTTAATAAATAAAATGCTTATCTATATAACAAGGGTTTCAGGTAAGGGTTGTAATGTTAACCTTGTAAATCTAGCCTAAATTAAGCTGCAACAAGTTAGCTAGTTTAGGACCAAGGTTGGTTTGTGGTTCTCAGTTTCCCTTAAATTTAGGAAAAGTATTTGTTTGATCTATTTTTCTTACCATAACTTGGGTATGAGGATTAAATGATTCAGCTTGACAAATGCAGTCAACAATCCAATATTTGTAAAAAGTCAAAACAGACAACAACATTTTCCTGAAAAATAAATGAAATGGGAGACCAAAAAAACTAGAACTAAACAGCTTTCCATCATATGAGGCCATTTCTTTTAAAGGAAATTAGAAAAAAAAGTGAAAGGAACTCTTTCTTCCATCTTTATTATTTTTTTCCAAGAACCAACGAGAGTGTTTGTCCTCCTCCAGATGCGGAGCAAAGCATAGAGTGTGTTAACACTACTTGACACGTGTGTATGGGAATCCAACAGTTATTAGTCCACTCGCTTTTGGAATGTGGAGACATCGTTCCAGGGTCCAAAGTGCAGTTTCAAAACAAGGAGTTATGTAAGATCAATCAATCGAAAAAAATCCCTACCATCATCTTAACTAAGGGCAATTATCAGATCACCTTTCTCTTCTCCATACATTTCAAACCAGAAGCTGAACCCTAAAGATCTTCACACAGACTAAATAAAAAAATTGCCTCAGGTTAACCACACTCCAGCTCATGTGCAGCATATCAGATGGAGACATTAATAAATGGGCTTGACACTGCTGCAGTAAAACATGTTATGAGAAAGAAACATGTGCTAGCTGAGAAGAATCCACTCTGCATTCACTCCAAACCAAAACTAAAAACTTCCCAGCAGCTCTTGATATGCTGTGGTCTAGCAGATAAGCAAATTAGGTTGTATGCTGTTCATACATCATGAGATATTTATTGAATAATTAGTTAAATAATCCAAGTTTGTCTATGAGTTCATGTAAGAGGCGAGGGGTGTGAATAGATCACCAGTGCATGTGTTAATTTTGTGTGTCCTAATTAATCATGATGCCTTTTTTGTATTCATTAGGATCTGCGTCGAGGGTCAGTCTTTAAGTGCCATTGTGTTGGTTTACTTGGAGTTGTAGGAGGCCACGCGTTGGTTGAGGGGGTTGTCCGGAGACTTCGTCCACTCCTTCTTGAGCTGCTGTTTTAGCTGGGAAAGTCGCATATTGGGGTTCTCCATTTTAAGGCGTGCCATATTTTCTTCTTCAAATGCAGCGTAGGCGGCTTTCATACGACGCTCAGGGTGTCGATCCAGGTCTTCCTTAGTGCTGAAAAACAGAAAAAACAGAGGCATGAACCAAAAGTAGAATGGAATCTAGCTTTAAAGAAAGGCAATGCACAGATTATTGTGTTGATACTGGTCAAATCTATATTCTGAATGTGTTAAATTATGTTTAAAGTCTTTCCTTCCTGTGACAGGGCGGCCCAGAGAGAAGCCCCGATAGCTTACGTTAAAGTAAATGCCAGATATAGTATATTGTGCAACCAAAATCAGAACAATAACCAGAAAAATGTTATGTATGTGGGACTTTTAATTATAAACAAGCCTGAAATATCCTGTGACTCTTATTTAAAAAAATGTATATGCTTCCCTACTTCCAGCTGCTTATTCAAAAAGTTGAGGGAGATACAATACGCATTCTTACAACCATCTACAAACCATAAAGTAACAACTGTTATAAATCATGAACATTAAATCATAAACATTCGCTTATAAATGTGCGGTATTAATTGATCGCGAACTGCTCTGAAACCACGAGCCTGTAGAACGCGCAACAGTGCCGCATTTTGAACTTTGAACTCAGTTATTAATTAAATCATACCTTCTGAAGTTTAATCACATTAGGCTGTGTCATGATTCCTAATCTCCATCCTCAAATTCAAGAGCTCTTAAAATGATAATTAAGCCTTTTGTTGTACATTTAAAGGCAGGGTAGGCGATTTGTTCCAGAATAATTTTTTTGTTAAGCTGGTTGAAAGTCTCTTCACATCCTGATAGCAATCACTAAGTTAAATGGTCTAAATGTATTAATATTTATATATCGTCTGTGGAAGGTGTAGGACCATAAAATGTTCTGAAATATACGAACGTATAAAAATGGTCCGAACGTACATATTTTCGTCCCTCCGCACACACTGATCGCGCAGACATCACACGTCATCAGTGTGTTCCGCAAGGTTATGCAGAGTTAGGCATACGAGCAACAGCAGCCACCTAATACTTTTCCTCCTGAACCAAAACAATGAGCTTTTGCTGTGTTTATGCTATAACTACTGTAATTTGGAAGAGATGGAAACTCGTAACATTATACTCGGAGCGGTTTGTGTCTCAAATTTGTGCGTTTCAATAGCAACACTATCAACGGCAAAATGAATCTGCAGCAGTCAGGTGGTACAGGTCAGAGCTCTTTAAGTTGTTTATGTTCATTTTTATTGTAATGTTATGTGCTTTGACGCAAGAGGTAATTTAAGAGACACCGTCTCTTGTGACGCTTTGCAGACTCTGCCTGTGTGCGACTGTGCGTTGTTACGTTCATGTGTTTTAAAGGAGGCATTGCTTTGGAGCATACCTGTCAACATTTGGTTTTCAAAATCCGGGATTGGATGTCGGATGTCTATCGGCTTGCTTTCGGGTTAAGCTTTCCGTGACTGCGCAACTGAGTTATAGGTTGCCAGGTTGAGGTGACAAACGGGTTGAAATTGTATATGGTGTGTGGATTGTGTGAATATAATGCATTTAATACAAGATCTGGCAACTGGTCAACATTAGACAAACATATTGGTCCGATTATTCATAAAGGAGTTTGGGCCATGCAAATTACAGGAGTTTCCCGGGAGAAATAACAAACCGGGAGGGGTCTGGGAGATAGGGCTAAAAAACGGGAGTGTTGACAGGTATGCTTTGGAGACACTCTGAAGTGAGCGTGGGATCTTATGCTTTCAAAGCTAGCTTGCTATTGCTAGCCGCTCTGAAAATTGCCTACAATAGTGAAAAATAAATATACTAAAATATATTTGAAATACATTTATTTTATGCTAAGTATACTACAAATACATTTACATATTACGTACTAATTATAAAAACCCTGCAATTGAACTTTTGGTATACTTAAAGTCTGCTAAATTGGAACAACTAATTTTGTACTTAATGTACTTAAGTATATCTTTAGTTGGACCTCAGCACTATTTATGGATAACTAAAGTACATTTTGGTATAGGTTTTTTCACTAGGGCACCTTTAAGATATTTACAACTTTTAAACTGAATTTAAGACATTTTAAGACTTTTTAAGAACCGACAGGGACCCTGTGACAACAGCAAAAAATATGGGAATTGTGACTCTAACAAATGTTTTGTTTTTTTATACATATTTGCATTATGTTTGTAGAATAAGAGAGAACTCTAAAAATGTATTTCTCCAGAGAGCATGATACCTGAGAACTGCGATGGCATCCTCTATGGTTCGGGCCTCCACCGTGCCTTCTTCTAGAACTATCCGATTGATGTTCTCCTCAAGTGGCATCTCCAAGTGGCTTTTCTCTGTAGATTTGAAAGGACACATTAGACTTAACGATCTGAAAAAGTTAATTCAAACAATTAAACAATATAGACACACAAAAATAAGTGCAACATGTGGCTGTCGATTAGGTGTGCACACTTTGCTCAGAGGCCTTAAAACAGTTGCAATGCACTCGATGTGAACAGTCCGGGTAGGAATTTTGACAAGCAATCCAGTTTATTTTGTTGTGTGAATATAAATAGGGCTGAATGTCAGCATAAAATGATAATACACCCTATTTATTTTACCAATGTAATGTTATTGATCTTAATGTGAACAATTCACCAGTTCAAATGACTCTTTTTGATTTCCTGGTAAAAGCGAAAGGCTGTTGATGCATTCTTTAATCATTTACTGTAGTCCGCTTAAACCCCGCCCCTTTCTACAAGCAAGCTCATATTCAGATCTGCCTCCATCCAATCATCTACCATTGGGTCCCTGCTCTACTTTTTTTTTTTCCTTTCCATAATCCGCTTCACTCTGATTCATGACACGACACAGAAGAAAAGATCTGTTTCATAGTGACTTTAACTTGTCAGGGTTTCCTTCATGGACGATTGGAATAATATAGTGTGACAAAAAACATTAAAGCAATAACCTATGGTATTAAATGTAAAATATATATATATATATATATATATATATATATATATATATATATATTTTAACTAATTTGTGTGTTTTAATATTAGAATGTCATGGTTTTGGTTCATCAACATTCAAATGTAAAACTCCACTGAAGTCAATAGCTGCGTTTACATGGACACTTATAATCGGATTGACGGCTCAATCGGACTAAAAAACCTTCATGTAAACACCTTAACTGATCCGATTGAGCTCGATCCGAATGAAATTTCGATCGGATTGAAAGGGGTGGTTTATCCCTTTTGTAATCCGATCGAGAGAACATGTAAACACTTGATCGGATTGAAAACCGAAACTGAAAGGACTGCGCATGTGCGATGACGTTAACTAGCGTAATGACGTATGACGCGCGGAACGAGCTGTTCTTCCTGTTGAATAAAGTGTCATATAAATAAGTTTCCCGTCATTCTAAAATTCTCATTTCACTCGCGCGTCTGTGAAGTGAAGCAGGACAACGTCCCACCAGTCCTTGTTTTGGATTCTCATCCACAGACGACTGGTTTTGGCCGCAGGGAGGAGCATTTTTACTGCGTGATCAATAAGCAGCACGGCAAAACGGTTAATATGCTCTAAATTATGACCAGAGACAAATTAATATTACGTACAGAACCAATAGAGGAGAATATTTATGCGCGAAAAGCGGGAAACTCTGTATATTCGTGCAGTGTGCGCATGTCAAAACATCAGATCCGATTTGAAACTTGTGACATATAAACGCGCACATCAACCCGATTACTTTATTTATCATTCATGTAAACACCTTGTTCGGATTCATCAATCGGATTGATTTCATTCTGATTGTGTCCATGTAAACGTAGCTAATGTGTGTCAAATCTCCCATACAGTATAGTGGGCCTTTTGTGTGACACACGCTATGTACAGCACTGGAAATCAGTCACTTATGAGGTTTCATGATGTTTAGGATGTTGCCTACATAGGAAGCACAGTACGTTTTGGAGCAGAGTTATTGGATTGGATTTGGCCTTACCTTTTTCCTTGGTTTCCTTGGTTTCCTTAACATTTTGGCCTTTTTGTAGGGTCTCCTCGATCTGAGCTCGAGTCACTTTACTGGGGGCTTCTTTTGTCTGTTTACCCTTTATCATGGCATCTTCTTCATCAAGGAGCCTTTGCTTTTCTCTCTTCCTCTCCAGAGCCTCCAAACGCTTCTTCTCCTTATCATCCTATACACACACACACACACACACACACACACACACACACACTCTTTTAAATTACAACAGGACCGATGTTATCAAGGCAGCCTGACGGTCATTAAGCAAATGTAAGTGTAAACTGCAGAGCAGAGTAAAGAAATTAGAGATGCCTCCTGCCCGCTCAGAGTCACTCTGTGTCAGCGCGGCAGTAAGTAATGGTTACTAGGTTCCGACATGGTCTTAACTCTCCACATCCTAACCACCAGCCACCTTCTTGTTGATAACATCCCCAGAAATGGTGACACAACAGTAAGAAGATACGCATAATGAGATGACACCTTCAGATGTCGAGCAGAGGCTGAAATGTCATTCGCATGACACAGATAAGACGCACGGCAGGCCGTGCTTAAGAGCAAACCAAGATACGTTCCTCTCTCTTGACATTCTCACATATCTACTGGTGATAAATTATAGTCACCAAACCCGGCTGATCTTTAGAATATGTAAAGGATAAATCAGTGTGTTTCCAGTGCAGGTGAGCTTTCCCGAACACACAAAGCGGTCCCAGTGACATGGGGTATAATTAGCAGAATGGCTGCAGTGGGATAACAGCAGCGTGGGTCTGATAGGACGCCGGGGATCAGATGGCAGAGATGGGGGGAAACAGGAGGAAAGGAACAGGGTGTGAGGAGCTCCTAACCAGAGTGCCTTACCAAGTAGACTGGCACATCATGCCAGTATTGCTGACTCTCACTACATATGCCAACACTGGCTAAATAATGTATGAAATAGAGGCAGGAGAGAGCCAGGAAGGGAGAAAGGGCACCGAAGGCCAGCAAAGACTGCTTTTCAAATATTTAGACTACCGAAATATCTTCTAATAAT
Organism: Leuciscus leuciscus; assembly: GCF_965113295.1. Classification (NCBI taxonomy): domain Eukaryota; kingdom Metazoa; phylum Chordata; class Actinopteri; order Cypriniformes; family Leuciscidae; genus Leuciscus; species Leuciscus leuciscus. The sequence continues at coordinate 8,017,497 of NC_138737.1, forward strand.
TAAAATACTTAATCTATATCAGCCCCAAAAACATATCAAAATAGGTAAACAGGATTTAAATTTATATGGTACTTTGCTATAAGTTTGTTTCCCAAAAAAATTTAACAAATTAATTTGAGAACTGCGTCAACACGATGCAATGCAGCTTGCAAATGTGTTAAAGGGATAGTTCACCCAAAAATGAAATTATTCTGGCATTATTTACTCAATTTTATGCCATTCCAAACCTGTATGGCTTTCTTTCTTTCTGCAGAACAGATATTCTTAAAGATATTTAAACTGTTTGTTTCCATATAATGAAAATCAATGGGGTCCAAAACAACATTTCTGTATTCCACAGAAAAAGAGAAAAACATACAGGTGAGTAAATGATGCCTGAACATTTTCTTTTTTGGGTGAACTATCCCTTTAACACATTTGCAAGCTGCATTGCATAGTACTGACCCAAATTTTTTGGGTGAAATACTGATTTAAGATTATGCATGTGTTACAACAGCCTTTCAACCCTAATTAAATTCACCTGATCCAGCTAATCAAGTCCTTCAGGCTCATTTGAAAACTACAGGTATGTGTGTTGGAGCAGGGTTGGAACTTGTGCTGCGTTCATGCCATGTCGTAAGTACCGTAATTACATGATGACAACACATGACGTTCTACTTGAAGCTGTTTGCGTCCGTGGAATGGGAATTATGTGTTTCTATGGCAACACTATCAATGCTAAATAAATCTGAAGCGGTCAGGTGGTACAGTGGTCATGTGGTCACAAGTAGGAGCTCTCAGAAAAATTCTTATTACGAGTTCTACGAGGACGTGAAACACACTGTAAACTCTTTAGGCTGTGACCCTCCAAGAACCGAGTTTTACACCCCGCTATAAACATGTGTTGACGTGGATCACTTGCAATCTGGTTTGCTGACACTTAACATGGCATAAAAAATTGCTTTGGAGGCATAATAACCAAACAATCAGTGCACATCAGTCACAACATCCGCGCATGGACCTCACCCAGGCCTCAAAATCATGCTCCATTACTGACAACAAACACTCATCAATATGCGGCATAATTGATAGAGGATATCAGAGCTTCTGAGATGGTGTAACTTTAACCCAGTAGGCTTCGTCTTTCATTTTATTCGTGGGGACCTCATTTCCTGAGCAACCCTAAACCTGACTTGCAATGTATTAATCTATTGTGTGCTACTCAGACTCATATGTCTGCAGCTTTAGCGAGGAAGACAGCTGTGTCATTTAGATACAAGATTAGGAGCCAATGACGGGAATGCTAGACAACATAACATGGAAAACATGGGCACGGTGGGAATCAATTTTCTGTACGTTCAGTACAGAAGTCAAAAACATTTCAATATCATAAAGACAATTAGGACAAAAGGGGCCAACGTTTTGGTGGTTAGCATGGGTAGCTAGCTGCAGCTGGTAGATGCTATAACTATACTGGACCATTATATGAGCAAAAAGCATCTTGACGGTGTTAGGTTTTTTTTTCATACACTATACTACCTATCAAAAAATGTTCGGCATTTTTGTTGTTGAATTAATATTTTTATTTAGCAAGGATGCAATAACTTGATCAAAAGTGACAGTAATGACATTTATAATGTAAAAAAAAAAAAAAGATATTTTTCAATCCTTTGGATTTTCTATTCTTAGAATCTTGAATTTTTTTTTTATCATGGTTTCTAAAAAAATATTAAGTAGCGGCACAACTGAAATGTTTCTTTAGCACCAAATCATCATATTAAAATGATTTCTGAAGGATCATGTGAAACTGAAGACTGGAGTAATTATGCTAAATATTCAGCTTTGCAATCACAAGATTTTTTTTTTTTTATGTTTTGAAATTGTAATAATATTTCAAAATATTACAGTTTTCACTGTATTTAAATCAAAATGCAGCCTGAGCATAAGAGTCTTTTATTTAAAACATTTACAAATCTCAGCGACCTCAAACTTTTGTATGGTAGTGTATAAATGGCAAATAATAAATATTTTCACAGTGACTATTTTCATTCTGAAGAATTCAAAAGTGTGAAATGGACTAATACCTTATCTGCTGCCTTTGATGTCACAGTTTAAGATGTTCGTAATTGTATGGTGCCATCAGCCAACTATCGCCGTGACATCATTTTCCTGTGGCTTCTAATGGATAGCAATCTCTATCCAGGTACTACTGACTGCATTGATTAAGACAAACTATTTCACTGTCGAACAATTTAAAGGGTTAGTTCACACAAAAATGTTATTACTATATTATATTAAAAAACATTAATTACTCACCCTCATGTTGTTCCAAACCCATAAGACTTTTGTTCATCTTCAGAACACAAATTCATCATTCATCTTTTTGATGAAATCTGAGATTTCTGTCCCTCCGTTGAAAGCTAAGCAACTACCACTTTTACTCTTCAAAAAGTTAATAAAAATATCGTAAAACTAATCTATATGAATCCAGCAGTTTAGTCCAAGAGACTCGATCGCTTTATATGATGAACAACAGATTGAATTTAGGCTTTTATTCACATATAAACATTTATCAACGCACACATCAGTTGTGGTAAACGAAAGCTTAAGCATGTTTGTTTGATGTGCGAGAACCAATGAGGTTCATTCTCATGTTAAGCAGCATGTTTGAGCTTCCGCAAGAAGCTTCTGTTTATATTCGCTGATCAATGTTTAAATGTGAATAAAAGTCTTAATTTAAATCTGTTCATCATATAAAGCGATCGAGCCTGGGGAAATTGACTAAACCGCTCAATTTATATGGATAGTTTTACAATCTCTTTAAGAACTTTTTGAAGCGTCAAAGTGGTAGTTGCATAGCTGGAGGGACAGAAATAGCTCCGATTTCATCAACAAGATCTTCATTTGTGTTCCGAAGATGAACGAAAGTCTTACAGGTTTGGAACGACATGAGGGTGAGTAATAATAGAATTTTGAATTCTTGGGTGAACTATCCCTTTAAGTGGATTGGAGGAACAGTAAACAATCTTTACTGCCACCTTGTGTTTATTCTACACTCTGTCTGTATGCACGCATTTCATAGAGTGTCCTTCCAATTAGGTGTGGATGTGACAAAAATGTAATCACAGTAATGGTACATTTCAAACAATACCAAAGCAGATCACATTTCCAGGGTTCCCACACCTTGGTTAACTTCAAATTCAAGGACCTTTTAAGGACTTTCCAGGTCCAATACCCTTAAATTCAAGGACTTAATGTGGGGACACATTTCAAGTGAGAGCAAGGTTACATAGTGTTACCTTGAAAGATACATTGTGACAGTTTTGCACGCGTGAACATCATGGCAACGTACAACACAAAGTACCTCACGCGGGGAAACACTTAACGCAACGCGTAAATGCGCGTAACTAACGTAAATAAAGCAAGCTAGTATGCATAGGCCACGAAGTGTTCGCAAAATAACACATTAGCGGACCGGAGGGAATATGGAATTTTTTCCAGAAAACTTCTTGCACAAAATACATTTTCAAGGACCTATATCTACGCATGTTTATTTTCAAAAACTTTCCAGGGCCCTGAAATTTTTTTTTTCAGATTCACAAACTTTCAAGGATTTCAAGGACCCATGGGAAGCCTGCATTTCCTGCTTTGAAGGACATAAGTTGTTAAACCAAAAAAAAAAATCAGTCCTACCTTCCTCTGCTCTTTCTTCATGACATGTTTGTCGTTATCTTGCCAGAGCGCATCTTCCAGATCCTTCTGTTTCTGTGCATCAGCGACTGCTTTGGCCTCGGCCTTCCTGGCCCTCGCTGTGGCCGATTTGGAATTCTCACCCTGGAATTTCTTCGGCATTCCTGGGACTTCCCTGCGGAGAAGATAAGGTAGAGATGATGACCAGTTAAAAGTGGTAGAATACTGTATGTGCTGAGATCACAAAGGGCATTAATGTGTTGTGTATAAACATACTAATGAGAGAAAGATTGAAAACTAAACACATGGCAATCATGACCTGAGGCTGAATCGATAGTGTTTATTTAGGATCAGTTGTTATTGGGCTCTCTATTCGGTTTTGTGCATCTGTTCTGTGCACCTCATACATTTCACAGTAAAGCACAGACCTCAATAAAATAAAATAAAATAAGGCATTTTTGAAGGCCCTTTTTGGTAACCACAGATGCCAGTAGCTATTGACTTCTATAGTATTTATTTGTTCCTACTATGTAAGTCAATGGCTACCATCAACTGTCTGGTAACCAAAATTGAAAATTCTTCAAATTTTTTTTTTTTTGTGTGTGTTCAACATAACAAAGAAACTCGTACAGATTTGGAACAATTTGAGGGTAATTAAATGATTACACAATTTAAATTTTTGGGTGAACCCTTTAACATAATCCGGTATTAACTAGGCAGTGTTAAACTCCAAATATTTTGTTTACAGCACTTTCAAAAGAGAAGGAGATTAACAAGGTAGACGGTAAAATATGCATCCACTTTTTCTTAATTACCTTATAGACTTTATTCTAATGTTATTTGCGATACATTATAATTATTATGATATATATTATGATATACATTTAGCAGCACTGTCTGTGTGTGTGTGTGTGTGTGTATATATATATATATATAATTAACTTTATCATAAATCTTACACCTGCTCGGTTTTTTTTATGTTCTGACAGCACACGTATCATCTGACATGTCTCGCGGCTAGAGGATTTAATTCTCTAATTTCCTAAAATAGAGTGTCGCAAAGGGAAAATTCTGGAACTTTAGGAACATTTGAATTGTACTTTTTTCTTTTCAGAAACCTTCTCGTTAGCATCTTTGCTAGTCACTCTGGTTTCAGAGAGTGATAGTATTCATGTACAAGCTTGTATCAGACACTGTCAGCTGAACAATGAAAGCAGATCTAGACGGGGGCGTTTAAAACATCTCATTTTATTAATCGAATTCATTTTCAGGCACCGAATCTAATATATAATGTAACAGCACCAACCTTTTCCTGCACCGGGATGATGTTCGCTCTTCTTCTCAAGCCGCTGCCCCACAGTTGAAGCGGTTCATTTAGCGCCCTCTGGAGGCTCGACGGTCAGTCCACTACACGCTTACGGTAAACAGCGAACGCTAGGCTTATTGTGGTCCGTTTTGTCAATACTCAACAGGTACAGAAAAATCGAAATACGTGTGATACTACACGACAACATCCGGAGTCCCTCTGTTAATAGTCTAATTGCTCCTTAACCAGAAAACAGTGGGGTCCATCCAAAACAAAGTCATGAGAAAGTCTTCGATTTTATGGATATCAAATGATTGCTTTGCGCAGGCTTTAGCTGTTATTCTCATTGTACTTTCCATTCTTATCTAATTTGATGTGAATTAATTTTTATATATATATTTTTAATTAACAATACAATTGCTTTTTAACATATTTTACTTAAAAAAAATTGTTTATGGAAATAAATCCTAGTTATAATGAGTATGGCCTATAACAAGCTTTATTTGAATTTCAGGATGTTTGTATTTCATTTAGGACTTGTTATTCAGCATGATATGAAAATAAAACAGCATCTTGTGCTTCAGTGGAATCAAGGAAATTTGACCTTTTGTACAAAGGAGTTTACATGGTCAGTTTTACATATTTATTTGATTAGTGACCAGTCCAAAATCTAAAATATTTCTTCATTATACCTATTTCATGTTGGTTTTTTATATAAAACTTTCTGTTTATTTTCCAAGGGAAAATACCAGATTTTCAATGTGATCTTAGACTTATATAAAAAAAAAAACAAGAAAGGAAAAGAACTCATTCAGAATAGATGTTTTTCAATCCTGCTAAACATTGTGCATCCTTACAAACAATACCACATTATGGTACTTTGCTTAACATGTTTAATATTCCCATACATCATTGTATTTACATGGTACAGTATGACAAAGAATGTGATGGAATCATATGTCCATGTCCAAAAAAGCAACATATTTTGTTTCTTTTTGTTCAGTGCTTATTAAATCTGTCAGAGTAAACAAAATATTAAATCATGACTTTCATAAGAAAGAAAATTTAAACAAAAATTAAGGAAAGAATCGGTGGTGTCAAATGACTCTGCTGTCAATCACAACATACTCCTCCCTCCACATAATACCGGTAAATTAATTCCTAATTCCCCTCCCATCAGACTGCCTTCGATTATCCAAATTATCAGCCCAGACAAATAAATCCACCTCTATTTGAAAGAATGCTCATTCACTTTCCACACTGGTCAGTGATAGTGAACATATCTTTAAACCAATTCTTTTTTCTATCCTGTATGAGTTGATTACTGTACATGCTGGCCTGTGGAATTTGGTCTTTTCATACACTCATAAACTCATTTTTCATTGTTTTGGTCAAAGGTAAGTAGTTTTTTATTAAATAGTGTATAAAAATAAAAACTCAAGCTGCTTTTACCTTAAATGACACTTTGCACTGCGTGAGCCCTAACCTCTGAAAGTCAAAAGAACATAACAGGGAGTCGATTAAGAATGCATTGTGATTTCTGAGTTTGTTGTTACAGCTGACAGTCTCTTGAAGAGAAGGACTCTACTCATTTAGGCTCTGGCAGAGTCTAAACAGAGAGCACTATGGCTTCGGACTCAGACAACTTGGGCTTCTGTTTGGTGGACTATGTAGTATTTGCTGCTATGCTGGGGGTTTCGGTGGCCATCGGGCTATTCCAGTCTCTGAGACACACCCAGGGTCGCTCGAATGTGGACAACTTCTTCACAGGGGGCAGGGGTTTCTCTGCTGTGCCAGTTGGACTGTCGCTCTGTGCCAGCTTTATGTCAGCTGTCCAGGTGCTCGGCGTGCCATCTGAGGCATATTTATATGGCTTTAAGTTCCTCTATATGTGCCTGGGACAAGCCCTCAACTCCCTCATTACTGCAGTTGTGTTCGTTCCTGTGTTTTATCGTCTCAAAATCACCAGCGCACATCAGGTTTGGTTTTTGTCCATTTATTTCTTTAGTAGTTTTGCAATATGAATATATATATGCACACTCTCTCTCTATTTATATGAATTGCATACGATAAGTCGCATTGAATTTCATGGATTTCACAAAGAATGTGAGGATGAGTAATTTCTCTGTAGTATGTGATAAGAAGACACATGTACTGAACAGTGGAGTCTAAAGATTTGAGGCCACTAGTGAAATTCCTATTTAGCTTTTTTTTTTCTAATTAAAAAGAATTTTCCCAAGTTTTGATGCTTTTAATTTTCTGTATTTAGTATGTTCCCCTAACAAGCATTTACATACTTTTGGACTGAACCATTTTCTCATGTGTGTGTGTGTGAAATGTATTATGTGTCATTCAGTATTTAGGAATGAGGTTTGGGAGAGGGATGCAGCTCTTGGGAAGTTTGCAGTTCATTGTAGCCACAGTAAGATGAATTCATATAATCCTAAAAAATATATTTTGTAATACTATTAAAGCAGTATTAAATGTAGAATGCTGATCGATAAAGCCTTGAATCGTATATACTTTTAATTCCAATATTTACTTTGCACAAAATATGTATTAAAAATAATAATAATGTGTTTATTTTAGTTTTAGGTTTGTGTCAAAGGATAAATGATGCTGATATTGTGTTGTTCTTCCTGTAGCTTCTCTACACTGGAATAGTGATCTTTGCTCCTGCAGTCATCTTGAATCAGGGTAAGAGAAATAAACTGATTTCTCAGCTTCATGTCTCCATTGTATGCGAGTCATTGCAAATCCATCAGTGGATCCCATATATGAGTGGTTGGAAGTTATGTGTTTGATTTTGCCCTTATTCTTATCAAGCTTTTCTTCTTTTCTGAATCAAGCCACAGGCCTGAATATGTGGGCGTCTCTTTTCTCAACTGGACTCATCTGCACATTTTACACAACAGTGGTAGGCCAGTGTTGTGAAATCTTGCCTGATTTGAATAATACAAATACTGGTGTCCAGTCTTTATTGCTTTATTTGTGGACTATTTTGACCCTTTTAATGTGACCAAATATTTCTCATAAATTGTGTATACTGTAGTCGCCAAAAGTGATGTCCGGAGGGGATATTTGTTTTAAAGGGTGAAGATGTCAATTTTCCTAGTCTGGATATCACTTTTGGCCTGTATATTTGTATATGATTTGTGTGTATGTATTTGAATGATTAATTAGTAAAACAGTTGCATGAGTGTGTAAATGTTTGTTTGTGAACGTAACGTGTTTCCGTTTTCCTGCAGGGTGGTATAAAGGCTGTAATCTGGACAGATGTTTTTCAGATTGTAGTCATGCTCTCTGGGTTCATTGCAGTCTTCATTCAGGGCACCGTATTGGCAGGAGGGCCTGCCAGAGTTTTAGAGATCGCCAACAATGGATCCCGCATCAATTTTAATGAGTATGAACAGTAAATGTTTTGAAATGTTTATTTAGTGTTGTATTGCTCATTCCCTCTCTGTGTTACAGTTTTGCCATAGACCCTCAGAGGCGGTACTCGTTCTGGAGTTTCACAGTGGGCGGCACAATGGTCTGGTTATCCATGTATGGAGCCAATCAGGCCCAAGTACAGCGTTACATATCATGCAGGACTGAGAAACAAGCTCAACTGTGAGAGAATAAATCAGTCAAATCTGTCTAAAATAACCTCTTCAATTCAGTCTACTAAATTTAGTTTTGTTTGGCATTCAATTTCTCCTAATAATGATTGTTGAGTAACTCACATACAGTATTTTCTGCTGCTGAGATCCACTGAGTATCAGTCTTGTTCTGCAGAGCACTGCTGGTAAATCAGGTGGGTCTGTGTCTGATTGTGAGCAGTGCAGCCACCTGTGGGATTGTGATGTTTGCTTTATACTCCAACTGTGACCCGCTGAAGACTGGCAGAATATCTGCACCTGACCAGGTAAGTGAATACATGCATGAACAGAATTAACTGTACCTACTGTATCCTACTAATCACTATTCAGTTTTAAACCAAAAATCTGTCTTTATCTTTATTTTCACAGTACATGCCGTACTTGGTTTTGGACATTTTCCGGAATCACCCAGGCTTCCCGGGTCTTTTTCTAGCCTGTGCCTACAGTGGAACTTTAAGGTGGTTGAAACTATCTTCAATGAGGTGTTGATTACTGATACAGACGGAATAAACCACCTGCTTCTTTTTCCACAGTACTGTCTCTACCAGCATTAACGCAATGGCAGCTGTTACTATGGAGGATGTAATGAAGCCGTGGCTCATCACTGTTTCACAGAGAAAACAGCTCTTGCTCTCCAAGTCATTATGTAGGGTCAAAAGCCACTTCTTATTCTTTCCTGTGGTGCAAGTAAACACAGAGTCATATATATATACACACACAGTTTAAACATACATACATACATACATACATATATATAACATTATATATATAATTTGTATTTGTATTATATAATTTGAATTTGTTTGCTGCCTATAATATATGCTGATATGTATTTATTTGAAATTAAGGGGAAAAGATTATTTGAATATATTTTATAATGTTATATTATATTTACATAAATATAATATAATATTTATTTAATGTTATATTATATCAATTATTATAAAATGAATTAACTCTAAAAATATAACTATATAATGTTTGTATTTATTTGCTGCCTTTAATATATGTTGCTTTTAATAAAAAAAAAAACTTAATTGTCATAAAAATACATTTACATTTACATTTAATTCCAGTAAACCCTAACGCTCAAAATAATTATTTGGTTTGAGTAGAACAAACTTAAATTAAACTAATTAGCTCAGTCAAATGAACTTTTATGAGTATTTAGCACTTTCTTTTTCTTTCAAGTTCACAGAACTGATATATTTTAAGTAAACTGAACTGTTTCATTGTTTTGAGTTTTATGAAATGATTTATTTTAATTTAAACAAACTTAAGTTTAACTGAAACGGCTGGGATGTCTATTTCCCAGCATGCTTTGCCGATGGCACTTGAATGGGAGAGTAAATGCTAAAATTAAGTGTAATATAATGGGGTTTTTTTTGTGCAAGATTAATGTTAAGTGGGAGATTGAGTATTGATTAATGTTTTGTTTAGCTAATTTAGAAGAATTTCTGTTAATGTTGGTTTTAGGATAGTTACCATCATGGTGACAAGTGGTGCATGCGGCTTGATTTGAGAGCAAATAATATCTTTATATTGTTGCTCTCATGCAGCAAGTGCTGTATAACATATTATTGTTAGCATGATAACATAGTAGTATGTTAGCAAACTAGCTTGTTAAAACTATAAGTTAATACCAATAAAAGTGTTCACATTGAGATTACATGAAGATATTAAGTTAAATGTATGAAATAGTGTAATCTGATTTTAATTGTTCTTAACTTGAAATGTTTAAGTACAAACTTAAAATCTGCAAGTTCTGCTTACTTAAACTTTGAATTTCAAAACTCAAAAAAATTTAGGCAATCGATTGCCTTAATTTTTTTGAGTTCTGCTAACTTATTCGGGTTTACAGTGTAATTAAAATTTAATGTTGGATTTGCAATGCATTAAAATGAGATTATTGGTGAGATTTTTATACAGCACTTATTTAACTAAGAAAGCATGATGTGATTCTGCAAATATCTGATGCTATCAACATGATAATGGTTTAGAAATATAACTATAGTGTCAACTAATGTTATTATTGTTTGTTTACATGTGTAAAACAGCTCTGTTGTACGGCCTTGGCTGCATCACAATGGCTGCGCTCTCCTCCCTGCTGGACTGGGGAGTCCTTCAGGTGTGAACTACTGGAATAACTGATTTTAATCAGGCTGTATTTCAGTCTATATATGTGTCTGTGCTCTAACCAGCTTTCTTTTAACTCTAATAACCTCAGGGTTCGTTCACAGTCATGGGTGTAGTGAATGGTCCACTTCTGGGAGCGTTTGTGCTGGGCATGTTTGTTCCAGCCACAAATAAACCGGTAAGGCTCCATAAACATCACTGTTGTGTGCACCATATATTATTCTATCCCTCCACTCGATGAATAGCCATGTAATATTTATTTCTCACACTATAGGGGGTTTTCTCAGGTGTGGCTGTGGGTTTTTGTCTGTCTCTATGGCTTGCTGTTGGAAGTACAATTTATCCTCCTTCACCACAAATAATGGGTGTTTTACCCACTAGTGCTGATCACTGTCTAGCAACTAATGCAACATTCAACAGCACCACAGCAGTCGCTAAATCATCTATCTTGTTATCATCAGTCCCCCGGGATTATGGGTAAGATTGTATCACATTTTATATTAACCATAATTGCATTGTATTTCACTGCTCTGTGACTTGAATTACTTGTGAAAAATAACACAAGAGCTAAGTTTTCTTTTTCCAACTAAATTCATGCAGCTTTCAAAATATCTATTCAATATCATACCTGTACTTCGGAGCCCTATCAACTAGTGCAGTCATGCTAGTCGGTGTGGTGGTTAGCTACATTACAGGTGAGAGAAATTCACTTACAGTATTGTTAAAGGGTTAGTTCACCCAAAAATGAAAATTCTGTCATTAATTACTCAGCCTCGTCTTGTTCCAAACCCGTAAGACTTTCGTTCATCTTTGGAACACAAATCTTTTTAATGAAATCTGAGCGATTTCTGTCCCTCCATTGACAGCCCACGCAACTGATACTTCAAAAAGTTAATAAAGAGATTGTAAAACAAATCCATATGAACAAAATGGTTTGTTCTCGCGCATCAAGCATTATGGTTCAGCCTCTGTTTATGTTCGCTGATCAATGTTTCGATGTGAATAAAATACTAAATTCAATCAAGCGATTGAGTTTCTTCAGAACATTTGGACTAAACCGCTCAATTCATATGGATTAGTTTTATGATCTCTATGAAGTTTTTGAAGCATCAGCATGGTAGTTGAGTAGCTGTCAATGGAGGGACAGAAATCGCTCAGTAAAAAAAAACATCTTCATTTGTGTTCCGAAGATGAAAGAAAGTCTTAAGGGTTTAGAACGACATGAGGGTGAGTAAATTATGACAGAATTTTCATTTTTGGGTGACCTAACGCTTTAATAATTAAAACAAATGAAAATATCTACAGATGTTATTTTACCTTCAAATGAATTTGTGCTGAATTACTGCAGGACCCACCAAGAAGGATTCTATCAGTCCTGGTTTATTACGGTGGAACTTGGAACAAAAAACCTGCGATGCGTCCTGTCATAACTTGGTAAGTTAGATGGTAGTAGCCGCTCATTTACTTATTTAACTTATAAATTTATACTATTTATAAATATTTTGAATGAGCTTTTATTTTTATATTTTTATTTTTCATTTTCTTTGTTTTTTTTAGTTAGCTTTATTTTCATTTCAGTTAGTTGCCAAGACAACATTTCTAAATTTGGTTAAGTTTAGACTGTTTTTATCTAATATTTCATTTAATTTCTGCTAACGAAAACAATTTGTAATAGTTTTAGTTAACAATACCAACACTGCTGAAATTATTCTTGTCTCTACAGAATGAAACTACAGCACACAATCCCAACGAAATCCTTCTCAGTTCAAAAGAACTATTTGCCACAGCTGATAAACAAGTTGTTTTACTGAACAAAGATGAAGTTTAGACAGGTGCAGGACCCGCTTTAAAAGTCAGGTTTCAAACCAAATATCCAAGAAATAATGCAGTTTAATTCAAATTTAAAATAACTTTTTTTGGAAGAACTACTGTGGCTGTGCACAGTAAAATGCTGAAAGGCACAGCTTTACCATTTAACATCATGCTAGGAACACTCTGTACAGTCTTGCATATCAAATATGTCAAAGCCATACTGATTTGGTTATCTTCCTTTTTGATTGGCATTACTGAATACCTGACCATCACCACCTGATTCAAAGGATGATTCTTTGATCTTTATAACAATAGTGCTTTCTTTCATAGTACAAAATCACGCACAATACGTTTCTGTTCATCACACACCTGCATCGCACCTGTTTGTCAGCTCACTTTCATTCCCAGCCAAGTTTAGAAGAAAAGAGAGCATAAGCATGCACACAAAAGTCATTTGAAATTTGTTTAATTAACAGAATGCTTTTAAAGGAGATATGATCCAATAACTCCAAAAAAAGTATGAATGATTATTAGTGTGAATTAATTAAAAGAATATGCAGCCTAAGTTGTTACACACTATAAAGATCCATTTTATTGACCATGCTACTATAGATTTTAACTACACCATACTGTGAGAATAATGCATTTCATTTGTTTTTTGGCAGACAGGAATATTATTTGTCTGTCTAAACCTATAAAACAAGGCTCATTAATGGGATATCAGTTCCTCAGCATTTCTAAGATCAGGGTCCTAGACCTAGAAAAGTACATAGAAAACTCGCCAGAAACAAGAGGAAACTGATTCAGTGTTTATGTATTGAATGTTGGCTGTATAATTCATGCATATTTTGAATATGTATTATTTGTTAGTAGTCTAGTATCACAGAGATGAGCTGTAGAATAATGCACATTCACAATAAACTGAAATGTCAACACTACTATCAAGTGCACGTACTTTCTGATTAAAATAGTTTAAAAGTTTCATAAGCCACTGGGTTGTATCAGGCCAAAAGGAAGAAAAACTACAGTTTTTCTCTGCAGGCGGAAATAACAAACCCGCTGCTCACTAGCAGAGAAAGAGGAAACCACAGTTTCAGTCTTCCCACGTAAAGAAAGCAACAACCCCAGCAGCTTCAGCAAACACCCTCATTCTCTCTCGCTCTCACACTGTTAATACACTATTCTTGAACTTCATCATTTGCAGGGGGGGAACTGTTGTCAATTTATAGCCTGATCACAGGTCTAGAAACCGAGATGTCAGATGAGGCCGACCAGTAAAGAAACACCCAAGTGGTGTCGATCTTGCTAAAGCAGTCAGGAAATGAGGTGCGTTTGCGGTTTGTCTGTCTCTTGCCGGAAACAAGTCTTATTTGATCCCTCCCACCAGAGACTCACAACAGCGAAGGCCGAGTTATATTTACGCAGCTCATCACATCAACATGAATAAATCATCAATGTTTCTTCTTAAATAAGGTAACAACTCTTAGTTGTCTTTATTAGAATCGTAATATGGAAAAACAACTTGTAACTTTACCATTTCAAAGAATATGCCAGTGGAAGTCATGTGACTACCAATCAAATATATGTTTTTTTGAGTGTGGCGTTGTATCATGTTTGCTTGTATGTATTATTGTTATTGTGTTATTGGACAATGAATAGATGTATTTTTGTATAAGGATGTATAACTATAAAATTTAACAGCAAATTACATTATCAAAACCAAACCAAACTTGTGTTACCTAACCTTAACTTAAAATCCTTAATATATATCAAATCCTTTTACTGTTTGTGGCTTAATATGGTAAAGCTTTTGGAAAACACCCATGAATTAGTTTGTTACGGAAAGTACAGATCGTCAACTTGAGAAACGATGAGCTCACTTCTAACATGGGCATGACCACCATGGTTCCAAGAACTGGTGTTAACAATAATCCACTGCTTTACAGTACAATGTCAACGTCAACTTATAGGCCTCAAGTTCTCTTAAAATGGGCTTAATTAAATGTTTGGGATCTTGAAGACCCTAATGATTTGTGTCTAAAAATAATAATAATAATTGCAAATCTGGCTTTTCAAATTCACCTTTTAATATGTACCTTTGACTTAAAGCCCATTTGAAAGATTTTGCTAAATGCCAAAAGGTTATACTTCTCTAAAACGTAGGGTTAGGGTTAACGTGATCAAAAATAGCAAAGTTGCTTCAGTTTGGGGTAAAAAAAATTAAATTAGCTGAGGCCTAAGATGAGTTCAGTATCAGTATTCATATAGCAAAAGTCAACTTTAAAGTGCCCCTATTATCCTTTACATGCATCCAAGGTCAAACAACACTTTAATTTTCTCATCATATACATTGCACATCACCTCTTTTGAAAAAAAATCTCTCTAACCTCTCCTTTCCACGAGCCCACTCTGCTCTGATTGGTCAGATGACCCAGTCTGTTGTGATTGGCCCACTCTGCACTGATTGGTCAGATGACCCAGTCTGTTGTGATTGGCCTACTCTGCTCTGATTGGTCAGACGGCCCAGTCTGTTGTGATTGGTCGACTGCCTCTGTTTTGATTGGTCAAAGGGCCCAGTCCGTTGTGATTGGCCTACTCTGTTTTGATTGGTCAGACAGCCCAGTCTGTTGTGATTGGTCTTCTCTGTTTTGATTTGTCAAAGGGCCCAGTCTGTTGTGATTGGTCTACTGTGTTTTGATTGGTCAGACAGCCCAGTCTGTTGTGATTGGTCTACTCTGCTCTGATTGGTAAGATGGTCCAGTCTGTTGTGATTGGCCTACTCTGTTTGATTGGTCAGACGGCCCAGTCTGTTGTGATTGGTCTACTCTGCTCTGATTGGTAAAATGGCCAAGTCTGTTGTGATTAGCCTCCTCAGCTCTGATTGGTAAGATGGCCAAGTCTGTTGTGATTAGCCTCCTCTGCTCTGATTGGTCAGATGACCCAGTCTGTAGTGATTGATCTACTCTGTTTTATGAGCACTTAACCTCATAATAAAAAAAATTATGATCAGCTGTTCGGCCAAACTTTCGATGTTGTTACAGAAGGCCGAAGCTGATCGGTTGATTTTTGTCACATGACCTGTTGAGAAAAGTTTTCATCTCGCCGCGGCATAGCCTACATTTGAAATAAAGATTTTGCACGCTCAAAAAATGCGATATGTGAACGGACCCTAAAGTGGTATCGGGTGCGGTTGAATCGGGGTAGTTTTACGAGCACAGTATCGGACCGACACCCGAGCACTGGGCTGCGTTCAGCCCGGACAAAACGTTGGACAACGTTTTTTAAACAGAAAAGGTGATGCGTTGAACACACTGTTCTGATGACGAAAGAGTTGCAACTATGGCAGCTGAGAAGGCCATTCTTTGTGTTCTTTGTGAAGAATTTTCTGAGCCTGATGAAGTCGGTATAAATATGTGTTTAATACTGCAAAATATGCCGATGTTACAGTTACTGCACTTGCCGCCCAGAACAAAAGAGAACATCCCAATCGAGTGAAGGGATTTGTGGAAACTGAAATGGAAGGACACATCTTACCTAAATCAGACTAAAACACATCTATTTAGCCTCACATACTGACTTTATTTGTAGTTCATACTGTTTTAATACCCTGTATTTTCTTTCTCATTTTTAGGAAAAGCACTTAATTACCATTGCAATGAACTAGTCATACACTTGCAATGAAGCTAAAAATATAAACAACTACATCATTATGTTGATATCCTATATTTTTACAATAAAACTTACAACAAACATGTCTTCTAATATCCTCAGTTGTTGCGTATACCGAGCTGCATCGAACACATTTGTAAATTACTTTCCTTGAACCCATTTTGCGAGTTCACATTAATACCGCGTGCTTTATATACATGTTGCTGCTGATTGGACTGCAGTTCTGACACACCCACCAAACAAGAGAAAACGTATCTCAAACTTTTTACAGTCTATTATCTCAAACCCCGTTGCACACTGGTGCACGCCGTTTCCAGGAAACATGACGTTCAACCCAGAAACCGTAGCAAAACGTTGCGCACCGTTTTTAACTTGAACGTGCCCCTGGTATCAGTATCGGTGCATCCCTATTTATGTCATTAATATCAGTCTGTCAGAAAAGCAGTTCTAGGCTTATTCTTGGCTAAATAGCTCTTATCAGGTTTTAAAATTAAATATGAACGCAGTTTTGGATTAAATAAAAGTACAGTCAAGTCAAATAAAACACGATATACACTTTAATGTACATTTAATCTAAATTAGCTTTGGTACCGAAATTGGTACCGAGAACCGTGAATTTTCACTGGTATTGGTACCGAATACTGAAAATTTGGTACCGTGACAACACTGGACAAAAGCATCTGCTAAATGACTAAATGTAAATGTAAATGTAGTCAAAGGGCCCAGTCTGTTGTGATTGGCCTCCTCTGCTCTGATTGGTCAAACAGCCCAGTCTGTTGTAATTGGTCTACCGTTTACAGACAGTGTGTGTCTGAAATGAAAAGTCTATTACTATGTCTAAATTTCAGTTCTGGAGGCTTACTTAGCACTCGATACACAGTGATACAAACAATGGCGACAGGTTTTTTTTTTTATCAATTTGAGCATGAGCCATCCTTTGGAAGTACATGAACTGAATTCGCAGCACTAAAAACAGCCTCTTCATGTTGACAACAAACCAAACTCTTCCAGGCTTCCGCTACTGTACAACTACAGTGTTTGAGGGCGGGTCAAAGAAGACGTTGTTCGCGGGCAGTCATTGAAGACCATAGGCTGGAATTATGCAAATGTGTTACATTGCTATGTATATATGTAAAAAGAAGTGAGACTGAAATTGCTGATGACTCATTACAGGCAGTTCAGAATTGATTCTTTCTTTTAGGAGACAATAACTTTATTTGTTGTGTACTTCGATCTTTAAAACCATTCACAAACAGCTATATTACACTGTGTGAAAGGTAATATTTGACAAAGCATAAAAG
Source organism: Leuciscus leuciscus (assembly GCF_965113295.1). Taxonomy (NCBI): domain Eukaryota; kingdom Metazoa; phylum Chordata; class Actinopteri; order Cypriniformes; family Leuciscidae; genus Leuciscus; species Leuciscus leuciscus. The sequence goes on from NC_138737.1 coordinate 8,035,031, forward strand.
GGGCACTTTAATACCTTAACAATGTTATTCTTGTAAAAGTTGAAAAAGCTTCAAAAAGCCCCAAACAGAACATGAGGGTTTATTTATCTTATTTTATCACTTTTTTTAATGCTTCTAACATCAGAATAATTAACTTTCTGTCAGAAATAACCATTAGTCTTATTTTAATAACATCCTAATTTGAGTTACATGCACTGTTTTGGAAAGAAAGAACAGTCAATAAACATCTGCATCTGTTGAGAAAAAAACACTCTAGTTCTTTTCGTCCAATCAGGAGATTGCTTTGGTGAGAACACCATGAGTGAAGAGGAGGAGGTGCCCTTGATGAAGAGCGAAAGGGCCGGCAGTCAGAAGTCCAGCTGTGACTCTGCCCTGCAGGTCCATCTGTACTACAGCCCCTGCTTAAATTCAGAGACCACTTTTACTATCCCCACCATACACATCACAGCTGAAAGTGTGTGTATGCTTGCTGCAAAAGCCAGCGGTGAGATGTTTAACATGTTTAAGATGATTAATAATGATGCCTGTTTTTTAAAGGTCAAAAGCTTCTTTTTTTAAGTATATACTCTTTTCACTTTTTTATCTGCTTCCCTTATAACATCTACAAAGCTTTTAAAAAGTTGCAGAGGTGTTGCTGATGAGATAACCTTTATAAGGTTTTTAGATGATTCAGTATGACTAAAGCATAAGTTAAACTTTAAGCAATAATCTGCTCATGTGTAATCTTATGATTACATTTTAAAATAGTTGTGCACCAACAATATTACAATAACCTGAATTGAATATTTATATTTTTAGGAATTCTTCCTGTGTTCCACAACCTGTTTGCTCTGGCATCAGAAGATCTTTCATACTGGTATCCACCAACTCATGTATTTAAGAGTGAGGAGACCATCAAAGTTCACTACAGAGTGAGGTATAGAAACTGCAGCAATAATCATATTTTATTTATTAATAGCTTACTCTTTCTGAATATTTGGCTGTTTCCTTATTTAACTAGCCTATTCACGCCATTCATTTAAATTTAATTTGCAAATGCCTGTTATGAAAAGATAATATTATTTTAATATAATCTGGTATTTCTCCCTGGCCCAGATTTTAATGTAGGCTATACATTTGTCATACAAATACTATTATGTTTTTAAACAATAAATGAAAGAGTAATAATCATTAAAAAAAAACTAAACAAAAATGTCAATATTTATGGTTTGAAAATGATTTATGTCGATGTTCAACACACCCTTATTAGTGGTGTCATTTCCATCACAAACAAAAATGTTTGGTTACCAAGAAGACAATAGTGTCTGTGAAGAGCATATTTTAAGTTACTGGGTTAGGTCTCCCAATTTTTTTTTAATTCTATCATAATTTACTCACCCTCATATCATGTAAGACTTTTGTTCATCTTCAGATTTCTGAGAGATTTCTGTTTCTCCATCGACAATCTACGTAAAAAATGACAAAATTCATCTGTGATGCACTGAAATGCATTGTTGACCATTGCTTGCAGTGTTGTTATGGTACTAAAACTAAAACTAACTAATCAAAATAGCTGAAATAAAGTAAAAATATCAGATGAAAAACGTAAAAAAACTTAATAAAAGTACTGTAATAAAATGACTAAAATAAAACCGACAAATAAGCAATAATATTATAAAAACTTAAACACTAGCAATCAGTGTTATTATTTATATGTTTTCCCTTTTAATTTTAATTTTAGATTAAGTGAGTGAGTGAAAAGTGTGTTTTAAGAGAGAATCTGTTTGTGTGATTGTAAAGCTTTTCTCTGTGTGTTAAAGATTTTTCTTCTCAAACTGGTTCGGTCAAGGGTCCAGAGCATCGTACCGCTTTAGTCTCAGCAAAGGACGAATCTGTGCTGCGCTGGACTACTGCGTCATTGATTATCTTTTTGCTCAGGTATACAGTATAGCACAATTTTTCATTGCCTTCTCAAAAGGCAATTGAATGTTATTTTAAAAACCATTGTGAATGTGAAATGTACATTATGTGCCTCTACCCTGATGATGTATTGATATGATTCAAATAATAATAAAAAAGCTGGCATTAAAATGCTGACTCAACTGTTCAAGATAATTTTCCTTCCCCTCTGACTGTACTGTCTCCCTGTTTCAGTCCCGCAGTGATTTTGTGTCTGGGTGTGGCGGGATTTCTCCTGCTTTGAGTTTGCAGCAGGAATGTTTGGGTATGGCAGTACTAGATCTGTGGCGTATGGCCAAAGAGAGGAACCAGAGCCTTGGTGAGATCTGCAATACAACAAGGTATGTTACAACATGAGAAACTGAGAAAGTCTCTAATAAATTAATGGATAGACCTATGCAGAGATTTTCTGTTCATTCAACATAATTGAAGTGTTTAAGCTGCATTAACCATGGTAAAAAAAAATCTTATTCCAGCTACAAGTCCTGCCTCCCAGAGACTCACAGACAAGATATACAGAGCATGAGCCGCCTAGCGAGGTATCAGATCCGCAAAACCCTGAAGCGCTTCCTAAAGAAGCTGGGCAGATGCTCAGCTGGAGAACGCAACCTGAAGCTCAAGTATCTGATGGAGCTGAGTGTGTTGGAGCCGGCATATGGTTCAGAAAGCTTCACTCTGCATCACTCTGGATGGTTAGAGCAGAGCGAGCAGCAGAGGGTCAGAGCCGTTCAGGTGTCTGGAGAGGGAGGGATTCAGATACAGACCACGGAGAGCCAGGTAGGCTAGAAGAGTAGCCGTGGTGATATTTAGACAGTACATCTGCCGGTGTGATGATGTTTTAATACAAAAGTTCAATAAACAAGAGGTTCATTTTGAGTAACTTACATTTTAGATAAAATATTGCCAGTTACTTTGTCTATTTTTGCTCCACCAAAGAAAATAGGTCCTAACAAATCCACAGTGGAATGGACAAAACACAGTAGGGCGAATCAGTGTTTTTGAACGAAACTGCTGAGTGAATGATTCATTGAGTCACTCATAAACGCAGCCTCTTGATTTGTTCATGAATGAATGAGTGTTTTGTATAAATCGGTTCAGTGAATGATTCAATGACTCCCCCATAAAGCCAGTAGATTAGTTCCTGAATGTACTCATGAATGCAGTCTCTTGTCGCCACCTATACCGGAGTTAGCCGGTTGTAAAAATATAAATAAATACGTAAATATCAAAAGTATTTCATTGGAAAAATTAACTTAATCAAAAAGAAATGAGAATCTTAATTAATTTAACATGCGATCTTGCTTATTTAAAGGGATAGTTCACCCAAAAATGAAAATTCTGTCATCATTTACTCACCCTCAAGTTGTTTCAAACCTGTATGAATTTCTTTTTTCTGCTGAACACAAAAGAAGATATTTTGAAAAATGTCTGTAACCAAACAGTTGATGGACCCCAATGACTTCCATGGTAGGAAAAAAATATATACTATGGAAGTCATTGGGGTCCATCAACTGTTTGGTTACAGACATTTTTCAAAATATCTTCTTTTGTGTTCAGCAGAAAAAAGAAATTCATACAGGTTTGAAACAACTTGAGGGTGAGTAAATGATGACAGAATTTTCATTTTTGGGTGAACTATCCCTTTAAACTAATTTTCACGCTTTCAAAAATGTACATTCCACTAGTCAGTGAAGTACAAGAGACTGTTAACTCTTCATAAATCTATATTTAAAAAACTACATTATTTGTTTAATTTAATTTCATTCATTTTAATTCATTTTAATTTTATACTTTTATTCAACGTGGATGCATTAAATTGATCAAAAGTGGACAAGAGTTACTTACATTTATAATGTTACAAAAGAATAAAAACTTTGGATTAATTAAAGAAAAATGTAACAGTTAGTTTCTACAAAAATATTAAGTAGCACAACCGTTTTCAACATTTATAATAATCAGAAATGTTTCTTGAGCAGCAAATCATCATATTCGAATGATTTCTGAAGGATCATGTGACACTGAAGACTGGAGTAATGATGCTGAAAATTCAGCTTTGCATCACAGGAATAAATTACACTTTACAATATATTAAAATAGAAAACATTTATTTTAAATTGTAATAATATTTCACAATATCACAATTTTTACTGTATTTCTCATCAAATAAATGTAGCCTTGGTGAGCATAAGACACTTCTTTCAAAATCTTACTGGCTCCAAACATTTAAGCGGTTTGTAAAGTACATTAGACTTGCGCTCTGTTATTTACTGAGCTACCTCTGGTATCATTCACAGGAATGGCAGACGTTCTGTGATTTCCCCCAGATCACAGACATTAGTATTAAGCGTCTTTGTCAAGAGCAGATGCCCCTGGAAGGAAGGGTGGTCACCCTCACACGCCAGGACGACCAGTGCATGGTAGTGGCATTGCATTCATTTATTATTTTTTTTATTTTTTTTAAGTATTACAAATTCTGTCAGTGATTCATCTACCATTTTGATTAACCAAGGTTTATGAAAGTATAATAAACTGTAACTTGTGATTGTTACAAAGTTCTTTATGTTGAATTCTACATTACATAGTCATTCATATAACAATATATATATATTTTTTCTCTTTCCACCAATAGGAGGCTGAGTTTCACACCCTAACTGAGGCTCTTTCCTTTGTATCTCTGGTTGATGGATATTTTAGACTGACTACAGATTCGACTCACTATTTTTGCGCAGAGGTGGCCCCGCCAAGCTTACTGGAGGACATACAGAATTACTGCCACGGCCCGATCACGTACTACACAATTTCATATATGCCCATTTGGTAAAATTAGAAAGGAAATAACTAAATAATAAGCAGAATTTTTGTTTTTTGTTTTCTAAAGGTCAGAATTTGCAGTGCACAAGCTTAAGAAAGCTGGAGCCAAAAATGGGATGTTCCTGTTACGTCACAGTCCCAAGGACTTTGACAAGTACTTCCTCACTGTTTGCATACAGGTACCAGATTTGCTGGACTCATACAAACATTATAAAGCTCCAAGCATTGAGTTTTCACTAACAGTAAGTAACTAAATCAGCACATGACTCATAACTCCAAGCTTCACATGAGTTTGTATCAGATTCATGAAGAACTACATTTTATTTATCACTCCTTAGCAGTGTTGGGGTAACATGCATTACGTAATCAGATTACTTTTTTTGATGTAATGAGCAAAGTAATGCAATACTTAATAATTGTACACATTCATATTTGAGTTGCTTTTAAGTAATGCACATTACTTTTTATTTTAATTAATTTGCTGAAACATTTTTTAAACCACTGAATTAAAATTCTCTCTTCTCTATAAAGTAGTCACTTTATACACTCATGTGTGCGCAGGAACAGGCAAAAAGTAAAAAACACAGTAGGTTATACAGTAGGGATTATAATCCATAATGTGAAGATATGTTTTGTATGGCATACATAGTTTTAGGGGTTAGGAAATATTCTAAGTGGGCAGAATATAATAATATTCTAAATGTGTTTTAAAAGAAAACGATGGTGTGTTATCTAAGATATGTTGTTGAATGCATTGCTGCATTAAAGTAAAACCTTGAGAAAGAGCAAGCCTCAATCAGGTGAGAACTGTAATTAATTACCTTTTAAAAGTAACTTTCCCCAACAGTGCTGCTATTATTATAATGTGAATTTTGAAACAACTCCAGCATGACCTTTTTTTAGTTATACAAATGAGCTGCATTGTTAATGACTTAACTCCAGTGATATATTTCTTAACTTCTGGATGTTCCACCAGACTCCTCTGGGAATGGATTACAAGGACTGCCTGATAGAGAAAAATGAGAAGTTCAGCCTGGCTGGGATCCACAACTCATTCTGCAGTCTAAGACAGCTCACAGACTTCTATCAGCACAGTACACTTCTCATGTCAGACATCCCCGTCACCCTGGGCAAGTGCTGCCCACCCAGACCTAAAGGTAGAACATTTCTGTGAAATATTTGCTTTTGTGCTTGTGTTTATCTTTTATAAAAGTTAGAAAGCATGAGTTATTTGGAATTTAAATGGAATTTAATTAGTTTTTTTTTTAGTTTTTTTGTTATAATAAAGTAACTTCACCAGAATTTAAAATAATAAATTAACTTCACCAGAATATTGATATTTTATATATATATATATATATATATATATATATATATATATATATATATATATATATATATATATATATATATATATATGTATACAGTACAGGCCAAAAGTTTGGACACATTACACAATAATTGGTTTTCAATTTATTATACTTTAAATTATCATTTAATTCTGTGATTTTCATTCATCACATGATCCTTTAGAAATCATTCTAATATGATGATTCATTATCAAAGTTGGAAACAGTTCTGCTGCTTAATATATATATATATATATATATATATATATATATATATATATATATATATATATATATATATATATAAAACCTGTGATAATTTTTTTAGGATACTGTAATGAATAAAAAGTAAAAAAAAAAAGTAAAAAAGAAGCAAATGTTTTAAAAATAGAAATCTTTTGTAACAACAATACTGGTCAGTAATTTGGGGTCAGTAATTTTTTTCTTTCTTTTTTTAAAAATAAATCAATACTTTTATTCAGCAAGGATGTGTTAAATTGATAAAAAGTGATAGTAAAGAATATTTTTTTATTTTGAATAAATGCAGTTCTTTTTAACCTTTTATTCATCAAATATATTAGGCAGCAGAACTGTTTCCAACACTCATAATATATCACAATATTACTTTTTTTTTTCTGTATTTTTGATCAAATAAATGCAGGCTTGATGAGCAGAAGAAACCTCTTTCAAAAACATTAAAAATAGTAATGTGTCCAAATGTGTCCATATATATATATACTTTTTTTTTTTTTTTTTTTTTAAAGGGTTTTTAATTTATTTTGTATGTGCTATTTCTTGTCTTCTCTGCAGAACTTACCAACATGATCATTGTTCGTAACAGCAGTATGGCTGAGATGCCCAGTTCCCCCATGTTACAGAGACAAAACCCGAGCCACATGCAGTTCCACATGATTAAACACGAGGACCTCATCTGGGTACATTTATACAAATTTATAAAGGGTTTAAATATATTTTCATGAATGTTTTTTAAACCAAACTTTTCCAGGCCTCACTGTGTTGAAAGGTTATATTTGAAAAAGCATAATAGGGGCAGTTTAAATTTATCTTTGTTATTTATTATTTTCAAAATTGACTGAAAGTGTTTTATTTTAGGGAGGTCAAAAGATGAATTTTAACAACAAAATGTCTAACCTCAAAACAACTCAAGTCAAGCTCCTTCCTTTTCTTTTAACAGAGTGAAAGCTTAGGCCAAGGTTCCTTCACGCATATCTTTAGAGGCAGTAAGACAGACCAGCGGGACGGAGTGACACACTCCACGGAGGTGCTTCTGAAGGTCCTGGATGCAAATCATAAAAACTGCTGGGAGGTGTGTTATCATTCCTGGAACATATGCTGAACATGGTTGTTTGCAGTTAAAAGACAATTTCCTATTAAACTCTTACTCGAATATGCTCTTTGCCCTAGAGAATATTGCATTTTCCATTAATTGACAATCAATGACGATGTTTTGTGTGTGTACCATAGTTTCAGATTTTCAAATGAACTTTGAAAGGTTGGCCATATGCAATCCAAAATGTTAAAAAGTGACATGTAATAAAGAGCTTGTGTAAATACAGGGTTCCTACGCAGTTTGGAAAAGTATGGAATTTTGATTTGGGTAATTTCCAGGTCTGGAGAAGTATGGAAAAAAGAAAGAGTATGATAAAAAAAAAGTTGTGTTTCCAGATTATTACCCCTATTCAGTTTTCTAAAATATAAAATTAAGAATTTCTTAAAATAAGTGTATCATACAAGTAGGGTGTTTTCATGGCAAAAGTTTAGTGATCATTTTATGATTGTCAAACACAACATTTTTATTACGCAAAATTTGTCTTTCATGATTGTGTGAAAGGTTTGAACTTTTCTCAGACTGCACTTTGCTGTTTGGTAATTGTGCAAAATCAAACCACATTTGCAGTATCAAACTGATGAATATATGCAGGTTATAAAGTGTTTTAGGTTTCTTCTCATCATTTATAAATGCATGTTGTTACTTTGAGAAAACCAATGAAACCCTGAGAAAATAATATTTACAGATGACTACTATATACCAAATATAATGCTAATGCTGTAAGAACCATTTATGTTAATTATGGTCTGAAAATGTGAACATTTTTAGATGGAAAATGTGTAAGAACCCTAATTACAGCAATTTTGTATTTTCAGCCATTTAATTATGCCTTTTTTTCTGTTTTAAAGTCTTTTTTTGAGGCGGCCAGTTTGATGAGTCAAATTTCCCACAAGCACCTTCTCCTGGTATATGGTATCAGCGTGCACAAATCCAAAAGTAAGTCACGTAAAAGCACTCTTAGGAGTCACTCTTTTATCAAAGTCTAAACACAAGAGGACAAACCCTATAAAAGCAATTAAAAGTCTGTGTAATGACCTCAGCTCTTTAACTCTTCTTGAACTCTTGAGTGGGTCTGGAGTGTCGTTGGTGATGCTGGTTGCCTGTCAAAGTACCTGTGAATGCAACCATGTGACTAAAGTGTGTCCTCCCTGTCCCCCGCAGACATCATGGTGCAGGAGTTTGTGAAGCACGGGGCACTGGACCTGTACCTGAAGAGGAGCACGTCTGTCTCAGTCAGCTGGAAACTAGACGTGGCCAAACAACTGGCCTGTGCTCTCAACTTCCTGGTGAGACATATCCATCCATGCATGATACACTGACTAATGACAAAATACAGAACTACAGTTTATTCAGGACCATATCAGTTATCAGTTTTAATTTATTGGTATTGGTTGATTTATCAGTAAACTATGATTTTTTGGTTAAATAATCTCTACGGAGATTTTGAATATTGGCCATTTATCAGCAATAACATAAAAATAATGTATTTTTGGTTTCAGCTAGACATTTAATATTGGTACATATGAGAACAAGCCCCAATAATCTAAGATAACAATATACTCTACCATTCAAAAATTTGGGCTCAATAAGATTTTTTCATGTTTTTGAAAGAAGTATCTTATGCTTACTTACCAAAGCTGTATTTATCTGATCAAAAATATAGTAAAACATTTATGTTGTGAATTCAGTATTCAAGGGGATGCATCCCAGTCCTGATTTTGGCAGTGGTTAAAAAACATTTTTCTTTTGTCTGTCATATGCAGGAGGAGAAGAATATTGCACATGGGAATGTTTGTGCAAGGAATCTGCTGTTGGCCAGAGAGGGTGACTCTTCCTCCAATAACTCACCCTTCATTAAACTGAGTGACCCTGGCATCAGCATGGCAATGCTGGGAAAAGAGGGTAATTTATATTGAACAACTAGATGAATATCAAACCAATGAAGATGAACAAAATCAATTTAATTTACTCTTCTAGACTTCTAGAATAATTTGTATTTTAAATGAATACTAGAGAGAATAATAATAGATTCTTTATTTAGCTCTCATTAGGAATTAATTACACCATGCTTGGCTCGAAAATTCCCTTTTGGTGAGAACATGCAATAAATAATGTGCATAATGTATGTTATAATGCAATATATCTTTTCATAAATAAGTGTAACCAAAGTTAAAATTATAATGTATTATGATCGTGGTTACAATTACTTATAAAAAGAAATAATGCATTATAACGTATATATGAATACCTTTATAATGCATTATACATAAAGGCTTTAAGTAAATTGTTACCTGTTAGTTTTTTATTTATGGAGCTGTGTTGTGCCAACTTTTTACTTTTTGTATTTTTCTCAATCATCGAGATTTTTGCCCACTGGATTTGTGTGTTTTTTTGTCTAATTCTTGCTGAATATTATATTACACCCTAACATGATTGTATATAAAAGAATAAAATGCAAATTTCTGTGAATCCAGTGGTGTTGGACAGAATCCCATGGGTGGCCCCGGAGGTTCTGGATACACTTGAGATCGAACTGGAGTGTGACAAGTGGAGCTTTGGAACAACGCTGTGGGAGATTTTCAATGGTGGAGAAGCTCCATTGCAGGGCCTGGACCTCATACAAGTACATACACCTCACAATTAATACAGAATCATAAATTAAATACAACATCATAAATTAAATGCAAATTTTCTATATGATGTTACACATTCTGGATAAAGATCACCACAACCTTTAAAAATTTGAGAGCTACGCAATGTGACTCCACCATTGTACTGTGGCTGAACAGCTGCTGTCCTTCTTTGTATCCAGAAGCAGCAGTTTTATGAGCACTTCTCAAACCTGCCCGCGCTGGAGTGGACTGAGCTGGCCGACCTGATCGCTCAGTGTATGCAGTACCAGCCTGAGCTCAGACCGTCCTGCCGGAGCATCATCCGACAACTAAACAGCCTCATCACTTCAGGTAACACACAGATGTACACCATCTCCCTTCTCACAATGACACTGATGTTTGTGATCTGGAAGATCGCTTTCTTTTTCACATATGAAACTGTTATTATCCCATTTATAAAATGAATGTAAGCAATCAATCTCTAATATAATAAATGTAAATGTAATTAACGAAAGTATTGAATATGTATATATTTAATATATTGAATAAATAATAATTAAAAAGTAATATTATCATTTTAACATTAAATACATGCTTTACATTTATTATTATTTTCCACTTATTTATTAATTAAATAATATATAGGCCTATATCTGTTATATAATAAATATGAAATGTCTAACTAATACAAAAGGAATTGAATAAAATGTTAATATTAAAAATAATATTTAATACATAATGATTTTATTAGTAAGTGTTATTTATTCATGTTTGACATTTAAGGGGTATATTAAAATATGAAATATGCAATCAATTTACTTTATTAAATACATCCATGATCATTATTGTGTTATGTTGATATTACTTTAATAATAATTATTTCCATGAATTTTAATTGAAAGATTTCATTGTTACTCTGAAGTTTAGCTTTTTATTGGGGGCCAAAACTGTTTATAAAAAATTACTCCTACATCTGGGTTAGATTTGTCCTAAAACCTGTGGGAACATTATGATCAGCCATCATGACAGTTCTGATCGTCATTCTGTAGATTATGAGATCCTTCATGCGACTGGCACACTCCCCAAGAGCGATGGCTTCTGGAGAAGACCGAACATCTTCAAAAAGCAACAACAGGATGTTTTTGAGGAGAGATACCTGCGATTCATCTCTATTCTGGGGAAGGTACAATGTGGAGAAAAATTCCACCCATAGAGGGCGCTGTTGTTCATGTAATAACACAGCTCTGCAGCCGGTTGCAACAAAGCCTAGCAGTTAAGAATACCCTTAGTGATAATAAACTAAGTGTTTTTAATGTACGTAATGATCTGACAATCAAACAAGTTAGTCATTTAGAAAAGACTGTCATAACTTTTTAAAAGCAGTTACATAAAAAGGTAGATTGGTCTAATTTGAATCCAAAAAGTAAGACCCATTGATTACCCCTTGGTTAGATTAGTTCTTAAAACTCAGTCTTAACATAGTGGCTATGTTTATGAACCTGGCTGATATACTTTGCTATTTCATACATTACAGCTCGCATGTAACTAAACGTGATGATTATAACTATTGGTTTTCTGAGCAAAAGAAAAAGAAGACTGATGGGTTTTAACTGTGTGCATGTGTGTGTTTATAGGGTAACTTTGGCAGCGTCGAACTTTGTCGATATGATCCGTTGGGTGATAACACTGGAGATCTGGTTGCTGTCAAGGAACTTCAGGCTAACAAACAAGCCAACATGGCAGACTTTCAGAGAGAGATCCAGACCACCAGCTCTCTGCACTGTGACTATATTGTCAAATACATGGGCATCTGCTACAGTGCAGGTCAGACTACATTTAATAATTACCAACCAATTACCAATCTGTACAGCCTGCCCATTCCAACATACCTTATTTTTTAACTCGTCACAGGTCGACTTAGCACAAAACTGGTGATGGAATATCTTCCGTACGGCAGTCTGATTGGATACATGGAGAAACACAGACAGAATGTGTGCACCCGCAAACTGTTGCTCTTTGCCTCACAAATCTGTAAGGTACAAACAGACTTTTTAAAATCAGATAACAGGTCAGATTAGCTCTTTTGAATTGGTTTGTGGAACTTTACACATCTAACCAGAAATGTAACTCTTTTGTAGGGAATGGAGTACTTGCAAAGCATGCGCTATGTTCACCGTGATCTAGCTGCTCGCAATGTCCTAGTCGCCAGCGACACACTGGTGAAAATCGCTGACTTTGGGCTTACGAAGATCATCCCAGTGGATAAAGAGTACTACCGTGTCACGCAGCCAGGAGAAAGCCCTATTTTCTGGTGACTATTACATCAAGCTCTTGGGAGTTCAGACAGACAACATGATAACTGATTAGGGTAACACTACAATACAGGTGCACTAATATGCATTGATTCTAATGCATATTAGACTAATGTTTTGATAATCTTGAGTGAATGTATGACTCGTATGATTCTTGTATGCTGATTTTTGTGTGCAGCCCAACTTAACCATCCTTCAAACACATTCTCTGACAATACATTCACTGTGCAACTGTCCCACAAATCTCAAACGTTAATGTGAATGTCAAAACCCATAACCATAGTGCCACATTACTTAATAATAAGTTAATAGTCATGTGTCTCAGCAAGTAATCATAAGATGATATTTTTGCAAATCATCAGTTAATGCTGTATTAAAACAGTCGGCAGGAAGTTGAAAAACATGGCTTTGACGCATTGTGGTAATTAGAGGGAAAGTTCACTTAAAAAAGAAAATTCTGTCATTTTTTCACCCTCAAGTTGTTTCAAACCTGTATGAATGTCTTCTGCTGAACACAAAAGAAGATATTTTGAAGAATGTCGGTAACCAGACAGTTGATGGACCATGGATGATTTCCATAGTAGGAAAAAAAATACTATGGAAGTCATCAACTGTCTGGTTACCGACATTCTTCAAAATATCTTCTTTTGTGTTCAGCAGAAGAAAGAAATCCATACAGGTTTGAAACAACTTGAGGGTATGTAAATGATAACAGATTTACGGGGGGGGGGGGGGGGGGGGGTGAATTACTCCTTTAACACATAAAATTATACTATAAGTTCATACTAGATATTTATAGGGAATTAATCCATGATGACACATTTAATTAATAACAATTCATATATGACTTAATCTATTAATCGGATAGACTCTTTAACAGGTGCTGATGTGGCAATCATGTCTTAGTTCTTCATGAGTTACAGGCTTCTGTACATTAACTCATTATCTGGGCATTAGTTAAAAGAGCCGTATGTAAGATTGTGGCCAAAACTGGTACTGCAATCACTTTCAAATTACTGTAGAGCGGTGTATCCGATTTTTACAAACAAGTACACATAAAGGCCAATTCACACTGTGCCCGACAGATAGCAACCGGGTCATTCCGTGTCAACTCAACCAGAGGTCCCTGGCAATTTTTATTTATTTTTATTTTTTAAAAATTCTGCTGAAAGAAATACATAAAGAAGAAAGCCAAAATGTTAAATGTCATGGATGTATATTTACTGAATAATCCACTATTTTGTAGAGGGGGGTCAAAATGACTATTTTCACCTGAGATTTGGAGCCAATTACAGGGGTATACAAATTACTTTAGAAAGATGGCAGCATCATTTCATTTTTGTACAGAGATTGATTGGTCTATTAGTTAAATCTGTTTACTTTAGCAAACTTTGTTATTCGTTGCGTTTCATTCCTTTTTTGTTTTTTCCATGTCCTGTTCCCTGTTCAGGTATGCACCTGAATCCATTTCAGAACTGAAATTCTCCCACAAGTCAGACGTATGGAGTTTCGGCATTGTTCTACATGAGCTCTTATCTTACTGTGACATCAGTCGAAACCCCAAACGGGTGAGTAAATGAAACTCCATGTAATGGTATTACTGTATGAGGAGTGGATGAATGATTGTCACCGTGAACTTCAATGGTCACTTTTTAATAATAATAAATAAATAAAAATTCTCTCATCATTGTCTCACTGGATGTTGCCCCAAATCTTTTAATGTATTAACTTTATAAACCTGCTTTATTGTAAATCATTTCATGCAGTTGTGTATCCAGAAGATTGGAAGTTATGTCCAGAGTTCTTCCATGGCCATCCATGTTCTTAATCTTCTCAAGAATAACTGGAGGTTACCGGCGCCACCTCAGTGTCCACCAAAGGTACAAATAAAAACAGATTTGAATGCATTTATATCGGTCACGTTGAGCAATCGAATTTTGATACATTGTACATAGACAGCAAGTCCATGCAACAAACATATAGCCTACAACCCCATTTCCGTAAAAGTTGGAACATTTTGTAAATCAAGAATCTTTGATTTGTTAATTCTCTTGAACCTTTATTTAACTGACAAAAGTACACAGAAAAGATTTCCAATGTTTCCACTGACCAAATTAATTGAATTTTGATGGCACTGCATGAGAAACCATCATGCTATGGTGTTAAATACAGCCACATGGGCTCGGGAGTTCTTTGGAAAACCGTTTTCACTTAACAGTCTGCCGCTGCATCAAGAAATGCCACTTGAGTCTCTGTTACGCAAGGAGAAGGCTATACATCTGTTCAATGCAGAGATCCTGCCGAGTTCTCTGGGCACGAGCTCATCTCAGATGATCCAAAAGACAGTGGAAATGTGGACTGTGCTCAGATGAGTCCATGTTTCAGCTTGTTTTTTGGAAAAACTGACTTCGAGTTCTTAGTCCCTATAAGACCAAAAGGACCATCCAGATTTTTCTCAGCAACAGGTGCAAAAGCAAACATCTGTCATGGTATAGGGGTGTGCATCAGTGCAAACGGCATGGTTGACTTGCATATGTGTGAAGGTACCATTGACGTGGAGGCATATATTGGGATTGTACAGAGACATATACTGCCATCCAGATTTTTCCTAGGAAGTAAGACATCCAATATGGATGTCAACCACAGAATTTTGAGCTGATTTGTATCAGGCGAGATTAGGCAAAAATTCAACTTGCAAAAATGCAATAATTAGTATCCTCAATTCCCCCAAAATTAAAAAGTGTAATTAAAAGAAAAGGTGATGTGACATAGTTGTAAACATACCCTTGTCCCAACTTTTTTGTAGTGTGTTGCAGACATCAAAACATATACAAGGAGTATATATGTGGTGAAACTAACCAGGGAGGAATCAGTATCTAAGGAAACAGGAACTAAACTGCAAGGAAAGTGATGTATATTTTTTTAAAAAATTTTTTTTTTTAGGTGCACAATATTATGATGCAGTGTTGGGAGTTCAACAGCGAGGACAGACCGAGCTTCTCCACTCTACAGGACCTGATTGAGAATATCCTGTTAGATGAGAGAGAGGGATGTAAGGGGTAAAGTCAGAGTTACCCTAAACAGACCACTGTATTTTCAACATGTATGTATATTTAAAATATAATTGAGTAATTTTAGGACATTCTTACAGTAGTATTTTACTGTTTAGTACGTTGAACTTCAGACCATAGAACAGTTTGTATATTAACAGTTTCCAGTACACTTACAGAGCTGGCACTATACCCCTTCAATCATATTCCGTCATAAAATGCTTTGGATTTCCTCTGTAATCACAAAGAAATAGTCATAGTTAAGGCATCAGTTTTTATTGTTGTGGTTTTATTTTGCAGTGATGGTATGAAGTTCTACTTAAGTGCAGTAAAAGGCAAACCAGTTTTTCCTGTATCTTTTAATGGCACTCCCATAAAAAGACTATTCAAAATTGAAATAACCTGTCAGCCCACATCATATATGGTATTCACTCTTTAAAGACAGAACAGGTTTTCCCCACTTCAGGAAGCCACACCCTAGCATCACAGAGAGTGAACTCAGAGCATGCAGCATGGACAACACTTCATACATGCAGTCAGAATGTGTCTGAGAGTCACGCTACTTGCATCACCTGAAATGAGTTATATATTTCCCATAATTATGTGCATTATAACAGAGTTAATATGTTACAAACGTACTCAAGAGACAATTACAGTAATAAAGAGTTATGATTTGTTCAGGTTACACTTTCTTGGTTAGTTTGTTGTCATGGATGTTAATTTGATTTGTCATTCTGTTCAGATGTGTTTGATTAATTACCTTGTTTGACTGTTGTATTTAAGTTCCTGTGTTCCTGTGTTCCTGTGTTACGATTATGTTTTGTTTGCCTGCCTGGCTTTGATTATATTCACTTTAGATTATTAAAGACTTTTGAACTTGTTTCCCTTATCTTCATGCGTTTGTATAGAGCCAAATTGTGACGTATGCAAAACCTGCTATACTGTGCAACTAAGTGCAAATAGCCTACTTTGCGAGTCTTGCACTAAATAGCATCCCTTGCAAAAAATAAGTATACTTAAAGTTCATTGCCTTCAGAGCAGGCAACAAAGCAGTACTAAAAACAGCAAGGGCCAAACTGCCCCAGGCCATTAAAGAGGCAAAGCAGTGACACACGTCGTATGTGGCAGGGCATGCAAGCCATCACCAACTATAGGCCAACACCACCTGCATGTGACAGTGATACCTCCCTCCCAGATGTGCTGAACGACTACATGTTTTGAGGCACAGAATGACACCATGGCGAGGAAGATCAACCCCTCCTCCCGAATCTGACGACCAAGTAATGTAGCCTACTGTGTACCACAGAAGGCTGCAGGATCAGACAACATTTCTGGCAAAGTGCTCAAGAGCATATGCAGAACAGCTGGCAGATGTTTTCACTGACATCTTTAATATCAGTTGTTACGTCCAAAGGGATGTAGGGGTTTATTTTTTGTTAGTTTGTACACTCTAAAAAATTATTATGTGGCTTAGTAAATATTACAGAAATATTTAACTTTATTAACTTAATAAAATCTCTGAATATCGTTTACTTGATTGTTTGAGATAAACATCCCAAAGTAATTGAGTAAAAATCCAACAGTTAATTTTATCTAAAATGTACAGATATATTTAAGTTTTTTTTCAATAAAACGATTTAGTATTTGACTAACCCAGGGGTTTTCAAACTGGGGGCCGCCAGGGGGCGCCAGGGGGGCCGCAGCAAGTTGAAAAAAAAAGCGAAAAAAAAAGTTAATATGTTAATATGAGTATTGTTATGAAATAACATTATAATAATTTGTTGCATAGCCTATCTGAACATTATACTTTCAATGCTAATCTTTTAGAGATGAACTGATTGATCGGCTGGTGACCAGAATTGGCCGATTTTCGGGCGATTTTCAGTCTGACATGTGCCGATTCAAATGCACTCGGGCGCCGCATGATTAACATCGTGTGAACATCAGCATCACACGTGCACACAGAACGCACATCTAGGAAACCTTGTGAATTACGGCCGTTTCAGACCGCGAGCGGCGCGTGAGCAGCGCGAATTTTTTTTCGGCGTGCATGTTCATTGAGTGCGTTCACACCGTGAGCAGGAGCAGCGCGTGAGCGTCAAGCAGGAGCGTCGCGTGCTGTGAGCAGTAGTGAAGCGAAGGGTTTCTCCGCCGTCTATTTTTGCTGCGCTGCTCACGCTCAATTAAAGCGAAAGCACACTTTTGATGGACAAAATAAATATGATTTCACACAAAAAGTACGAAAAATGACTCAAAGACTCAAAAATATTTATAGAAAATGTACACATTTAAACTTGTTTTTATTAATCAGTTTGGGTAAAAGTTTGGTGTTTTATAAAAAATATATTTATAGAAAATAAATATTTGTGTGTGCTGTAAAGTGGTTAGAAAAAATGAAATCAGAATCGGCTAAAATCTGTATCTGCAGGTCAAACTCAATGAAAAATCGGAATCGGTCTTGAAAATTGTAATCGGTTCATCTCTATAATCTTTCTGATTGGCTGGTATCAAACACCATCACATAATCTGATGTTCACCTAGTTGCTTTATTTATTTATTTCTACATTTGCTGCAGTATTGTCGATGGGTTCAATAACACATCCTGCAAAAGGGGGGCCTTGGCCAGAACCTAGTAGTATTTGGGGGGCCTTGTCATGGAAAAGTTTGGGAACCCCTGGACTAACCAATTATTTCTTTATAATACACTTAATATATTTGTGAAATTTCTATCAAAATATTTGAGAATGTTGAATTAAACTGATCTGTTTCAAGACACAAAAATATTGCTTAATTCAAATCAATATTATTAATATATTTAACACACTTAAGAAATTGAGTAAGTTTACTCAATTAAAACAATGCCACCTTCTGACGTGACGACAAGACAACTCGACGGTTGGTTGAGTGAGTGCGGGCTGTTTGAACTCTCCAGTCTCCAGTCTCCAGAACAACAGTTCTCTTCTCGTCGTCACAAATTTGGTGCATTTCCTCTGTGAAACTCAGGTTTGTGTATATTTTATTTTATCTATAAAATCATTACTGTGCTTTAAATCCTTTTATTTAATGCAAAACAACATACAGAGGCGTAATTCGACACCTAAACGAGAGTCTTTTCGCGTGATTGAAACGCTTTGCATAAACACAGGACTTTATTCCTAATGATAATGAATATAATTAATTTGGATGATAAAATGTCCTCAGAACTGTCACTGTTTGTTTATTGGCAGGTTATGGAGTCAGTCGCTCCCAGTATCTTTCGGCTATATGAGTGAAATGCAGGACGGCGGTATGAAGTTCGAAGTTCACCCACAGAGCGCAAGTCTGTCTCCGGCATGAGAACCAGCGCTGATCCGGTGGATATTAGATAACAGACCGGTTGATTACACTTGAATTAGGCTACCTGAATGTTTAAATGTTTCATTTTTACTTCTGAAATGTTTGTTAAATGAGTTTAAATGTAGGCAATATTGTATACATTTTAAAAACTGTGTAAAATGTGCTGTATTGCTGTAGGCCTACTCATCGACAATAAAGGCCAATGTCATGAAACTGGTGGTTGTATGGAATAGGCTACTATTTTACAAAGGTTTAGAGGAAATAAAAAAAAGTTATTATTACTCATAAATAAAAACAGTATTTTGTAAATATTCAGTAAATATTGTTTTTAAAACGTTTAAATGTTAAATTAGGGTGATATCAGCTAAATTGGGCCACTTTTTGGTAAATCGTTTGGGACAATAATACAATACCATATATGTCTTTTCCATGTGTTTTTATGATTAATAATGACTGTTTTTGATAATTTTGTGCTAAAATTATGTAATAAAATATAATTATTTATGCCCTACAGTTCTTGAAACATTAGCTGTGCCAACTTTTTTTGCATGAGCAGTTTCAGGTAAAATGGGCAGCAGTTTCAGGTAAAATGGGCCAGTCAAACTACAAAGGGAAATATTTATTTACAATCAAATTTAATTTTAAAACACAATTGCTTATACAGCCACATAACATTTAAACTGTATTAAACAAACATATTAATATTGTGCTATTAAAAAAAACACATTTTGGGTGCAAAGTCAAACCCATATTCAAATTGCAATTGCAATTAAACAAAGTCATTTTGGAACAGCATAGATCAGTGAACTGATGTGTGTGTGTGTGTGTGTGTGTGTGTGTGTGTGTGTGTGTTTTTGTTTATATTACATTGTGGGAACCAAATGTCCCCACAAGGATAGTAAAACATGAGATCACCTCCATTG
This sequence comes from Leuciscus leuciscus, assembly GCF_965113295.1. NCBI lineage: Eukaryota > Metazoa > Chordata > Actinopteri > Cypriniformes > Leuciscidae > Leuciscus > Leuciscus leuciscus. The sequence continues at coordinate 8,054,713 of NC_138737.1, forward strand.
TGGGGACCAGCCAGCGGTCCCCACGAGGGAAATGGGTTAATAAACATTCTAAATTATATTTTTTTGAAAATGTAAAAATGCAGAAAGTGTTCTGTGATGGGTAGGTTTAGGGGTCGGGTTAGTGTAAGGGGACAGAATATACAGTTTGTACAGTATAAAAACCATTACGTCTATGGAGAGTCCCCACAAAGATGTGTGCGCCTGTTTGTGTGTGTGTGTGTGAACACATTTAGAACAAAATGTACAAATAAAAAAAAAACTCATTCAAAATTGATAATTAGTGTGTGTGTGTGAATGTGACATGCACTACATTTATACATTTTTATAAATAATATACCGGTAGGCTATTATCAATTTAAATATATAAAAAAATGTGTGTAATAAAACATTTACACACACACACACACACACACACACACACACACACACACACACACACACACACACACACACACACACACACACACACACACACACACACACACACACACACACACACACACACACACACACACACACACACACACACACACACACACACACAGTGACAGAGATAATGGCCCATTTTAGCTGAAACCATGTAGCCCATTTTACCTTAGTGGGTTAAGGTAAATTGGGCTACCAAGAAAATCATCTCCTTATCAAAAAATATGTTCAGATACCAAACTAACAACATTATTTCTGATTGATGCCATCAAGACAGATATTATGCATTTTTTTTATGTGCATGTTTTTTTTATTTATAGATTTATCATCCTTATAATAGTTTAGTCACATTTGGTATGCCAGACTACTTACCATGCAGCTTTCTGGTGCAGTCTTGATTAGAATGATTGCCCCACCCACCATAGCAACCATAAACCAATCAAATCACCTGTTACTTGTTAAGCACAGTTATGACAACAGTTTGAAATCCTTTGCAGTCATTGGCTCTAAATTCCAGAGGGGCTGGGACTCACAAACCTTAAATTGCCCATTTTACCTGATGGCCCATTTTACCTGATATCACCCTATTTCTACTCAATTTTATTTGTTAATGTACTACATGCAGTTACTCAGATTAAATTTTTTTTGCTTGCATTTACTCAATTCATACAGTATATTTCACTGATTTCACAGCTTTAAAAAAAATTGAGTGTAAAAATGTTTCACCAAAAAAATTTAGTAAATAATAGTTAAACTTTTTACAGTGTATATGATGTGGGGCTTGTTTCTGTGCTTTGTGTTTGTTTCTGTGTTGCTCTTGCTCCTCCTAATGTCCACTTGTCATGATCATGATGAGTGCCACCTGTTTCCTGACTTGTGTAAGACAAAAAGAAGTGAAGTTGCGAGAAAGCTTCTTTCCCTCCTGTCCTTCCTTAACATTTGTTCCTTCTCCCCCCACTTCTTTCTCTTTACATATTCTTCTCTTCACTTAGAACATTGTAATTTTATATAATCTTAGATGTCAATATAAGTGAACTAACAGAAATGTTTGGTATCATTTAAAATGTCTCAGTGCGACTGGTACAATGGTCTCATCTCCACAGAAGTAAACAAAATGGTAATAAGGGTTTAGATATACTTTGCTTATTGGGTGTGGACTTTTTCCCAGGGTCCTTCCTCCAAACTACCTCCAGTTCCTCGACAAGGTGTGAACTCCCTGTGTGGACATTAGGATATTAGTCAATCGCCTCTGTTAATGACCAAGACTGATGAGCTTATTTTCAAGAGATCGTATACCCGGCCGGTGCGAGACTCAAAACTTTATAGGAATCCAGATGAACGAATGTCATTTCAATAAAGAGTTAAATAGAATAATCAAACATTCACCTAAATTTAATGATTAACAAACATTAAACCTTTTTCATTTTTGGAGTCAGATGAAACAAAGAGGTAATTAAATTACTTTGCCACACTGAAAAGACAGTAATGTGCAGAAACCTTCACCTGCTTATCGGAAACTGTCGTTGGACCGGCTGGGTGGAGTACAAACGAATCCAGAAAATTCCAAACCAAACAGTCTTTCCTCAGAGAAACTGTCATCTTCCAATTCCCTGACTTATTATTTTCATTGTGTAGCCTGTTGGGTAACTTGTGGTGAAGTGAACACAAAAGAAAGTGTTTAGTTTACCCTGTGTTTAGTTACCATAGTTCGGTGTGTTAAAGGTATCCCTTTGTTGTTGTATCTGCGTAGGGCTGGCCTGACCTATCCTCTATATATTTCACATAGGCAAACATATTTTCTATTCTATTTTATAGTTGAATTATGGTATAAAGTAGATTTGTTGAGTGAAGTTGTCTAATGTAAAATGTCAAGTAACGGTTACCAGCACGAGCGGGAAGCGCGAGGAGAAGATCTCCTCAAGGAGATTGAGGAGATCCTCGAAGTATTCCTTTCACCGTCCGATGACATCCCCAGTCGAGGTCAACAGCTGCCCACCTCCACTGAAAACATCGTTGGTAGGGCACTGCTTCCCTCTCCTGAGGCGCCGAACGGTTTGCCAGAATCTCTTCGAGGCCAACCGGTAGTCCTTCTCCATGGCCTCACCGAACTCCTCCCAAGCCCGATTTTTTGCCTCCACAACCACCCGGGCTGCAGTCCGCTTGGCCTGCCGGTACCCGTCAGCTGCCTCAGGAGTCCCACAAGCCAGCCAGGCCCGATAGGACTCCTTCTTCAGCTTTACGGCATCCCTTACTTCCGGTGTCCACCACCGGGTTCGGGGATTGCCGCCTCGACAGGCACCGGAGACCTTTACGGCCACAGCTCCGAGTGGCCGCATCGACAATGGAGGTGGAGAACATGGTCCACTCGGACTCAATATCTCCAGACTCCCTCGGGATCCGGTCGAAGCTCTGCCGGAGGTGGAAGTTGAAGATCTTTCTGACAGGGGATTCGGCCAAACGTTCCCAACAGACCCTCACAGTACGTTTGGGTCTGCCAAGTCTGTCCAGCTTCCTCACCCACCATCGGATCCAACTCACCACCAGGTGGTGATCAGTTGACAGCTCCGCCCCTCTCTTCACCCGAGTGTCCAAGACATACGGTGGCTGAGCTGGGGGGCTATAAGCAAACCCACACAGAGCTCACCGCCTCTCACCATGGGCAACTCCAGAGTGGTAAAGAGTCCATCCTCTCTCAAGGAGTGTGGTTCCAGAGCCCAAGCCGTGCGTGGAGGTGATCCCGACTATCTCTAGTCGGAACCTCTGAACCTCACGCACAATCTCAGGCTCCTTCCCCGCGAGAGAGGTGACGTTCCACGTCCCTAGAGCTAGTTTCCGTGTCCAGGGATCAGGTTGTCGAGGCCCCCACCTTCGACTGCCGCCCGATCCACTACGCACCGGCCCCTTATGGTCCCTCCTGTAGGTGGTGAGCCCGCGGGAGTGCGGCCCCACGTCGCTCCTTTGGGCTGAGCCCGGCCGGACCCCAGGGGGGGACATATCACAATTACATGTCAAAAACTCCACCAGGTAGTCTGATCATATATAGTTAGTTCATTAAATAGCATAATCCTGCTTTTATGAGCCTTCATTTTTGGTGCATGTTTCTTTGTGCTTTCAGGTACTGCCTCTTGCTGCCAACTGCGGTGAAAATGAAAGTGAAGTCAGACCAGGTTCATGCTGCGCAAATCTTGAGGTCAGGGCAGGGTACAACCCGTTCTGTGACACCGGTCAGTAGGGCTGTGCAATATGACCAAAATGTCATGTCCCATTTCATATCCCGATGACGATACATATCCCGATATAGAACATTTTCTGTAAATTAATAAAATATCATGAGTTACAGAAATTCCAACGGTAACTCATGATATTTTATTAATTTACAGAAAATGTTCTATTTATTTGCATCATAAAGGTTTAAGGAATAAAGAATAAGTTAACGCTATAGTAGTTTAACTGCTTAATTGACCATTTAAATGATTTAAATGCAATTAGCTCAGATTGGCCAATAATATCGGACGGCCAATTAATCGGTTGGGCTCTCTCAAATGCCATATACCGTCAATTCGCACAGCCCTACCGGTCAGTCATACATTTCTTAGTTTACTGTCATTGTATGTAGACACATGCACTCAGGAATGTGTTTTCTTTGTAATTTTGTTGCTCATGTCTTCATCTGGTCGCTTTCTGCTTACATCTGAGCTGCAACCAAGTGACATGGACCAGCAGTTTAGTTGTGATTCATCATCTGAAGGCAGTGTTTCTGGAGTTTATTTGGAAATTCCAGATATTCCAGAAGATGATCCATTAAGACAGATAGGTTTTGATACAGACATGGATTCAGTACTAATGTCAGCAGGTACAACGACAAAGGCTGAGGCACTGCTCATGGTGATGAGTCATGCAGCAAGGCATAATATAACAGGGACACAACTTCATGACTTATTAAAGCTCATAAATACTCTGTTTGGCAAAGAGGTGTTACCCAGATCAAAATATTTGTTCAATAAGGTCTTTAAAAACAACTCAGACATTGTGGAGTTCCACTTCTACTGCAAAACCTGTAAAGTATATATTGGCACACAAGAAGACAGACAAGACAAAAACATTGCACAGTGTGCAATCTGTAGTGCTCCCATTGAAATCAGTTCCTTGAACAGTGCAAGCTTTTTTATCAACATACCAATTGCGCCTCAAATCCAGACGCTGCTTGAAAATCCTCAGATTCAAAACAGCATGAGCTACAGACACCAACGGCCACAGAATGAACATGTTATCTCGGACATATATGATGGTGAAATGTATCAAAACTTGTCAAGACCAGATGGAATTCTGTCAGATCCAAACAATTTGTCATATAATTTCAATTCTGATGGCTCACCTGTGTACAAGTCTTCCAGATTTTCTATATGGCCCATACACCTGCATTTAAACGAGTTTCCTCCAAAAATGAGATTTCAGAATGTAGTGCTTGCAGGTCTTTGGTTTGGTACTCAAGAGCCAGTTATGTCTATTTTTCTTAGACCCTTTGTTGATCAGGCCAAAACACTGGTATCCAGAGGCATGTCTTGGAGAAAAAATGGAACGTGTGTACAGCAAAATTGTTGTAATATGTTGTTGTGTAGACTCAAAAAGGCAATACCAGCCATGCAAACCACCACCCAGTTTATTGGGTACTTTAGTTGTGGCTTCTGTTTACATCCTGGTACTCTAGTAGAGAAACATGCGAAGTACACTGTGACTGACACAGAACATCCTGACAGAGAAGCGAAGAAAATGCTGGCAGATATGGAGAAAGCAGTAGCACCAAACAGAAGTGTCAGAGGAGTGAAAGGTCCATCACCACTCATAAACATGCCCTATTTTGATATAGTGTGGGGCTTTGTTCCAAACTATATGCATGCTGTCTTACTGGGTGTCATTAGACAGCTCACAGAGCTTCTTTTGAACAACAGTGCATTTAGTGCATAATAGGGTTGCAATAGCAACCCTATTACACTGGGAGTCCCAACACTATGAGGGTGCTAGAAAACAGGATCAAGGACATAAAGCCACCACACCTGGTAACACGACTACCCAGACCCCTTGCAGAATTAAAGTATTGGAAAGCCTCAGAGTGGCGAGCATGGCTCCTGTTTTACAGCTTGCCAGTCCTGAATGGTGTACCATGTTATGTGAAGCACCTAGGCCTTCTGGTATCAGCAGTAATTCTATTTTGATAGGGTTTGATAGTGATGATAAGCCCTGTCTGTTTTTTCTTTTCTGTTTTCTGGCCTTGAGTGCGAATGTTCTCCTAGATATTTATTCGGCCTTCCGCTGACTACTCTTCTTTGATGTGAAATGACTTGACGCCATTGGGAAACACTACATTACTGACAGAACAAGGACCCTGAAGAAGAGGCTCAACGAATATCTGGAAACAGACATGCACAGTCTGTGAACTCCAGAACAAAACTGCAAAGGGGTCAAAGTAATTTCAAATCAACGACCAGTAGTCAGCGGAAGGTCGAAGAAATATCTAGGAGGACAGTCGCACTCAAGGCCAGAAAAAAAACAAAAAAAAACAGACAGGGCTTATCATCACTATCAAACACCCCTCCACCACCACTTCCTGTTATCACATGACCCAAGTTCACATTTAGGCCATCTAATGACACCTTAACCAGTTCCATTCATGGAAAGGCCCTGCAAAATCACAAGTGTGGGTTTGCCATGGGCTAGTGAGTGGACCTATACATTTATATTATTCTGTGACAATACTGATCCCTAAGGTCAGTGAACTTCCATGCTGAAACTATAAATCACCATGTTTGACAGATGAGGTGGTCTTTCAAGGGTCATTATTTCTCCAACAAACTGCTGTGACGCTCAGAAATGAGGATGCAATAATGCAAGTAAAATGGATTTATTGGAAGTTCACAGAAAAGTCAGGTTTAAACAAAGTACACACAACACAGTGGCAGCAGAGTGGCGCAGGGACCTCGATGGACAGCACGGTGGTGATGGATGTGAGGCTGGAGAGGTGTCCTTGAAGTGCTGGGTGAGTGACGTAATCCAAATGGTGAACGATGAACACGGGGAGAACATCCAGACAGGAAACACCGACCATGGGACCGGGAAAGGGAAACTCCATAACGATCTAACACCACAAGACAGCGTTCACTGAGCATATAAAGAGGCGTAGATAGGATCAGCTGGCGCTGATAATCAGTGGGCGCAGATGCGCGACTGGCGCTGATGAACAGCGGTAACGGCAGGACACACACACACACACGAGACAAGGAAGAGACAGTGAATTCATGAACCGTGACAACTGCTTTATAAAGTTACTGCAATGTACTTTTTGATTAAACATCCTCCACAATACATTGTCAGCGGATGCTTGTAGGAACACTGTTAATATATTCTCTTATATTATTGTAATAAACCTCAGAACAGCCAGCCGGTTTAATCAAAGAGAATTTACACTTTATTTCAAATAGAGGCTAAAACTCATCCTACGGGTACAGATAAGATATGGAGCCAGGGAAGAGAAACACGGGAAACTCCGCAAGGCACAACACTTCATATACACACAGTGAGTTTTCACGCTCAATACGTCACACAGTGTTTGATACTCAACATAGCACCCCAGCCTCCACAGCACACAGTGATCACACGTAAGGCGTGTTTCCTCCGTTCTCAATTCCCCAACCTCCCTCTCTAACCCGCTGTCCGTTACACAATACACAGTCAAACAATTCATATAGGAATAGAAAAAACACTTCCCTCTCGCGGGGCAGAGAAGACTCATCCGTAGGGGGTGAGTAGTGAGAGCAGCAACCCGTCTTCTCACCGAAGACGTCACTCTACCGTCCAGGGGCGGAACTTAAAGTTCATTCATAAAATCCTTCCGTCGTATGCATCAAGGCATTCATAGAATCTCGGTAGCACGTGGGCATTTATTCATAGAATCTCGGTAGCACGTGGGCGTCAGTCGAGCAATAGTCTGAGGTAGTCGGTGACACTAATTTCCCCCCTCTACAACTCAACTATCTCACCCCAAGGCAGCTAGCTAACTAGCTATCTTCATCTCCGGAGGACCTACTGTCCCCGAGAGACAGCCAAAACGTTCTCAACAGGTCACCACACTCAGCCTCCCCCGGTTGCACCACACCTCTTTTTTTAAAGTCCCTTTGTCCTCCCTTCACAGGTGCATGCCATCAAAGCAGTCATGTAATCAGCCAATGACGACACACTACATTATACTCATACAATGTTTGTTATAACTGACTGTTACAGGCCATATTGCCACAAAGGCTAGAAAATCATGGTAGCAATGGTATAAAGTAATTCCTATAAATGTGAGTGTAACGTGCAAAGAATCTTTAGTTTAGTTTTAGTTTATTTATTGTCATGAATTTGAATGAAAATTTATATAGTGGAATGTGTTGTATTGCAGGCCAAGTTTTTACAATATATTAATGTACTGCCCTTAAAGAACTCCTTGACATTGCTAGCCTAATTTTTATTTAATTGTCTTCTATTTCAGTAATTTAAACGTAGAAATAAACAAGTAACTTATTAAATGGACATTGTAAGTACTGGCTGCATAAATGTGTACACAATAATGAGCTCAAATAAATCAAACAAAGACCATGCTGGTAGACCAGCATCATTAATGAGACCTTGCTGGTTGACCAGCATCACCAGCAACCAGCATGGTCTTGCTGGTCCACCAGCTAAACCAGCACCAAATCAGCATAGACCAGCATAAACCAGCATGGAAATTATGCTGGTCTATGCTGGTTTTTCCAGCAGGGTATAGATCAACTTCCCTCATGGTCATTCCTGCACAAGGACATTGTCAACTAGTGCTTTGTATTTCATCAGGAACAAATGTCCTTTGACCCCATCCCCTTTTTTTTTCCTTTCCTCTCCTCTTCCTCTCCCAACACTACGATTCATTTTCCAAAGCACATAATCCCACATGGCCTTATTTATATTATCCTCAGATTCTGATTGGAATCAGTTTTGCTACTTAATGTATATACACATGGATAAATGTGTGCTATTTGAGTTCACAGTGTGAAACTTTAGTTAAATATATTGTGTACTTGTGTTCTCTGAATGAGAACATGGTTGAACCTGTGAAAAATGAGAGTATTTTGTGTAGAGTTTTGCAGAAAACATTGAGAAAATTGGAATGTGTGTGAAAACAGGAGAAATGTTTTAAACGATTTGAGAAACATGTCTTTGTTTCTAGAACTGAAAGAATGGTTTGGAAAATTGGGCCAACTGAATCAGTTATAGTGTGTTAGCAATAGGGATGGGCATGATTAATCGACGATCGATAATTGATCGTTAAGAATTTCGTCGATCACGTTTATTTGTTATCGATTAAACTAATGCAGGTTGCGTTGCGTAGTGTGAGTCTTGAAGCAATGGAATTAATTTTAGCGCGGAGGTACCTGTGCATCCCGGCAACGTCAGTCCCCTCAGAGCGGGTGTTTTCGGCGGCTGGACTGGCTGTCACCAGGTTGCGGTCGCGTCTGATCCCAGATCATGTCAACATGCTTATCTTTCTCAACAGAAATCAGTAGACTGGTGCAGAAGTTCTATGGGAACTTCATGCGTTTTCTCAGATCGGATAGCAATCTGATTTATCAAAACGATTCCATTTACACCTGGTCACATAAATGTGTTTTTGCAAAACGGATATAAATCCGATCTTGAATTCCCGCGCTGCATATTTAAATTGTTGCATGTCATCGAAAGCAACTGATATGAGCTGCATTTTATTGATCATCAGCGAAAATTTCTAAATCAAAGACCGCAACAAGATATTGCGGCAACAGCCCTGGTAAGATCATTTCGGTTCTTTACTTTTAATGAAGATGATTGTGTGTTGATGAATGACTTTGACTTTGATTTGCGATAGTTTGCACGTTGGCTTGATGAATAGATGCTCATCTGTGGTGATGCGTGTTGAAGTAGCGTCGTCATATCTGGATATAACATGACATATAGCCTATAACACGCTCTCACACGTTTATTTCTTATCATTTTTGGGATAAGTCAAATTTACATATGTGGTTTCAACAACCAGATGCATTTACTCTTGTCCAGTTTCGTCTGGAATGCGTCTCAGATCTCCTCCTGAAGTGAGCGATCGGATTTAAATCCGTCTCGAATGCGTTTCGGAGGGCATTTAGATTTGGTCTTTTCACGACCGGATAGCTATCCGATCACAGAAAACGGATGAAGTGGCCATGGGTCTCTGTTTAAGAACGCCGGCTCGCAGCTGCAGATGAGATCTTCTTATAATAAAGATCTCATCGAGGACAAACAAACTGTATTTTTGTATTTTCATTGCATTTTTAATTTATAAAAAGTTAAAGAAATAATGAATTTCAATATAAAAATATTAATGATTAATCGATAGTCGATCGTTAATTCTCCCGATGATCGACTAAGAAAATGTAATCGAATGCCCATCCCTAGTTAGCAATCAAGAAAAACTGCAAATGGCATGGATGTAAGTAAGAAATAAAGTAAAAATAAGTTGTTGCAAACTTTGTGCAATTTTTTTTTAATTCAGAACAATGAAATTAACAGAATAATAAAAAGTATTTACATTAGGCTAAATCACTGACAGCCCCTGAATCATATGCATCACATCCTCACAAGTTTTTTGATTGTTCTTCAGTGTTGTGTTTGACCTTTGAAGTTGTAATTTGCTATTACTAATACGAACAGTAGTAACAGTATTTCTCCTCGAAACGAGTAAAGCAAAACACAATATACTTTAAATAAAAATACTCAAAGTAAGCAGAAGCATCCCAAAGCTCATAATTAGCCCACAAGAATGTATACTTTATTACAGCCCTGTACTTTCAGAGTACACATCAGAAATGTAAAAACCTTAATTTGCCTTTGCAGCAATCATTTAATGCTTTGTGTGCATGTGAATGCCAATTCATCATATTACACTTAATATACTCTACTGATAAAATTAGATTTAAAAGCGCAAGATATAGATATTTCTATCTCCATATCTTGAGAAGCACTGTCTGATTATTTAAAAACAAGCATGAAGACTACAACTACTATTGCTGAGAAAGGAATCAACCACCCTTTTCATTTCAGTTCACCACATAATTTTCAAAAGGCAATCACTTTACAAAACTACATTTCATTAATTAAAGTGCCCCTATTATGCTATTTTAAAGTTTCCTAATGTTGTTTTGGAGAATCCTACGACAGGTTTGCATGCATCAAAGGTAAAAAAACGGTTTAATTTTCTCATAATATACATTTGCACATCACCACATTTTCAATGATTCTCAAACGACTCGTCAGATGAATCAGTCTCTCTAAATAGCCCCTTTCACACAGAGATTCCGGAAAATACACGGATAAAGTGACCCGGGATCTGACCCGGGTTCGTTTGATTTTGGTTCATTCACACTGCCAGTGATTTTCCGGAATCAGAGAGTGCGTTCACACACAACCCGTAAAAATGCCGTAAAGACACGTGACATCGATGTGACTTGTAATCTCAGCAGCGTCTTAAATTTGCTTATGAGCTGCGATCTCTCTCTCGAGAAACCACGCTTGTGCATTTTTTTCTCTGATTCGATCATAAAATTGCGCTTTACGTACCGTTTCACAGCTGGCGAACGATCCCGCGCTTCACGTCATCACTACAACACGGCATTATTACGGCTTTTGTTCACACAGCGCGCGTTCCGGGACTGAACACGGCAATGTTACTAGGTCCCGACCCGGCATCGAACCCGGCATAAATCCCGGGTCGAGTTTGCTTCACACAGAAGGCGCTCTGGCAATTTGCCGGCAATTTCCCGGGTTCAAAGTGCTGTGTGAAAGGGGCTTAAATGTCTCTCTGCTCTGATTGGCCAGACAGCTCACTCTGTTGTGATTGGTTTACCACGTACAGCGCGTGTGTCGAAAACAAAACCGCCCATTGCCATAACAACGTCAGCTCTGCGTGTCCTGAGGCTTCCTACACTGTAAACTAAACACAGTAGGCTTGTTTGAGATGAGCAAAATCTGCGCAGAACCGATCACCGGCGATCAGCGTGAGATGCATGCCAGTTAGAAATGTGTCTGAGTGCAGTCCGCCTTGCAAGGACGACTCGAGCAGGACGTTTCTCAGTGATACACTACTCAGTTTGAGGTACATTATGAGATGTTGCAACTGTAATTCCTCACCATCAGCATTAACAAGTGCATGTCCATCAACAAAACCGATTATTTTACTTATAGGCCTACTTATTTATCTACAGAGTATTTTTCTAATTTATTGCGGTGAACATGTGGAAACTGTATCAATTACAGTGCATACATTAGCCTAGCTCTAGCGTGAATGACTGATGTAACTTAAATGAAGTTTTATGTAACAAAGTTCGGGAGGAGCACGTTCAGGTAATCAACCAATCAGCACAAGAGGAAGCCGGTATAAATAAAGCCTTTCCTCACCTCTGTCTCATGTCAAGTTTCACAGCATCCCTCCATCACCCCATCACCTCACTCTCGGCTGGTTTCTATCCCAGTAAAAGGGGGAGTACTCTGGGTTCGGGCCAAATTCCGAGCTCGGAGCCCTCCCCTGGACAGCATGCCAAATACGCTTAAAATACTACATTTGATTTCATGTACGTGTGAACTTGTGAAACGTGGGTAAAACAAATCTTGCTCCATGCTTAATCTTTACTCAAAGTAATGAGAACGACAGACGATCTGCATTAATAGACACAGTTTTAGGTAATAGTGGCCCACAACTGATCAGCAGAAGTATTTCAATAAGACAGTAATAATGTGAGTTAGCCAGAAGCAGGAGACCTACTCAATATAAAACTCAAAACGAAGTATTTTGAACACCATCTTTCAAGAGAAAGTGGTTTGCGAATCCTACACTGAACTCCGAGATTTGAGAAGCAGTCATCAGTGAAATAAAGGGAACACAGCAAAAGTTTAGGATTATACTGCTGTGGTATCATGTTTAAGATGAATTTTAACCACTGATTCTTCACATGCTCGTCCTTGGGCAGTGAAAAAAAAACTGGCTTAACCTTCACATTGTAGAGCACAGCGTCTTCTCAACATGATGCTATCCAGTATCAGATGCAATCAGCTGCAGGTTTGAGGTTCAAGTTTTCGCTGGTGTCTGCGCGCACAATAAGTGGGTGGACAATATGCTAATGTTTCGTCTTGACGTCACAACGAAACGGCTTATGACTCTTTTGAAAAACGATTCATTTCATTGACTCAAAGTCGACAGTGCACTTTCAGATTTAAAACTTTGCAGGATGTTTTCATTCACTTAGAGCTATGTTACACACTACATGAAAGGCCATTTAAAAAAAATCCATAATAGGGGCCCTTTAAAAACAATTTTAATCATATCAATTGCACCAAGCTATTATATTTCCCTTTAAAATTAATCACACACTCTTTTCTTTTGTTTATGGGCTTTCCTGAAGAGAGGAATTTGTCTTTCCACATTGCAAATGTGGGTTTTGTATTTCATCCCACATCACAAAAATCATGTGCGGCAGAAATCTGTGGACTAAAAGGAGTTCTCTGTAATAGCAAGGGTCTAATTTGTCAACATTCTCAGCTGGGACATGCAGACCAAGTGTCCTTACACCAAAGTGGGATGTAGGTTTGAGGCCAGCCTTTTCCAAACACATTCCCATGTAAACATCATCAATGGGCATTAGAATTATAGAGTGAGACATGTTGTAGATTGTTCTGGCCGTGAAGCCTGAGAGAAGAAAGCCTCCTCCACCACAGTAAGGAGAATAGCTCTCAGACTCATGAACCTGCACTGGGACAAAGTATTTACTTGAAGAGTATCTAGCAGGCTTTTCGGTCTGGAGGAGTTGCCCAGTAAAGAGATGTTTACTTCCATCATTGTCTTCTTGACCTTGAAGATACTCAACCATGTTAAACGTATTGGCAAAGATGTCATCGTCCCCGTTTAAGAGAAATCTAGCCTGTGGGCACCATCTTTCCATCCACTCTAAGAAAAGGATCTGCTTCAGTGTGAGGTTAAAGAATGAATCATTGAAGTCCCACTGTAAAATGTCCTTGTTCTCATTGTTCTCCAGCTTCAATAGCTTATTCAACCTGCGCTTCTCGAAGCCAGTTTTAGTTGTTCCGATTATGAAGACTCTACGGATCCACACACCTTTGTGCAGTCGTTCCTTCGCCCATGTTTTCCGCAGGACTTCTCGCCGCTCGTAGTTTTCTGGAGAACTCTTGATGACCAGCAGAAGGAAGACATCTGCAGAGTTCAGGGGTCCGCCACATTTATTAGGCAGGTCGAGCAGCATGGGAAAATTCCTACAGTGTCGGTAAAGCAGGAAATCTTGGATATGACCTGGCAGAGTAGAAAATCCAGTCACAGTATAAGCCGACATATTCTGCTGACAACGTGAAGACAAAGGCTGGGGAGTTTTGGATCTGGGCAAAGAGATTTGATGACGGTGCATCTCATATGTGTCTTTGCTATTTGATGTCACTTTGTCTTCAATGTAATTTTTGTTCATGTAAATGAAGAGACACACAACACCTGTGAGAATAAATGTTATGGTCTCCATGTATTTCATTTTCATCTTTGCACCTGTTCAAGAACAGAGACACAATTTACAGTATGAACACACAAGTTCTCTCAACAAGGATTTTCATGTACAGTATACATGTATACTATACCTTTATTTCAGACCAAGTCACAAAATCTTAATTTGAGGTTGTCCGGGAAACTTCTTTTGTGATCTGCAGAAGTCATACAGATTTGAAAATCAACATGAGGATTATCAGAATTTGCATTTACTAGTGCAAAATCAGTTTTTGTGTGTGTTTTTAGTAATTGTTGGTTCGGTGTGTTTGAGTGCTCATTGTTACAATTACACAACAAAAGTTCAGTGACATTTTTATTTGTGCATGGTAGAAAACAAATACTGATACTGACATAATGACATACAATAAATATGGAAAATTGAACTACACGATTGAGGGAGCAGGCTACACAGTGAACTCAGAGAAAACGCTACGCTTGAGCAAACAGTTAGTGTATAGGCTACTACAAATGATGGCCATGAAAGAGACTGTGAACGCATTGAATAGGATATGTTTAGTTGGTGAATAGCGTAGGCTACATTACACAGTAGCAATAACATTAAGCGCACCATAATAAAATATAATATTCAGAAATAAACAGCGTAGCTGACTTACAGATTCAGTTAACATCCACAAATGAATAAGCACAACGATTCAGGGAGCAGGCTACACAGTGAACTCCGAAAAAACGCTACGCTTGAGCAAACAGTTTGTGAATAGGCTACTACAAATGATGGCCGTGAATAAAATATAATATTCAGAAGTAAACAGTGTAGCTGACTTAATGTTTAGCTGATAAACTGTTTATGTCAGAATGTTTATTTTTAAACCACAACCCTCTAATGTCAGAATGTTTATTTTTAAACCACAACCTTCTAAGTGCTTCTTTTACCGATATATGTAACGACATCTTTTGTATTTCTAATCCAAACAACGTCAAACTTGGCACTGCACTTACTCGTGCCCGTAGCAAGACACCTTTCAAGTTTGAAATCCATTGGACAAACGGTTCGAGAGATATGCGAATAACAGGCAGACAGAAACACAGACACACACACACACACAGACAGACGTCTATCATTTTGACTTATCATTGGCCTATCATTTTCAAAAGTATATAACTTACACAGCATTTATAACCGAACACACACACACACACATAACTTTATTCACTTTCACATAATAATGTTTTTGTAATTTGGTGTTCAACCCAAAACATTTTATTATTATAACTTTTGTCAGAGCTGTGTAAAGCTGTTGTCCCATTATGTACAGCAGGTTAAACTATGTTCACAGAACAAGAGTAAAGTGATTGTTTTATTGGTAAAAGCCAACAGCCTACTGGATAGAAACAAACTTCTTAAAATTAATTTTCACTTTGTGAATCACAAGTGGTGATAAATGTTTTTAAAGTCAAAAACTGTATTTTAAACACAAATGGAGACATGAGTTCTGCTATGACCCTATAGTTTGTTTGTGCTGTTCTATCTCTGTGTTGTTTACAGTAAACATCGTCTTGGATGCTGCAGTTTGATGATTGCTATAATGAAATTAGTACATTATATTTAAAATAGCCTATGTTTTGATAAATTACAGGCTCGACATATAGGCTACGCTTGTCCAGGACAAGTGAATTTTTTGAAGGGGCAAGTGAAAGAGAATTTTACTTGCCCGACCGTACAAATAGCTTGATTAGCCTAAAACATCAATAACAAAAAATAACTATCCTGCATTCATTTAGTGTAAGTGGCGACTGATAGTGAATATAATAGTAACCTAATGTAATATAATGTACTGACAATAACAAAGGTTGTGTGCGCCTAATTTGGAAACAAATGAGCACAGCTCACACAAAGAAACTCAGTTAACATGATTCTGCGGTAAACATTCAAAATGTGGAGTTTTTATATTTATAACATATGATACTAAGCAACATCACATGACCAAAAGCGCTGAGTACCATCACAATTCAAAATGTGACACTGATTTCATATTACAGTTCAATAAACAAGTAATTAATATTAAGTCACTTGCATTTTAGACACAAAATTGGCATTTTTTGTTCTATTTCAGCAGCGAAAATAGTTCCAAAAAAAGATAACAGAAGAACCACAGCGCATCTTAAAGTAAAACTCAACCGTGTTTCATTACCGAATGATTCAGTGTTTTGAACGAATCGGTTGAGTCAAAGATTCAATTAATTCCTATTCATTTACAACTGCCTCACAGGGGGGCAGTGTTTCATAAAATTGTGAAGCTTCCCCGGGCGCCGCCATTGATTAGTGGACCATCACCTGCTGTTAGCATTCCATTGACTCCCATTCATTTTGGCGTCACTTTGACAGCGAATAACTTTACATCTGAGGCGTTTAAAGACTCCATTTGTCCATTATTTATTTCTAAAGAAACACGAAAATGTATAAAAGGCTCCATTACCTTGTATCTTACGCTATAGCCCCGTAGAAACAATTTTTGTAAAAATAGGCTAACGATTGCATCATAACCACGCGACTCTCTGTCGCACAGTAGAGAAATTACCGTATAGACAGGAGGAGAAGCTTGCGGGCAATCGGGGGGACGTGGAGGCAAAATGAAAAAGTAATTAATCAGAATACTTAGCAAAAGTTTCTCCTGCTCCTAGCTCATGAACACCTCCTATACTCACGCTCTCCGTCTCAGCAAGTTTCGGAAGGGAATGATTCAGATTTCTCTTGGCACAGCTACTAGAAGACAGACGGGTTGCTCACGTCACATCTACGTCGTCAAGCTCAGTTTGAGTCTGCACAGTACGCTCGACCATCAGGAAGTGAGAGCTTCTAATTGACTTCACTTGTCTCTGTTGAATCCAATGGGGTCGCTGTGTCCAGTTTATATACTGTCTATTCTGCCTCATTCCTGAATGAATCAGCCGTTTGAATGAATCGTTTGAATA
>NC_138737.1:8071887-8124319 GCF_965113295.1 Leuciscus leuciscus
AAAACAATTAGGGAAAATGCCCTTTATAATCTAATATATCATAAATATGCCGATTTATATATGTCAAAGCTGACTGAACAGTGACGAGAATATTGATTCGGAATAAATTATATTCACAACACACACAAAAAATCCAATTTTTTTCCTGGACAAACAAATATTTTTACTCGGACCGAGTATGAATGACCGACCAAAGGACAATCAAATGAAAAGGCTTAATGTTGAGCCCTGATATATATATTTTTTTTATTATTATTCATTTATTTACCCATAAACTTGTCTTTAGGAAGCCATAAGTTATAGTGGCAAGAAAAACTTTGTGAAACCTTTGGGGGGGGGGGGGGGGGGGGGGGGGGGGGGGGTTCCCGGACAGGGTTTAAATTAAGACAGGAGTATTCCTTAATCTAGTTATGACGTTTCAGGAAATGCTTTATAAAAACATGCAAATAGAGACGTTTTGACTGATGAAACATGAAGACAAACAGATGATAGCTATCTCAGGTATTTTCATGAATGATGTATGTCTATAGTTCACCCAAAAAGGAAAATTAGCCCATGATTTACTTACCCTCAAGCCATCCTAGGTGTATATGACATTGTTCTTTCAGACGAATACAATCAGAGTTATATTAAAAAACAAATGCATGGCTTCAATTCAGAAGGCCTTTATTAAAGGGTAACTCTCGCCAAAATGCAACCTAGGGTATTTTTGTTAATCTACCCGAGGCAAACTTTAGTTTAAAAACATAATTAGAATGGAAACTCCACTTTTAAGTTTGACTGTATTTTCGTTTTCAGTCAAATTGCCTTTTGAATGGGAGTGCATGGGGCACTTCTATGATAGCATCAAAAATCGCTATTTTTAAAACACTTGAAACTTTGCTCGAAATATCACCAGGGGCTCTTCACATGAACTCGAGCATTGAGAACATTGTTTGTGTACACAGAGTTTACTAAAAAGAAAGATTTTGCATTTTGACAGTCAAAAATAGTCGATCGGTGCAGTTAGATAATAGTGGGACTGGGTGTGTAGGAGCGCTGGCCACATGTTCCAGGAGCGGTTTTAAGAGCTGTGTTGCCCAAAGAGACATTGCGATTCCCAAAGAGAAGCGTGCTGCGCAAAGAGGACTAATTAATGCCAGTGCCATTGTGATTAATTGCTGTGACTGCGGGGACGGGAATAACGCGAAGAAGAAGGTGATGCAATGGATAAGACACATGCCTTTGATGTGAGAGACCCGGGTTCGAATCCACTGTGAGACACCAATGTGTCCCTGAGCAAGACACTTAACCCCTAGTTGCTTAGCAATAACAGTGTTTCTCACAGGATTTTTGGTAAAACTGTGGTGGGTGGACCTCAGTCCTTATAGTACAGGAAGAGCAATCTTTTTTTTTTCGTAAATATTTGGGATTTTGGTCAGAGGCTGATTTTGCCTTGTGTAATTCATATGTATGGTATTTTCTCATTTGTCTGAATGATTTCAAAAACATTTCATTAATGCAAAGAAAGAGAAAAAGAAAAACACATTGGAGTTATACCACCTGTTAATGCATTTAGATATACAAGTAGATATATGTAAATGATTAGAAAAAAAGTCTAGCCTATCAAATCATATACTGGTTTCATTTGTGCTGGAGTAGTGGACGCCTGAGAGACTAATACAAGAGAAATAATACAGGGCATGCTCCCCCTAAGAACATTTTGTGCATTTTAATGTTATATTCATCAATCTGGTGCAGTTTGAGGGTTCGAAATTAAAAGCTCCAACCCATATTCAGTGTGCAAATTAAACAAAGAAAAAATCAAACCTCTTTTAGTAACAGTGTCTGTCTATATTACACTACTACATAATAATAATTATAATATCAATCTCATGACAGTAGCCTAATAGCCATATATTGTAAAACAAATGCACTGAAAAATAAAGAAAACTTTCATAATTAGTTTTGTACTAATTTCTAATCTTGAAAGAGATAAGCACATGATCTTTTATTTTGACGGAAACTGCATCAAGCTTTTATTTTGGCGGAAAACATGGATAAAAACGCGTCTCTTTAAACTTCTAGTAAATTGCTGTAATCGTCAACTATGCAGATGTGGAAATACCTGGGAGTGCTCAGTTACCCCTTTTCCAAGGCAGAGCTGGTGCTGGTTCGGAGCCAGAGCCTAGTTTCAAATCGGTTCTTTGTTTTTCCACCGCCAAAGCACCAGCTCCGAACCAGTAAAACTGGTTCTTAAGTAGCACCAAATCATTGCAGGGTCTAGAACGGAGCCAAGAAAGAACCGCTTGCGTCAGAGGCTGGGGGCGGGGTTACCGTGGCCAACAAGACTGAAGAGAAACTTGTGACCGCCATTTTTAAATAGCAGCTAGTCGAGCTAATAGCAGCTCGATTATAATATCCGTCTATGTAAGTTACAGCGAGCTGCACGAACGCGTTGGATTCGCCGTGTTTGGATGCCGATTTATTTTCGCAAACCCATGAGCATCCATAGTAACGCAACGTCTATTATTGTTGATGCCTTGTTCGAGATGCATCGGAGCAGCGTGGACCAATCAGAGCTGCGGGAGTGTTTGGAGATCATACGACTCCTTGTGCTTTTTGATCGCTTTCGCAGTGCTTTGATTTCATGTGCTGATCGTTCTGCGAGAAGCCGATGCATCTCGAACAAGTTTGGTGTGTTTGTGTTTGGCGCTGCCGCACGCGCGTTGCTGGGCAACATGATACGTATGCAGTGACGTAAGATATAGCTCTGTTGTGGCTCTCTGGCCGGTGGAAACGCAAACCGGTTCTTGTAAGCTCGTCAGTCGAACCAACTCCGAACTGGCAATAGCTCTAGCTCTGAACCAACACCCGGTTCTTGTTGGTGGAAAAGGGGTAGCTCTGAACCAGCACCCGGTTCTTGTTGGTGGAAAAGGGTTAAGTGTAGAGTCACGGAGAGCCAAGTCCCTGGACATGGATGAGTTTATCAGACTATTTGGTAGCCAGCACAAAAAAACGCAGGATACAGCTGTTCTGAGGCAGAGCATAACGCCGCCTTCACACTGGCAGTTGAAATCAGCTCCGATACGGCTACGAAACGACCGGAAGTCATTCATTTCCTATGGAGATTCGCAGACCGCATGCGAATGGGTGCGAACCGGGTCCGAACGACTGCGGTGCGAAAAAAATCGTGTCCGTTGGTCATCCGGATGCGTTCAAAAAATTGAACTCTTGCGAAAGGCTACGGACGGTTCCTATCCGACAATTCCAGCGGAAGTTAGCGTTGCTATGGTACTGATAAACAAACCTGAATTCTTAACTTTTAATAAAATAAATAATGATTTTATAACGATAAGTTGTAATGAATTTTTTTTATTTTCATGATTTTCCAACGTTATTAGGGCATTTAATACAATTAAAAGCCCTATATACCACTATATCACATTTAGCCGACCTGACATATCAACGTCCTAGGGAACTTTCCTCCACGCAGCAGCCTTCCGATTAATGTATCTATAATCCTCATCAGAGAGATCATACAGAATTGTACATTCTGACACTGACAAAATCAACCGTTAATCTCTCCGCCATTTTTGTTCTACTCGCTTCCGAAGCTTTTCAACGGTGTAGTACGACGTCCGCTGGGGGCGTATTGCGTATTACGGAGCTGATTTCAACTGCCAGTGTGAAGGCGGCGTTACACATGTGATGGTGCAGTTAACCCACAGGAACAGGCACATTTCATGCTGAGAATGTTTACACACACACACACACACACACATTTAATTTTTGTGTTGAAAATAAAGTAATGCAAAAAGTAAAGTAAATAAAATAATGTTAAATTACTAAATAATGTCTGTGTGATTTTTATTTATTATTTATTGGAACAGAACCGTGTTATCTAATCCATGCAAAACACAAAAATTTAATACCATCTATATTAGAGCACTTGGCATTGCACAAGATTTTGGAAATCGTGCTTAATATTTTCTAAACCAGTATTTATTTTCAGTTGAATTTTCTGATTGGCCCCCCACCCCTGACTGGTTCTTGGTCCCCCCTGTGCCCCCCCATTTATAAAATCCTGGAATCGCCCCTGCTGCAGCCGCCTACTCTCGCTACATTTCAGGCGAGGCAAGGCGCATCTCAAACAAGCCTATTCTTAAGCCTGTTTTATGCTTCTGCGTCGAATCGACGGCGTACCCCCGCGGACCCCTCTGCGTCGACGCGAACCTCGACGCGACCCCTCCGCCGTAGCTTGACGTGCACCTCCAAAAAATTGTAACTACGCGTCGCGGTGACGCAGACTGCAGGGGCTGTGATTGGTCAGATTATACATCATTTCCGGAGTAAAATATATTAAAATAGAAAACAGTCATTTTAAATTGTCATAAAATATGTTTTGTTTTATTGTTTTTTATATACTAAACACAGCCTTGGTGAGCAGAAGAGACTTCTTTTAAAAACATTAAAAATCTTACCGATCTAAAACTTTTGACCGGTAGTGTATATGTATATATTTATATATATTCTTTTCTTTTTTTGTTGTTGCTAGAAATAAACTTCAATCAATCAAATCAATGTTTGTTTTGAAAAAAAGTTTGTTGTTTATTTACAATACAATGTTCACGGGTACATCATGGATATCAAGTAATTAACCAAGTCTGCCACGGGACACTACATTATCCTGCCATGGCACCGTGGTCGAACCCATTTTGTAGCCCAACCCGGTGATCTGTTGGTTTGCACCCGAAGATAAAATCTTTAAAGTCACTGCCAGTCTCTGAGCGAGGTCAATAGGCATACTGTGTGTAGTCTGATGCTGTATTAACGGCTTTAAACGATGAACAAGATCGTCAAATCGACCTTTCGACATCCGAAAATACTTAAAGTGCATTTCTTCGTCCAAGTCCCTCAGCGGTCGAACAACCGTAACAAATTCGCCAATCCTTCCCCTGTCTTCGTGCACTGGTCGTACAGACCACCTTCGCTGACGTCTTTTTCTTCTACGATTAAACATTTGCAATAAAATCATTTGTTGTTCAACGTTGATTAGCTCCAGCTGCGACAACACTCTCTCTCTTTCGCTCGCCATTGTCGGAAATGAAAAAGCGGAACCGGCGCATGGAACCAAAACAAACTAGGAAAGAGATTCGCGAACCACACCACCCCCCTAGCGTTCTGGCGGTGAAATGCACCGCGATGCAACGCAACCCGACGCAGAACCATAAAACGGTCACGACGCCGTTGGAGTGACGGCGTAGCTACGCCGTGGAGTTGACGCAGAAGCATAATGAGGGCTTTAGGTTTCCAGAAACCAATTTTTTGTAGGACCAATCAGCGAACAGAGGGAGTGGCTGAGAACGATGACGTTGATGTAGTGCGTCAGTTTGAGTTGGAGTTCTAATTTATACTTCTGCGTCGAGTGTACGCCGTAGTGTAGCCTACGTCGTAGGCTACGCACGTAGGCGACGCCGTCGTGAGCATTTATACTTCTGCGAATGTCTGTGTTGCTCTGCAGTTACACCGCCGAAACGCTAGTTGGCGCGGGTAGGTTTTAATGTTCCACTGTGTTTACATTCCTCGCGGCTGTTTTGAGTTTAGGTTTCTACGAGCAATGGCGACTGAAGGAGTCATACAGATGGCTGTATTTCCGCACTTCTTCAAGCAATCTCTCGGTCACTTGGTCTATTTCCATGGCTCTTCACTGATCTTCGGAATTTAAAAATGGAGTGCAGAAGATCATTCCGGAAATGCGTAGGAGGAAACGCGATGCTATCCAGCCGACCAATCACAGATCTTGCGGTCCGCGGCACCGCGACGCGTAGTTACATTTTTGAGGAGGTGCGCGTCAGGGTACGACGTATGGTACACGTCAATGCGTATGCTACGCCGTACCTTCTACGCGCACCCGACGCAGAAGTATAAATTGGCCTTTAACACACGACTCGCTGACACATTCTCTGACTGTTTTCATCGACTGCAGCCGATTTTAAACACCGACTTTGAACTGAACACAGACTGAACGCGCTGAACACGCGTTTGGGCATGATCAGTCATAAGTATCAAATTACATTCATTATGTAGTTATTAATGCAGTTATTAGAGAGTGATGTTGCAATAATGAGACAGAAAAGCATGTGCGTCAATATTATTATTTATTAATTTAATTCGTTTTAATTAATTCGTTCATTCTTTTTTTTTCATAACTGACAGATGACAGTAGACTATAGCCAAATAAATGAAACACAAAGCCCTTTTAACAAATAGGCCTATCAATAATTATTTATTTGTTATATTATCTGCAATAAAAATCCGTGCTGCAGGACTATCCATTTATTTAGCCTATATTCAGTTTAATTTTCTATTGATTATAGATAGGACTATATTCTGCTAGCTGTTGAATTGTTATCAATCGTAATTTTACAAAATCCCAGTTTAGAAGGTATCTCTATATTTAGTAAAGAATTTAAAATATCTCAACTAGCTGATGATAGGCCTACAACTATATTTCTTAAAGACCAAAGTCAAATTCCCTTGTGTATCAATATTATTAATTCTTTCTCTGAAGCTTCAGGCTTATACTTAAACGTATCAAAATGTGAATTATTCTGTCTTTATGACACTCAACAATCAATGTTGCACAATATACCTGTTAAAGATTGTATCAAGTACCTGGGGATTTTCCTTACTAAGGATAGATTGCTCCGCCAACAACTTAATTTTTCACCTAAAATAAAGAAAACTAGAACCATCTTTAATCTTTGGCTACAACGTGATCTCTCAATCTATGGGAGAGTACTTATTTCTAAGGCAGAGGGTTTGTCTCATTGTGTTTATCCTTCTTTATCTTTATTTGTTAGTGACAAAATCTGTGATGATATTAACAAAATCTTATTGAATTTTATTTGGAAGAACAGATCTCATAAAGTTAGGAAATCTGTTTTGTCTAATAGACGTTCTGAGGGTGGATAGGAAGTGTTAAACTTTAAAGAATTAGTCAGCTCTTTCAGAATTAGTTGGTTAAAAAAATGTCTTTGTAGTAGGCTAATGGCTCAATTTGGTACTATATCCCCAATGCCATATTTAGTAGATTAGGCAGTTTAGAGTTTCTTTTAAAATGTAATTTCATTCCTTCTAAATTACCTATTTCTCTCTCCAAATTTCACCAAGAAGTTTTACTTGCTTGGAAATTGTTTTATGTGCACAATTTTTCTCCTCATAAAGAAATTCTGTGGAATAATTTGAACATTTTAATCCGAAACAAATCAGTTTTTATGGCTAAGTGGTATGATAGAGGTATTGTTTTTGTTTTGGATTTATTTAAAGATGATGGCAGTATATTGGAATATGAAGAATTTATGACTTTGTATAATTTTCCTCTGCCTGCTAGAACTTTCAATTCTGTCATCAAAGCTTTGTCTCCAAGTTATGTGCATTTATTTAAAACACACCTTTTCTTTAATGAGAGAAAAATTATTTTGGCCAAACATTTATTGGATGGAGTTAGTATTCTTGATAAAAAATGTAATAGTAAACTTATAAAGTTATTGTTACATTACACTGTTTACACATCCCCTCGATGTACATTTTTCTGGAATAATTTTTTTGACTGTATTCACTGGAAGAAAGTGTGGTTACTCCCTGAGAAATATTGTATGTCCAATAAAATAAGAGAGGTACACTTTAAGATTATTCATCATGTTTACCCAACTAACTCACAAATTTCCTCTTTTGTTGATATCTCTGACCTTTGTGTATTTTGTAAAGTTGAGAAAGAAACTTTGCTTCATTTATTCTACCACTGTAATCAGGTTAAGCCTCTTTGGCAGAGCTTGGGTCTTTATCTTTCTCATTTTGTCAAATGTGATTTAAACTTTTCATTGAAGGATATATTCCTCTATTTTTCTGGGAGTGACTGTGCTATTGATAGTTTGTTAATTTCTCTGTGTTGCATTGTAATTTTTTTATTATTATATTATTATTATATTATACATATGAAGTAGACTCGCTCCCTCGGTCAAAATCGAGGGAACGAGGGTCTGTCCATCTAAACTTCCCTCGTCCACTTCACGAAGTGGAACACACTTCAAAATGGCGGCGGGCGGGGATTCCCCCGAGCCGAGGGGAAGGAAGTGCTTAGGGAAGTTCGCGAGTGCGTGTCTAAAAGTGGACTGGAACGCAGCATATCTGTACAAATGAAATGTACGAGAGTCTGGTAGAACCAGGCTAGACAAACCCTAACGGTCTCGAGCAACACCAAGCGTCCCCATTTCTTTGCCGGGCGCGGAAAGCTAGTCACGTTCACCACTGTTGAGCCCCCATTCTCTCACCTCTCCTCTCTTAAATGTCCTCCAAAAAAAGTGCTGCAGAAAGGTTCAGATGGGCGGAACCAAAGCCAAACAAAAAGATAAATCCCCAGCATTCATCACAGTAGCCTAATTTGAAATATGTTTTTGGCTTTAATGATTGTATTGAGTGGTAACCATTTTATAAAAGTGTGCCTATGACGACCTTCAGCCGTGACAGCCATTCACAACACAACACAGCACAGCGTCGATCGCAACGTATTGCTTAAGAATCATCATAATGTCGATAAAAGAGCCTAGCAGGCTACGCAACACATCTTGTCGTCGCATTAGTTTAATTTTCTTAGAGCAACGGTCAACCCAAAATCATTTAAACGCATTTAAAATAAAAATATTGATATTTTTAACTATCTTTGAAAAAACAAAAACAAAACAAAAAACAGTAAATTGTTCAGTTATCTTTTTTTATTTATTATTATCTTACCTGGCCGTTAATTAGCTTCTTCGGATGACGTCAAAAGTAGCCTAACATTTGAGTTTTTGTTCATGTCAAAATACTGTACGCTTTAACACCATCGCTGTATTCACTGCTGAAACTCTTTCATCCTAATGAGGAAATGAACTGTGGAGCATCTAGCTACTGCTGTCTCTAGAGGAATGTGGTTTAAAAATAAGGCAGTGTCTCAAAACCTGATCTGCTGCCTACCTAACATGATTTTTTGGCCTTTTCAGCCTGTCAATGTTAATCGTTTAATATTTTATCAAATCCATTTCACTGTTCAAAACATCAGTTTTATGGACATTTTTGTTTACTTTTGTAGGCTACTATATTCAATTGTGTTTTGCCATAAAATATAAAATCTGGGTCCTTAAGCAAAACCAGGTCAGAACCAGTATAAACAAACTATAACAATATAGTTTGTGGACCTTTCACTTTTTTCAAAACTCCTGTAAAGATTCATGAATGAAATGTGTTGCATGACATGTTACAGGACACAGACTTTTTGGGCTTAGCAACAAATTTGCTAAATTACATGTTACCAGTTTGACATCATGTTTGACATAGCATGTGCTTACCTAACAAAAGAACAAAATAAGCAAGATATGGTCTAAATTGTACTTCAACCAGTAACTAAGAACTTTTCAGTTACTAATCTAACCCATGGTTCCCTGAGAAAACTATTCTCAGAAAACAAGCATTGAATCAGGGGTTAAAGCCACTGATCTATATATAATGTCATTATATAGATCAGTGGGTAAAGCAAAAAAAAAAAAACAATCTTTTGACTGAACATTTTTCCTCAGCCAAACCCCATTCCACAGCCTGTCACACATCCAGTTTAAGAGCAGTTTTCTTCTTGTAATTATGAGTATAGTGAGTACATGCTTTACCTTCACAAATGATACTCAAAGAACATTTGCATATAAAGAAAGGCCATTTTCAACTGCAAGGCAAGGCAAGGCAAGGCAAGGCAAGTTTATTTATATAGCACATTTCATACACAATGGCAATTCAAAGTGCTTTACATAGAAGAAATTAAAATAATGAAAAGAAATAAGAATAATTAAAACAGTTTAGAAAAATAAAATAAAATACAGTACTTTTAAAAAATAAAAAAAGATTATTATAGATCTTTCCTTCAAAGGATTTCCTTAAGACTTAAATCTTTCAACCTTCTTTTAACCTTCAATCTTCTTACGACTTCCATCTATCAACTTTCCTTTAACTTTCTTTTCTCCCTCATTTACTCACACGTTCTTTTCACTTTCTTTAGCACTGCGTTCACATTCTTTCTCAGACGAAAACTTTAATATCGTCATTTAAATACTGTTCTACTTTCAAACCCACATTAATACACGTCACTTTCACATTATCACCTTCTGAGTGATAAACTGCGTTTATTTATGAAATGTCAATTTTTTCAATCTAATGGCTAAAATCAATCTAAAGACTTGACTCGATACAAATAATTAACCATTTGCATAACTTTAACACAAGTTTTTATTTCTCAAATAATAAAAGCCAACAGAGCTTTTGCCGAAAAGTGAGCTATATCACAAACTATACATAATATAATATCTGTTTTTTAACCTAGCCATTATAAATAAATAATATAATGTTATTTTTTTATTTTATCTATGTTGATTATATGAAAAGTGAACAGCATGAGTAAGATAGGATCATTAGATGCACAATATCGGGAGACATATAGAGTGGGGAATATTAAAGACATATTAATAAATGAGAAGCAAATATAGCAGACAATATATTTAGGACATGGAGCCGGCCCGGCGCGATATTACAGTGCACGTGAACTAGAGCGCGTCTCATAAATGAACCGAAACTCAGCGTATAGGCTACTTCACAGGCATGATATCCGTGGGGATTTCTTTAAGACTGCAAGGGAAGTTCGGCTTCCCCTATAATGTCAAAAAATGTATGGTCATATATGTAGGCTACTATTGTGTTAACATTTTATTGACTAAAAATGCGTTAGAAAACGTTCATCTCAAAGACGAGTAAGTTCAGAATCAGTTATATAGAGCAGGTCGGCTGACTCGATTTCCTTCTCAAACATTCCCGTAGCGTCACAGTGCATTTCCCTGTTGAAGCCCAGCGTCCATTGACTTCAATGGGGCTGCTTTGAACAGTTTTTTTCAGTGTGGCAATTGTAATTATTGTGAAAATATGACTAAAACTGATATGTTTATTGATGTTTTTAGCAATAAGACGTACACTGTTAACAGTTTTATAAATTGCAATACTACCCATGTTGTCTATCGTTTAGAATGTACTTGTGGTTGTTTTTACGTAGGCCTCACTAAAAGGAGACTAAGAGACAGGGTAGCTGAGCATAGGTATGCCATCCGGACTGGAAATATTAATTATCCAATGGCCAAACATTATATAGACGCTAAACATGGGAGGGATTCGACCTTACGAGTAGTGGGCATTGAGGCTATTCGCCTTGATGCCAGGGGTGGGGATATAATCAAACGCCTTAAACAAAGGGAGACATACTGGATCTATTCCTTGAGGGCCACCAGGCATCCAGGTCTCAATGAGGATTTTGACCTCTCACCTTTTCTGTAATTGTTGTGTCCCAATAGATACAGTGTATTGCTGTTTGTGAATGTAATGCTCATTTCTTGTTAATTTTGTTTTGAACCATCTTGTCTATGAAATTAGAATTATGAGGGATAACATTACCCCTATTTATACTTATTGACTTCACATATTGTGTGGAGTACACTAGTTGTTTGAAGTGATGTTTTTCCACTTGGAGATCTCTTATTTTGCCTTGTACTTGTATGACGTAACCTCTGACATCAGGCATGACTTTAACTTTTTTCTCTAGTGGCCACAAAAATTGTTGCAAGTGCCAGAGTGGCACACCTGAAACCAATGCAATTATAAGTACTGCTTGTGTTTGTCTGTTTGTTACCAACACCCTGATGAAGGCCAGGGGGCCGATACGCGTTGGTGTTTTTATCTTCAATGTTTTAGCCCTCTACTAATTTATAAAGGCTTTTTAACTTTTTCGTAACCTACTGAGTGCCTGGACTTGGATTTTTTCCAGTTTTTTTCAGTGCTTCGAAACTAGACGGTCATTGGATAAATGCTGTGATTATGTCCCGCCCACGGACGCTCAGCGTCTCTGGGGGTGAATGAGGAGTGGGCTGGCCTGGACTCCGGGCTTCTGCGTGATGATTGGAGGGGCTGTTGAAAGGCTGCATCTCCTTTTCATCTCCAAAACATATATCTCTAAAACACTTTTGTTTAGCTATGCATTTACTGAATGAGCACTGTGCCACTGTTCGTCCGACTGTACTGTACTGTATTTCATTTTATTTTTCTAAACTGTTTTAATTATTCTTATTTCTTTTTATTATTTTAATTTCTTCTATGTAAAGCACTTTGAATTGCCATTGTGTATGAAATGTGCTATATAAATAAACTTGCCTTGCCTTGCCTTTTGATTGACAGCGATTTCATACAATAAAAAGTCGCTGATGCTGAAGCTATTCGAGCTCAGTCCCATCGCGGATTTTGCAAGTGTAGTCGAAAGACAAACTGCTGCAACCTATTTCTTGGTATTTGCTTGTCGAAATTGCTAGCCAATTTTCATTATACATTTCACACAATTATACATTTATACCTTTATTATATTATTACTTATTACATTTTTTATTATTATTAGTAGGCTAATAATAATACAAATATTATTAAAATAATTAAAAAATATATTATTAGTAGTAGTATTATTATACTTTATTATATTATTATTTATACCTTTTTATACCAGTTTTGTTGTATTTTGAAACTGTCGAATATAGCCTACTTAGAAGCAAACTATCTAATTTTATGTTGTGTAAAACAGGCAAATGTTAGCAAACAAGCTATATGCTATCAAAGCTGATGAACAGCCAAGAGTGTGTGAATGTACCATTGATACGTGTCCATAAACTATGTAGAAGCAACATTAGTCAAAATGTTCACACAGAGATGAGCATCCAACAGATTCACATAGTAAAAGCACTTTAGATCAGTAAAATTAGACCAACGGCATGTCATCAGAGTTTGCATTGAAACCAGTTCTGTGTCCTCAAACCTTTGTTACTTTCCTAGACAGGAGATGAAGAGACCACAGAACAGGGAGAGATAGGGCCAAGTGAGAAACAGGTAATGGGAATATGACAGAATGCTCATTTGTGTAGGATAACAGAATACATTGGTACTGTGTCCAGCTAATTGAACTAGTTGTTCTTATGATTATATATATTTGAATGTAAAATGAGTTTATCGCTGAAGCTTTATAATGATAAGCTACATAGGGCCCTTTGAAATCCTTTTTTTTTTTTTCAAATTCCAATTTTGGCAGATTCTGTGATATTCCACATTTAACAGCTGATTCCATTTTTATTATTTCCGCCTTACTGCATTGTGTTTACTGCTTCGCGGACATCAAAGGGCCCTACATGCAAAGATTGCCTTTCTAAGTAAAGTGGCTTTTTATGATAACAATTTATTGAGTTTGATTTGTGTTATTTCGTGTACATTCTATAGAGCAGCCAGAATTGGAGAGAGGCCAGGGTTTCAGAGCAGGTCAGCCAGACAGAGCATCAAAGGCCATATCAACCTGAGGCAGGATGTATCATTCAGCAGCAGCTTGCAAACAAGACACTTAGTTTCCAGGATAGATGGTACAAGAACCACACATGGCTACACTACTGTCCTGATGTGAGAGGTATACTCTGTTTCTATTGCATGAAAGCATTTAAAAATCAGACAAGTCCCCTTGCTAAAAGTGTAGATCAGTCATTTGTATCTACAGGATTCCAAAACTGGAAAAAAAATCAATAGAAAAATGTAAATCACATGAAATGTCTCAAGCACACAAAGTGGCCATAACAATACACACACATCAGGCAAAATCAATAGACACACAGTTATCATCAGCAAAGGCTCTTCAGCAACAGCAGGCAAGGTCTCATCTGCTAAAAATTGTTGGCTCATTGCAGTTTCTTGCTAGACAAGGTACTGCTATTCGCGGTCATGGAAACAGTGAGGGAAATTTCAGGCAGCTCCTTCGTCTCAGGTCAGAGGATGTTGAGGGACTGGAGAGTTGGATAGAGAGGAGATCGAATTTTCTCAGCCCTCAAATTCAAAATGAGATTTTGCAGATCCTGTCTTTAAACATTGTGCGGGAGATAGCATCTGCTGTGCGGAACTTGCCGACACTCCAATACTCCATCATCATGGATGGCACCCAAGATGTTGCAGGGGTAGAGCAGGAGTCAATCTGCATCCGGTATGTGGACCATGATCTAATACCTCATGAAGAGTTTGTCGGTCTTTATGAAGTGTCTTCGACCACAGGGCAAAATCTGGCTAGGGTTGCCATTGATGTCCTCCAGAGAATGAATTTGCCGCTATCTGGTCTCCATGGGCAAACGTACGATGGAGCTGCAAACATGTCTGGCAAGACTGGTGGAATCAAGGAGATTCAGCCTCTTGCCCTCTATGTCCATTGTGGCCCACATTGCGTAAATCTTGTAACATAGGCTGCCTGCAGTTCATCCTGTGTGGTTATGGATGCACTGTCATTGGTCCACAAACTTGGAACCCTCTTCAACCAGTCAGGCAAGTTTAAAACGGTCTTTAAAGAGATTGCCAAATCAGAACATGGGAACATCAAAACACTGAAGCCCTTATGCCCTAACAGATGGGTTGTCAGGATGACGGCTATTCGAGCTTTTCTTGGGCAGTATGAGGCAGTGATGCTCAGTCACACACATACTCCACTCTAAAAACTGCTGGGTTGTGTTAACCCAATTTTGGGTCAAATATGGACTAACCCAACATTGGGTTAAAAAATGCAATTTAAAAATGGACAAATTGCATTTTGGACAAAATCAAAAATGGACAAAAATGCAATTTAAAAATGGACAAATTGCATTGGTTACATTAAAAATGTAAACCAACGGCTGGGTTTGTCCATTTTTAAATTGAATTTTTAACCCAACGTTGGGTTAGTCCATATTTGACCCAACATTGGGTTAACACAACCCAGCATTTTTTCACATACATACATTTCTACTGTCACACACATAAATTCTCCTTTCACATACATATATTTCTACTCTCACACACACACTTACATTCTCCTTTCACATACATACATTTCTATACGCACACACCACACACACACATTCTCCTTTCACATACTGTACATACATTCCTACTCTCACACACACACATACATTCTCCTTTGACATACATACATTCCTACTCTCACACACACACATACATTCTCCTTTCACATACATTTCTGCTCTCACACACACATACATTCTCCTTTCACATACATACACTTCTACTCTCACACACATACATTCTCCTTTCACAGGATACATATATATATATATATATATATATATATATATATATTTTATTTTTTATTTTATTTTATTTTTTTATTATATTTGGTATTCATTATCCATTACAGTTTTTTCTGTAATGCTTAAACCCTAACCGTGATTCTTATAGCACAATTTCTAAAACTATTAATACTTATAGCAAAACCACTCACTGAGTTTGCAAAACTAAAAGCACAAACATTGCTTCGGGACGCCAGGACTTTACACATATGCACATTTAAGTTTATTTAAGTTTGTCTTTTATTTTTACACTCAACACTTGCACCCGCACACAACACATCCATGCAACTGCCCTACACTACTGATACTGACATTCACACTCCATTTGGTTCTGTTGTTTAAATTTGTGTTAGATACACAATAAACTTTTTGTGGCATGGTCTCCTATCTATTGTTATGGCCCTGAGTTAGTCATAACAGTCGTGTACTTGCCCGCAACAGAATCCACATGAAACAAATACAGAGTCCCTTTTGAAAGAAACAGTGAACGTGTAAAACAACTGCGATATGACTATGTGCAGGTAAGCTATAGTAGCATTGGTACTGAATCTGGAAGTGCATACTGTAGTGCTGTGCATTGGCCTGCTGTGCTGCATTTGTTTTGTCTTGTCCAGAGAGTGATGGAGCAAGAGGCAGATGCCATGGGTCATGAGCTGCTTTTTGTGGATGAGGCAGGTTTTAACCTCACTAAAACAAGGAGACGTGGCAGTCAAAACAAGTCAAACGAGTGCAGAAAGGTGCAAGTGCCGAATGAGCTTCAGCAGGACATCAGACAGTGATATGCACATAGTAATACAGTCAATCTTTCTCAGCTGGTGGGTTGCTCATGTAAGAATCAAAAAGGCGATTAAAGCTGTCAAACCTGCATGCATCTATTTGTTATATATGCGTCACATGTGTCTGGATTAAAATATTCTGCTATGTGAGATCACAAAATAAGGCACAAACTGATATGTAATGTTTTAATGTCCAAATAAATGTGAGCACTGTGCATTTGTACTAGACGATAGGCATTCATTTTGCGTTGATTTGTAAAGGACAAACAAAAATGGATAATTTTTAAATCCATAAAATAACTTATTTTACATTCTGGCAACATTACATTATGAAAAACATCATATTTTACATTATGTGCTGTTGACTTCCGCCTTGTTCACATTCTTTCACATGGGGATTTTTTCCTTTTTAATTTAGGTATGATAGAACTGTTGCAATTATTTATTTTGACAACTAATATAGAAAGTTTTTTTTTTTTTTTGACAAACTCAGAATTGATAATAGTCCCCAGCTCGGTAGCCTATTATCAGGCGGCATGCGCTGCGTCATATCATTACGCCTGCTTCACCCATGGTACTGCAGCAAAGTTTCTTGATTATTACGCTGGAATGAGAGTATAGTTCCTAGCCATATCAGCCTAGAAAATCGCAACTTTACATTTTCCGTCGGTCTTAGTACACGATGTAACTACAGAAGAGTCAAGTTTTAAATAGGAAAAATATCGAAACTCTTTAATTTTTTTGAGAGAGATGCTAATGGTCTTGTACGGTTCAATTCATTATGCTAAGCTATGCTAAAAGTGGGACCCCCAGACCCGGAGATCGGCTGAATGGATTCGAAAACGGTAAGACTCAACTGTTTAACTCTGGGGGAGTTGTAAAATGAGCCTATTTCCCAAAAAAGTGGAGTATCCCTTTAATAGTCACCAGAGCGGGCATCACAGATAGTGGCTGCATGGGCCATTCTGCACAATATAGCCACCAGTAGAAAGGAGCGAGAAACACCCCAAAACCAGCTTCTCCCCGATGAAACTGACCCGATCACACATGACCACCCAGCTGGTGCAGATGTAGATGCAATCACCATACAATATTACACTTAATAAAAGCACATTGAAACTGCAGATAGGTCTCAAACTGTTTTATTGGTTTTGTGGGATGGGAGGGAGAAAGAGAGCAAGAGAAAGTTGCATTAATAAATATTCATACTAAAGTGTTACTTGGTTAAATAAGTTCACATACTGAGATCAGTTTTATCCAGCTGTTTGATCTCCAAATTTTTTTTGGAGCCTCCTCAGCTCACAGTCCAGCTCCTTTAGTGAACAGTCTAGTTCAAGTCTCCCTTAGTGTGCAGTCTAGTTCAAGACTCCTTTTGTACAGGGCCCTGACTGAGTCTGTTTCCACCTGAAACATAATTCCACCACAAACATGATCATTACAAGTTTTCTGGAGGCTCATCAAATCACAAAGTTCCTTGACTTCCTACAAACACAGGACTGACTGTAATTTATGTCAAGGGTTTTAAATCCTTACCTTGTACACATTTCTTCTGAAGCCCATTGAGGTAGAGGCCTCAGTTTCTGGGGCAGGTTGTGAAAAATCTTACAATAAAAGAGATGTGTAAGGGCCAGTCCCTTTTTTATGCCACACATTCAAATGTTTGACATAATAAAAAGCCCAGTGCATTCACATCAGCAACTGTCTGAGAACACACAGACAGAGTGTCTTCATCATTTCCTCCACCCTAATAAAAAAATTTAAAAAATAGGCCAATGTAAAGCATAACTGTTGTAAAGCAGGTTATGTTTGGTGTTCTGTCTGCTGCATACTGACCTCTGTGTGGGAGACTGTGTGTATGTGTGCTGGCTTCAACAGGGACACTGTATTTCCCTCTACTGCAGAACATACAGTCAGCCATATTTAAAACTTAAAAAAAGTAGTAATGTATTGCACACGTACCCAGTGTTACTTGCTTAGAGGAGCCAGCACCAGGGTCAGATTGTACAGCACCTGTAATCCCATCCATAATCGGCCGTCCCTTATTGCCTACTCAGAGCCAACTCCTCCACCACAGTGTATTCTGGTTTTCTGAATTTAACTCTTTATTTCTGTTTGCTGCAAACAAGTGTTTGTGATAAAATGTTCACAAAAGTAATAAAAGGTTGTGGTTAGGGTTTTTATTACTATTTATTAAGTAATAAATAAGGTTGTGTCACGATGTTAGATTTTTCACACCACGGTTATTGTGGCCAAAAGAATTCACGATATTGATATATTGCGATATCTATAGAATCTATTGGGGGGGTCTATTAATTTGAATTTTACAAAGTAAAAATTCACATTTTTACTTTGTTTATATAGTTTTTCTTTTTTACCCAACAAACATAAGGATACTGATAGACAAGGCACATGCATTTTTTACTTCTTGCGTACTCAATCTATGAAAAATTCTTGTGAAGGAAGACAAGCATGTGAAGTTTATCTGGTTTCAAACTTAAGCAAAACACTGTCTGAAGGTTTCCTGAAGAACTGAAAAGCTCTTAAACCTATTGTTGCACCGGCGCCAATAAAGTCATGCAGATAGCAGATTTGAATAAAAAAATCAAGTGCAAATACACTTACAAAAATAAGATGAGTAAAGAAAACGGGGTTCTTAATTTTAATAATCACCCTTTATTAATATATGAACACAGAAACCCCCTGTTAACAGTTAATGATGCGTTTCCCATTCCATGACTAGTAAAATATTAGCCGCGTCGCGTCTATGACAACTCGAGGTATCGCACACGCACGCGCGTCTCAGTTTATGGCCAGCAATATCATTGTTTAAGGACATTATGGAATTGAGATAATGTCTGTACTATGTTATGATTACACTGTACAATTAAATAATAGTTGCTGAGTCTGTGATCTGAACACTTTACCTCAGAGCGTCCGTTAACTGAATGAATTGAGAATATCACCTGAAAATCCGATAACATCAGCAATTTTCATTCAAGCAGCTGATTTCTGTAAATTAATGTAAAATTAAATGTATATTGCAGCACAGGGTGAAATCATTTACGATGATTTGAGACAAATATAATGTAAAGTTAATATAAAACGATGTAAATGACGCTCTGTGTCGCGGCAGGATTTTGAACATGGTCCTGAGCCGTTGCTGGGCGTCGCAGCCGCCGGTGTGTGTAGCCTACACTCAGGGGCGTAGCACCAAATTTTGGGCCCTGGGTACAAACCATCTTGCTGGGCCCCCGTACCAAATACCATAGTGATACCAATGGGTGGGGTATTGCATTTTTATCATAAAAACACTTAAAATGTAAACAAAATAAGCCACACTCTGATTAATATATTTTTGTTTTATTGTCAAAAGTACAAGATAATTGATGATTATTTGTCTGTTTAAAATAAATGCAGACTATAGAATCACAGGGTACACTAACCGCCAAACTAGACATTCAGTCTTTGAATTACGTTTTTAAAATAAGTCATTTTCAATCATTAAGATGTGCATTAAACTGAGAACAATCCTGTACTTAATGTAAGAGCGTGCGCGAGCTAATTTGCATAACATTGCGGTAAAATAGGCGCTAACGATCTGTGTTTTCGCGGGTGTTAGATTTTGACAATGGAGGGAAATATACAGTGTTTTCATGTAAACTTCTGACTCTGGGGAGAACTGCAGCAGAAGAGGAGACAAGCTGCGCAGCTGCCTGGAGTGGCAGTGTGTTGAGCTCCCAGCTCCGCCTCCGTCTGCTTCTCACTCCGTTATTTACCCAAACATTGTTTGCTCGCTATGTAGGTTGTGATACTATAAAGTATTGATATATAATTCAAATAAAGTACGAACATAAATGTATGCTATTCTACCTGGAGTAGATATTTATGTTAAAACAATGTCAATGCTCGATGCAAGGCCGGATTTACCACCGGGCCGATTGGGCCGGTGCCCGGGGGCCTCCGACCTCTAGGGGGCCTCCAAGACCCCACTACTGTGTGACCTTTTTTTTATTTATTTTTTTGTTTGTTTTTTATTCAATTAAAAGAAAATTAATTAATGAGTTTGTGTGTATGTGTGTTAACAATAATTTATTTGCACACAAAAAAGTATGATGATCAGTTTTTTGGCTGTGTCGGCTGTGTCTGATGATGACGAGCCAACTTACCGCGAAAACTGTTGATAGCGGCAAGAAAAAATACAACAACATGGATAAAAAACAGTGGAGCCACAAAACGCAAAGCTAAAGGGGAGAAGGATAGCAGAGAGAATTTAATTTGGAGTAATATTTCAACCATCTCCACTTTTTTCAAAAGTCGACTCGGACTCATCTCTTCAACCGGAGTCGATTGTTAACCACACCGGCGGTGACGTACATTACCAGTTTGACAGCCTCAAAATGTAGGCCTATCTATTACTTTTTCCCTAATTAAAAACCCTGATTTTTAGATGCCCGGATCGGCGAAGAAGCCTAAATCTGCGTCCACCGCCGATCCCAAATAAATAATTCTGATTTAGCTAGAGCCCAGCACCCACACCACCCCTCTTGTCCCTGTTGCTTTTTAAATCATGTAACATTGTTGTATTAATGTTGACGGTTCATTTTTATGACCAGATACCCGTTCTAGGCTTATCAATGCATAATATGTGGGACTCGTTCTCTAGTTGAGGGTAACGTTAGGCTTCTTTCAATTAATATTTCACATTTTAAAAGTAGCCTATCTTTCACCTTTTTCCGTCAGTTCACTGCAGAGAAGTACGGAAGCCCTGAACCGCAACGTAAAAAAAAAAAAAAAAAATATATATATATATATATATATATATACACATAGTATTTCGAGATTAAAGTCGAAACATTTCGAGAATACAGAAGAAGTTGCGTGAGCATTCATAACAGTGCGCGTCCACTAGCGCAGAGCGCGTGTTTCCAATTCATTACTCACGGTGTGTAGCCTCATGGCACCTGTGTAGAATTTCCTTTTGTTGAAAGCCCAGATAAAAGTAAAAAGCTAGCCTACTATTTTGTGTAGATCCATGTCCGACGCAGTTTGAGTTCACAAGCGCATTTCTTTACACACACGCACACACAAACACAGTGGACGCGCCGCACGCGCACCGTTATGAATACATGTGTACAATGTGAAACAACGGCAAGCACACATGCAACTTGGCCCCCCTCACCCCGTTTTACAGTTTTTTTTTTAATCCTCAGGTTGTGCTCAAAACCCTATAACACTTTTGATGTTCCCGGTTAAAAATGGCCAGCCTATAAAAACTTTCATTATTATAAAAACTTGCACTTGTTATGCTATATCATCACCCAATATTGGATTCAATCTTTTTGTCAGCTTGTTTTCTTTAAATTAGGACCAGTTTTATATTTCTATTTGCATCTGATTAATCGTAGGCCTCATCTATCTGAGAGTAGGCTTCTCATTTTGGTTAAAAAACTGGCGACCATTTAAAGTGAATTGGAGTGATTGAAAATAAGAGAAAAAAATAGTTTTCAGGAGCATGTTCATTATGTTCGTGTACATACATGTGTGCTTGCAAACATCAAGCCCTTGGACCTGTGCATGTGTGGATGCACACACACACTACCCAAACACACACATGTTAAAACACACAAACTTTTTTCTGATTTTGTTCTGTGATAGTTTCCTTTTTGTCTTTTGTTTTATAGATATTTATAGATCTCCTTTGCTGTCACAGTTAACATCACAAGAAATGGAGTTGGAGAAAGTGGTTTTGATTTAAACTAAAGAAAAACCCACAGCTTCCTTTTACTGTTTCTAAAAATTAAGATGCTGTGTTAGTTTGGGCTACGAGGGGGGAGGGGGGCCTCCAAGATTTTGTGCCCAGGGGCCTCTGCTTTCTAAATCCGTGCCTGGCTCGATGATGCATTTGGAGCTCACCTTTCTTTTCAAAAAACTGAGTGAGCAACTTGCCCTCATTTGCCTTTCTCTCTTTAATCTTCTTTTCTTTTCGTTTTTGAGCCCCTGATTTTCCTTTATTAAGGAAAGACATGACTCTTCCCCTGTCTTCCTAGTTCCTATCACGGCTCACTCCAGCTCCTGTCTCATCAACTGATTCACCGACCGCAGGTCCGCAGCAGAGCACCTGAACTGCGGGTCGTACCATTTACATTGATTCGAGGGGGGTGGTGGGGCCCTGCACAGCATGAAAATTACTTTTTTTATACCAAACCAGTGCCTAACTACAAGTTTAGTTTTGCACAGGAAGTTTTTTATTTGTACATAAATGCTATACAAATGTTAGTGCATATATATGTATGTATAGAAAACTGACTTCTAAGGGCCCCCCCCCCCCCCCTGCCTCGGGCCCTGGGTACTCGGTACCCTTTACGACGCCCCTGCCTACACTCATACAGAATGTGTTCGAATTTTAAAGACGTGGCGCTGCGCTTCTCGTCCGGTGTGCGACCACCTTTAAGATGCTGTTTTCTTTGAAGCCGAAGAACTCTGTTCTTAATACTGGCGAGCTTACTTTTACCGGGTGTGGACAGAGTGTTCCACTCTAGCTGCGCGGGCGCGGACGAGCGCTGCGTCGTCTTCTTATTTGACAGGTGTCAGCGGGTGCAATACTGCCACCTGAGAGGTCAACCAGGTACTGGCGCTGGAGTATTTACGTGTCATGTTATCATAAGAGTCCTATTCATTTTAAACATTGTGGTTATCGCCAATACCGGTATATTGTCACACTCTAAATTAACACGATGTCGATATTTCATGCTTTGAATATCACGATTATCGTCAACACCGGTATATTGCGACACCCCTAGTTGTGGTAAATACTCACCACTTTGAATTATATTTTTATATTTTGTCTTTATCTGCTGCCAAGAACATTTGGAGTTGGGGTTGCATCTAAAAATCAATGAATATTAATCTTTCTTAGTAGCCTACATACATGCACATTTTTTATATATTATAAAAATAGGCTATAGGCTATATTACATATACAGGCTACACATACATACATAATTTTACATAAATATAGAACGTATTTGTTTAACTTACACATTAACAATCAGCAATCTTTCTCCAACAGTCTTCTCTTGCTTTGGCAGCAGAGACCGTATTGTTTCGAGCTTGAAATACATATTTAAATTCATCGTAATTATGAATGATTATCTCTTGCTCCTCCGCGAAAAATATATCGCTCTCGCTCTACCCGCGATTGGTTGTTCAGTGTCGACGTCACTCTTTTATGTGCACGCGCGTGTGGAGTAATCATAGCTTGAGGCTCAAAGCCTGAGTTGACAGAGAAAGTTGATGAGCTGCATCATCATGGTACCAATAAAGCCTGATTGCATCGGTTTGGTTTTGTCAACTCAAAACTAATCCTGTAACCCCGAGTTTGTTCAGCTACCTTCATGGTACAGGCCCCTGATGTCTTTTATGAGCTAAATTGTTCACTGAGAACAAAGATTTTCTCTTTTTTCCTGTAACTTAAACTTGGGGGAGGAATTCATGATGTGACTTGGTTTTCTTAAAGCCTATTCGTGGTCAAGTGTTAACAAAAAGCCTGCAAAAAGTTCTGACATTATTTTAATTAAAATTCTATAGTCTAAACTAGTTCTAACCTTTTTTAATCCTAAAGTTTTGCAGGCTGTACACCTTTGCCAAAATGAAACACCCAGAGTATTTAGGGGCCAAGCTCTGAATGGGGTGTAGCCTGTAAGACTGGAAGAACTGGTTGGGGAACGACCACTCATCGAGTAGACAAAGGACCTTGCTGGAAATTAACATTTGAACTCCCCCTTGTGCACTATCGAGACGAAAGTCTCACCTCCGAGTCATCCTAATTCCTTCTCCTCATCCCCCTACTCCTTCTCTCTCATGCTAAGATCACCTGAATTCACCCAAGAATAAAGTTTAATGTGAATGATTATCACAGTGTATTATACATGTTTAGTATCATTTGAAATGTCTCAGTGGCACACACACACACTTGGACCTACGCTGTCCTAGTTATTTGTGTGATATGATGAGTAAAGTTAGCACTACACGATCTCATTTTTACACCAATTAACATCACACTAAACGCCACTTCAGAATTAAAAATGGTAAAATAAAACGTAAATAAAATTAGAACAAAAAAAGAGTAGCTTGCCTGTAATGTACTCACCATGCAGCGATGAACATGAAAACATGCTAGAATCACGTCATGACTTCACGCCACTAACCAATGAGAAGAGATGTTGGCGGGAAGAGACGTGCAGCCCCGCCCCAGGTGCGGCCTCGCCTCGATTGACGTCATCACTTTCTGCAACCGTAGTTAGACCAGAGCCCGTCTGGAGAGCCTTTGCACTTCCTTTTAGCCCCATTGTATCAATCTTGGTTGCAGTTCCATTAGAATTCCACTGGAGGTGATCACGGGCGAGTGCAGACTGAATGGGAGTCTATGGGGCTAGACGGCTAAATGTGTCTCTTTCACCCGATTGCCGTTGAGAAATCTCAAATTTTATTGTAGGTTTTGCAAGTTCAACATGGGTTATAGGTCGAAAATGGAATGAACGAGTACTTATGTCCTTTCGATTTCTTACAGGTTGAGTTGTTGTTGCCCATAACACGCTAGCATTCTGCTAATGAACGCTGATTGGTCAGTGAAGGACTGATTACGACCAGAGATACCGCTTGATGGCATCGTGGCATCCGAAGCGGGACCAGAAACAAACAAAACAAAAACTCTTCTAGCACGTGTATTTACCTGTGTCAGCTGTGTTGTCGATGCCTCGAGAGAAAAGAAAGTGCAGAGCACGAAAGCACCAAAGTGACTGAAGGATTGCCGTAAAGCAGTATCTCTGGTCAGCCCGTTCTCATCCCAAGGCGTCATATATTGACGCTTTTGACATTTCGTCTACATCGAACGCACATGGCACCCTTTAGCGTCAATATGAGACGCAGATAGAAATGGGCCAGAAGGTGCCTCCTAGCGGTCTAACCCTATCCCTACACTACACCTAAACCTACCCATAACCGAACAAAGCTCTGTGCGTCTCATATTGACGCTAAAGGGTGCCATGTGCGTTCGATGTAGACGAAATGTCAAAAGCGTCAGTATTATGACGCCCAAGGATGAGAATGCGTTGCTCTGGTCGTACGATGTGTATGACGTCATTGACATTTTAAAAGACTTTTTAAAGCAAATAAGTGACTCTAAAAAATCTAACACCCAGCAATGTGTAATTTCTTTGCATCTCCTGTCGAATACAACATTCAAATTACTAGACAAAAAATTATATCCTGAGAAAAGTGGATTTTGATGGGTATAGCGCCATAGACCTCCATTCATTCTGCACTCGCTTGCGAGCGCCCCCGCATGGACAGAGACGTGTTACTGCAGCCAGTCTAGAAACCGGAAGTAAGCACCAGTGGCATAAGTGCCAATTCTCTTCCTATTAGACATTCTCTGGTTAGACGCATGTATGGATATCTATCAATGAAATAGACACCAGCAGATGATTTTGCATTAGACATTGAAACAGTTACCATAGTACAAGTAAAAACATTAAAAGTACTTTAGTAAAAACATGTAATATTGAGTTTTCTAATTGTGAGTGACGACACTCTGACCGTTGCAAACTTGCTAGATGGCGGGCGTGCCTACGTGTCTGGAGCGGTCGAATGTGGAAACTACGCATACAAATCTATGTGTGCGTAGTTTCCACATCACCTCCCAGCAGTCACCTCCCAGCAGTCAACCGCTGAAATTTGTTTAACGTTTCTAAACATTTATAACGTAACGCCTCGTTAACTGAAATCACGTTAGTTGATTCACAGTGAAATCACATTCAGCAGTTCAGCAGTTTGATACATGCTCTGAACCACTGATCCAATGCAAAAGATTTGTAAACATTTCGAAGCTTCATGAAGCAGTGTTTCGAAATCGTCCATCACGCTGTCTGCACACTGCAGGTCTTGATGCCCAATGCCGATTTTTTTTTGACGACCCGCTTACTTAAAAGTGACCCATATCCGATATTTGCATTTACACTATAGGCCTACCCTCCTGAGACCCTGCGACCTCATATGAGGACATTACATATTTGCCTCTTGACACAATGATAGTCAAATTTGTAAATCTTAGACCTGTTGGCCACATTTAGGGACACTGCCCACACCATCTTGTGGTGATATCACAGCATTACACCAATGTCAGTGAGAAGAAAATGGCTGGAATATCAGCAAAACACTTCTACACCATATAGATTAGTTAGAAAGAAATATAGATTAGTTGAAAGAAAGAATGAAAGAAAGATTAGTTAGAAAGAAAGATAGATTTGTTAGAAAGAAAGAAAGAAAGATGGATTAGTTAGAAAGAAAGATAGATTAGTTAGAAATAAAAATAAAAAAGAGATTAGTTAGTAAGAATGAAAGAAAGATAGATAGATTAGTTAGAAAGAAAGATTAGATAGATTAGATAGATAGATAGATAGATAGATAGACAGACTAGTTAGAAAGAAATATAGATTAGTTAGAAAGAAAGAATGAAAGAAAGATTAGTTAAAAAGAAAGAAAAAAGATAGATTAGTGAAAAAAAGAAAGATAGATTAGTTAGAAAGAAAGAAAGTTAGATTAGTCAGAAAGATAGATTAGTTAAAAAGAAAGAAAGAAAGAAAGAAAGAAAGAATGATTAGTT
This sequence comes from Leuciscus leuciscus, assembly GCF_965113295.1. Classification (NCBI taxonomy): domain Eukaryota; kingdom Metazoa; phylum Chordata; class Actinopteri; order Cypriniformes; family Leuciscidae; genus Leuciscus; species Leuciscus leuciscus. The sequence continues at coordinate 8,098,560 of NC_138737.1, forward strand.
AGAAAGAAAGAAAGATTAGTTAGAAAGAAAGATAGATTAGAAAGAAAGATAGATTAGTTAGAAAGAAAAAGAAAAAAGAGATTAGTTAGTAAGAATGAAAGATAGATAGATTAGTTAGAAAGAAGGATTAGATAGATAGATAGATAGATAGACTAGTTAGAAAGAAATATAGATTAGTTAGAAAGAAAGAATGAAAGAAAGATTAGTTAAAAGAAAGAAAAAAGATAGATTAGTGAAAAAGAAAGAAAGATAGATTAGTTAGAAAGAAAGAAAGTTAGATTAGTCAGAAAGATAGATTAGTTAAAAAGAAAGAAAGAAAGAAAGAATGATTAGTTAGAAAGAAAGAAAGATTAGTTAGAAAGAAAGATAGATTAGAAAGAAAGAAAGAAAGATAGATTAGTTAGAAAGAAAAAGAAAAAAGAGATTAGTTAGTAAGAATGAAAGATAGATAGATTAGTTAGATAGATAGATAGATTAGTTAAAAAGAAAGAAAAAAGATAGATTAGTGAAAAAGAAAGAAAGATAGATTAGTTAGAAAGAAAGAAAGTTAGATTAGTCAGAAAGAAAGATAGATTAGTTAAAAATAAATAAATAAAGAATGATTAGTTAGAAAGAAAGATAGATTAGTTAAAAATAAAGATAGATTAGTTAAAAAGAAAGAAAGAAAGATTAGTTAGAAAGAAAGATAGATAAGTTAAAAAGAAAGAATGATTGATTAGTTAGAAAGAAAGAAAGATTGATCAGTTATATAGAAAGATAGATTAGTTAGAATGCAAGAAAGATGGATTAGTTAGATGAAATATTAGTTAGAAAGAAATAAAAGTTAGAAAGAAAGAAAGATTAGTTAGAAAGAAAGAAGTTACAAAGAAAAGATGATAGATAGATATTAGTTTGAAGATAGATAGATATAGATAGACAGAAAAAGTTTGACGATAGATAGATAGATAGATAGATAGATAGATAGATAGATAGATAGATAGATAGATAGATAGATAGATAGATAGATAGATAGATAGATAGATTGGACCTGATGAAGCGGGAGTGCTGGATTTTTGCGAAACAAATAACACGCTCCAGGTGGAGTTAGAAGCTCGGTTTTTTTTCTAAAACCACCTTATTTATGTTGTTCTGTCGGATTATAGTGTCGATTACACTGAATATGATAAAAAAAAATTTGCCGACGGCAGCTTTAATAACATTCTGATTAATTTCGGGTGGGTCGTGGTTGGATATGATAAATCATTATTAGTGTTGGAAGCGTTTCCAGGCAAAATAGAATAGGAAAATATGTTTAAATGTCATTTTGACACGAATACATTAATAAATGTAATTTTGATGTTTGAAAGTGTTATGGTTTTGACATAAATGCAAATATAAATGTAATTGAAAAAGTTATTATCGATTTTAAAATACTGCATCTGTCAATACAGAACGAGATATTCTATAGCCTATTTTGCCGTCAACACTGCCGACGTTGTCTTTGCTTCTCTGAAGTTTAAAATCATTGGTTACCCGTAAGCCAATCACATAACGTTTGGTTAAAATGTGTGTGTTTTGCGCCGGCTCAGCCGCATCGAACTTCCACTGTAAACACATGTATGATGCGAAAACAAAACCATCAAGCGAAATACCGGAGTGAACGTGGCTGTGAATGACTTTTGCAGATCATGTGAAGTAAATCTACGCATCCACAGTACAATCAGCGTCTACGTCATGGCTCTCAGCCCGCCCTCTGTTCGTTGATTGGCCGGCTGTTTTGAGGCCAGAGGAAAACTGCGAGATAGGTCGCTATCTCAGACTGAGTACAGAAGCGAACTGAAATTGAGCGGAAGTACGAAGTCTGACGTAGTCAGGCTAACATATGAGTGAGGCCTGGAACCGATCTGAGAATATCGGAATCCATGTGCTTTTTTCCTGCTTACACGTTCGCCGGTCATATCCGATCTGTGCCACATGAGAGGAAAACATCGGAATTGAGTCACTTGAACCATGCAGTGTAAATGAGGCCTACGATGGAAATAAAGATCATTATTAAACAGAGGTTGAAGAAAAGGTGGCAAAAGCAATGGGAGGAAGAGAGAAAAGAACGGTCCCAGCAAGCAATAGCCGTCATTTCAACGTCTAGGTTAAATATAGACCCGATATAGTCCGGCTATGTGTAACCCACTTTTAGCCCAAATAACATTTAGGCTGGATAAATGTATTTTTTTCCAAAATAACTTGTGAGATGTATGATATTCCATCATGTAAGCAAAGTCAACTGTGATTACAAGTTGTTTGGTTTGCTTTATTTTACATGTTATATGTGTAGGCTGTGCGTAGCCACGATTTAGCTCGTATTCAGACCCGGCTATTGTAGCCCACTTTTAGTCAAAATTGATTAATTGTAGTTTTTTGCCAGGCAGTGCATGAAATGGTTAATATTCCATCATGTTCACATTGGTAATGATATCTACAAGGTTCAATGTGTCATTTCACTACATGGTCGATCTGTAGTCACGATTTAGCTCCGAATTGGACGGGCTATATGCGGTCTGATTTAGCCCACCTGGCGAAATCAAGGCAATCTGGTCTACGTACGGCTTGGCTATAGCCCTGATTCAGGCCAGCGATATAGTATAAGAATATTAGTCTTAAAAATGTTTTCGCTCACACAGCTTAATGTTTGCTGTCACACATAAACATAACATTCATACACAATCTATCATTTCAAATTAAATCAAATGCAATTGCATTTCTCAACCGCTAGATGGCACAATCGAAACGCTACTGAGACATGACTACTGGGACTACTTTAGCCAGATCTCGCTATAAACATTTCCGCCATTTTCAGTTTTATTTTACACGAGGCAGCTGTCGGAGAGCAACGGGCGAGCGACACTCTGAAAACCTGCAAATTTCTACTTTGATCTTGTAAGTATGCGTGTTATTTTTGTTATGTTCATTATTTAAATTAGTTAGTTGTTATAATGTGTAGAAACCGTGACATTTTAACATTACCATTGCAGAGTACTATTTTTCTCCAACAAGTTAAAGTTACCTGCATGTGTTATTGCAACTGTGTGCCCTTAATCTAAAATGTATCTAAATTCAAGGTGGTAAGCATGAAACTATGAAACTTATCATTACTATTTTTTATTATTATTAAAGATACCAATATATTTTTGTTTTTAGATTAGAGTAAGAAATAATAGTTTTTGATTTAATGCAAATTTTCAAAGTACTTTACATAAAACTTAACAGCAACATGCAAAGAAATTATATATATATATATATATATATATATGTATATATATATATATATATATATATATATATATATATATATATATATATATAAAAATAATCCTTTCCAATTAATAAAAGGTAGTGGCAAACAGTAAAGTCTTTCAACTTGATTTGAAATAATTAAAATATGCAGCATACATTCAGTTTTCAGTGAATTTGTTTCAGATATATGGTGCATAAAAACTGAATGCTGCTTCTCCATGTTTTGTTTTGACTTTGGGGATATAAAAGTAGCTGGCTACTGTCCCAGATGACCTGAGAGGTCTGCTCCGGATGGTTCATAATGCATCAGAAGATTAGAAATTTACTTTGGCCTTAAAACGTTAATTAATTTAATAACCAGCTGTAGTATTTTGACATGAATTCTTTGACAGACAGATAGCCAGTGTAAAAACCTCAGAACTGGAGTGATGTAATCCACTTTATTTGATTTAAAGACACTGTTTATTGCAAATTATCCAGCAATCAGTCAACAAAGTACAGCAATTGAATTTACAGAACACTTGTCAATGACTACCATTACATGTCTTGTTACCAACATTCTTCAAAATATATATATTTTTTGTGTGTGTTCAACAGAAGAAAGCCATACAGGTTTGGAACCAAGTGAAAGTGAGTAATTTTTTTTTTTTTTAAGTGAACTACCCCTATAAGTATCTTTTTATGTTCATTAGAGTTATATGAGTAAGTGATAAAGAATGATTTATAGGGATAGTTCACTTTGAAATTAAATTTTGGTATGTTTTAGCTTACCTTAAGGGCATCCAAGATGTAGGTGTCTTTGTTTCTGCAGTAGTTTCAATTTTGATATTTTTAGGTCAAACCGTTCTTGTCTGTCAGTCATCATATATATATATATGTATATGTGTGTGTGTATATATATATGTGTGTATATATAATTAGTGCATCACCATTATGCAGGCGAACATTTTCAATTATTGACATTAATAATATTGATATAAATTGTCTATATTGATATATAAATTATATTGTCTCAATCTATATTCCGTAACTCTATATTGGCCAGCTCTAGTGTGCATCCAAGCAAAAGTGAATGACTGTAATTAGTTAAAAATGATGGTCAACAATGCTTTTCTTGAGCAATAATTTTTTTCTTTTTCTCATTTGGCAGACGCAGTGATTACCAACTTTCCTTCGGCGACTGAATGGGAAATAAAAAATGCAATTTCTGGTCATTTTAAACAAGCACCAGGGAGAGCAGGGGGTGGTGGTTATGGATATAAAGCTAACAATTCATTCTTAAAAAAAATTGTATCTTAAGTTGTTTTACATATTTTCCAATTTTTTATTTGTTCATTTTTATGTTTGAATGTTGTCTAAGTTGTTAATATAATTGTTCTAAATAAATTCTTTATATTCAGTTAGTTTGGATGGATTTTCATTTATGAGAACCTGTTATATTTGAGTGAAAAGAATCCTTATGCCTCATTTTGTTGTCTATTACATGTATATGTAGTGTAATTGATGACTAGTCTATTCTTGGGCTATGGTTAGACGTCTATTAGATTTTCACTGACAGCCCAAAATCAGCCTTGTTTTAGCCTAGACCCATATTGCCTGTCTATTAGACGTATATATGTAGTCGTTTAATAGCGGTCTAATTGATGACTAGTCTATTCTTGGGCTATGGTTAGACGTCTATTAGACGTATATATATAGTCATTCAATAGCTGTCTAATTGTCTTTTCTTGGGCTATGGTTAGACGTCTATTAGACGTATATATGTAGTCATTCAATAGCTGTCTATTCTTGGGCTATGTTTAGACGTCTATTAGATTTTCACTGACAGCCCAAAATTAGCCTCGTTTTAGCCTAGACGTCTGGGCTGTGTTTTGACGGCTATTAGACGTCTATTAGACGCAAAATTGCTTGCTGGGGTGGCTTTACAAAATTCAGAGGAGAGTGCATGGGAGAAATGAGATGTGCAGGAAGGAAAAGGAGAGAAGGGAAAATTATATCTAGACTTAGATTTGGGCACACAGGATTAAACAGCACTTTATTTAAAATAGGTAAACAACACCGGCAGATGTGAATTACTGTGGGCAACAAACAAGAGACAATAGAACACGTCATGGTACACTGTAAGAAATGTGAGGGGAAAAAGGTGGGAAATGATCCAAAACCTTAGAATGAAAAGTATAAATTTTGATTTAATATAAATTCTTAGAAAGAACTCAAGAGATAAGTGCTATGGAATCGTTTTTCATTATCTTAGAATAATCAAAATGATTGAAAGGATTTGAGTCTTAATTTTTGTTTTGTTGATTTTGTTTTGTTTTGTTGATTTTGTTTTTGTTTTGTTTTGTTTGGAATAGAATTAGTAGTCATTCAAAACCACACTCCATACCAGTTGGTGGCAGTAATGCACCATTTCGTTGTGTGCCAACCGGCAAAAAAAAAACCTTCTGAAAGTATGACTTACAGAAGGTATACTTAAAGGGTTAGTTCACCCAAAAATGAAAATTCTGTCAGTAATTACTCACCCTCATGTTGTTCCAACCCCGTAAGACCTTCGTTCATCTTCGGAACACAAATTAAGATATTTTTGATTACATTGACTACAGTGGCTCAATCTTAAGTTCATAAAGCGACGAGAATACTTTTTGGCCAGAGAGAAGGAAATGAATAGTGGAATAAAGTCGTTATTTTTGTTTGTTTTTGCGCACAAAAACTATTCTCGTCGCTTTATAAACTTAAGATTGAGCCACTGTAGTCACTTGGACTATATTAACGATGTCTTTAATACATTTTCTGGGCCAGCAAGTTATAATGGCTTAGAAGCCTATGGAGGAGTGATCCAGCTCTCAGATTTAATCAAAAATATCTTAATTTGTGTTCCGAAGATGAACGAAGGTCTTACGGGGTTGGAACAACATGAGGGTGAGTAATTAATGACAGAATTTTCATTTTTGGGCGAACTTACCCTTTAACTAAGAACGTTTCGGGGAAACACGTATTATCGATAAGGTACAGCTTAAGGTGTAACTTAAGAACGACGTAGCGTTAAGAAGGTTTCGGGAAACGCAGCCCAGGGCATCATGTATACTGTAGAGGACATCAGGATTTAAATCATGTTTATCAGGCATTTTGGGAGACACAACAAGTGAATACTAGGGAAATAAGTTATACATCAATATTCCTATGAAATATTAGATATTATTATGACCGCCGCTAGCGTAGCTAGCGAAAGCGGTCATATAGGGATTGTCAAAGTTATTTTTTTTTTTTATTTTTTTTTCATCTACTGAATTTTTCGTCAACGATACCAGGGACACCGAAACACCGGGGAACATGAAATTTGGTGGGCATGTAGCCCCACTAGACTTTTACGGAAAAATTTCGTTTGGTCCCCGGGGGCCACTCCCCCTCCCCCCCCCCCCCCCCCCCCCCGCGCTGCGCCCCCCCAAACCCCCAAAATTCAGTTTTTCCTAAATAACTACCTGAACCGTGGCACCGAGGATGAAGAAATTTTTATGGTATGTTGGTCTTAAGGGCCCACATCAACCTAGCCCATAATCACTCATTTGTGATTTGCGCCCCTCCCATAAAAAATGAAAATGCAATATTATTCTGCTTTAATCGCCCCTATCTTCAGTTGAGATGTTCAGAACTGCACCATATTTCATGTGTATGATTAACTTGACATCCTCTGGGGGTATACTAAGTTTCGTAGAATTTCATCCATGGGGGGGTATAAAATAAATTCATTTATGTGCACATTTAGTGACTGTACACTCATCGGCCTGTAGATGGTGGTGTTGAGCGAAGGGTTGCTGGTTTAGGATGATACTGTCACACACACACATGCAGGAATACAAACAAACGCAAGCATGCACACACACTGACATCCACACGCACAGACACACACCCATACACACACATACAAATCCACATGCACAGACACACACACACAAACACACACGCGGAAACACATGTACGCACAAATTCATTCCGTGAAACATCTTTCATAACATAGCTGAGAATCATCTTTTTACAAATTTTGGTTAAAAAAAGTCCTGAAACCCCAACATTTATTGGTGATACATTTTTTTAAAAAATCCTATTGTTTTTGCCTATACATATATTTTCATGTCATTTTATTTTTTAAAGAACTTAGTCCTGGTGTCCACTACAGAGGACATAGCATAACGTATGAATAAAATATAATTTTTCATTATTTTTTTAATTTATTTTTTTATTTGTTTCTTATGCTCTAGTCAAAACAATGTGATGACATAAAAAAAAAAAAAAAATTGTAAAAATAAATAAATAAATGTCTGGGTCTCAGGAGGATAAAGACAGAAACTTCTTTCACATGGAAACAAATGGTAACAATGGGAATTTACATTCAGAGTTGACACCTTTTGGGGGTATGAGACCATTTGTTTAGTGACCACCTTCCTTTGTGTGCCAGTTATCTATAAACTCTTAAAAACCTTATTACCTTTTGTTTTACTTATTTGGAAATGAGACATTTGTACCAGTCGCCCTGAGATATTTCAAATGATACTAAACATGTATAATAATCGATGATAATCATTCACATTAAACTATATATATTCTTGGGTGAATGCAGGTGATCTTAGCATGAGAGAGAGAGGGTGAGGGATGAGGGATGAGGGAATGAAATGTAGATTAGGATGACTCGGAGGTGAGACTTTCGTCTTGATAGTGCACAAATGTTAATTTCCAGCAAGGTCCTTTGTCTACTCAAGGAGTGGTCGTTCCCAAACCAGTTCTTCCAGTTTTTCCAGTCTTACAAACTTGACAGGTGTCTTGCTACGGGCACAAGTAAGTGCAGTGCCAAGTTTGGCGTTGTTTGGATCAGAAATGCAAAATATATCGGTAAATATATCGGTAAAAGAAGCACACAACTGGCTTTTGCCGCTCTAACCGCTGGCCACTCCCCCTCTCACACACACACTGAGAGAGCACAGCGCAGGACCAGAGACAGAGAGGGTCGAAGAAAGCAGCGGAGCTTAAGTAGCGTTTTCTCTGAGTTCACTGTGTAGCCTGCTCCCTCAATCGTGTAGTTCAAATGTCCTTATTTATTGGACGTCATTATGTCAGTATCAGTATTTGCTTTCTACCAGTGGTGTAGTCTAGTTTTTTGTAGTGAGTATACTGTAATCCCCCACACACACCCACCCCGCCTCATACTCGCCCGTCCCAGAGCGTCACCCCATAAGCACCACCACACTCACTAATGCATACAGTATGCATCGACATGTAATTGAGAGCATTATGAAATACTAAGTGTTATCAACATGTCAATTTATTATAAGAAACACAACTCAGCCAGTTAAGAGCTACATTTAGCCTTAGATGTTACATGAATATGGTCCCTGAACCACAGGTTTTATCAGCTGACAATAAAAAAATAAAAATTTAAAATTTAAACATTATACAAATACAAATTTGTTTTTAGAAATGGTGTTTTTGGGGAAAAAAATGGTGTTATTGTTTTGGCAAGTTTACTATTGAAAAACTTTGTGTGATATTCCCTTAAAATAACGTTTTAATAGATTGTATTATTATTATTATTATGTTAAAATACATTTTACTGTGCAATTTCTTTCTAATTTCTTTGAGTTGGACCGAACTTTTATTTTGGTGGGTTGTACACATTTGAGTTTCTGTGTGTTTTAATAAACTATTATTAGGCCTACTTGAAGTATACTCTACTGCGCAATAGTAATATATTTCTGTTATAATTTCTTATAGTTATACCGAACTTTTATTTTGACAGGTTGTCGTAAAGACATTACAGTTTCTGTGTGTATATGAAACGTATGAATGACGATAGTTTTATTAAATGAAATGGTGAAATTCTCGTTAAGTGACTTTCATAGCAGCTCTGCGATGAAGTGCACATATGTAGCCTACATCATGTCTCAATACAGTGAAACGCTGAAAACACCACGAGCGTGAGTCACGCGTGCTTCAGTGTGTGTATGTGTGGAGCACACATTGAGCGCTCTATCCCAGAGACGCGTAGAACAATTGCAGTCTCTTTTAACTTTAATATTCACAGACACTAGTCCATATCGAGATTTGATTCATTGTACAGCCCTACTTTTGATTTATTCATTCAAAAATAGCCAAATTCCGTGACTGAGTTTCGCGATTCTATCCGTCGCTTCGCAAACACAGACGGGGTGAATTTATGAATGAAAGTGTGAAAGTTCTGACACAAAACGAAGTTGTTACGTATCCTCACGCTTTTTTTAAGTGGGTATACGGAAATCCTTGGCCTTTTCTAGTGGGTAGGCTGTACGGCGTATACCTGCGTATCACGTAGACTACACCACTGCCATGCACAAATATAGAAATATAGAAATATAGAAAAATATAGAAAAATCCACCGCTCATCCGTCAATAAAGTCTTGTAGTGAGGTGCTGCTAAACTAAATCATCATGGAAAATTGTCAAAATACAGCAGCCGCACACTCAAACACTGTGCAAGATCAATTTATTAGCAAGCTTTCGGTCTTACGACCTTCTTCAGGCATACAACAGAGTGAATGTGGCCATACAAAAGGGCTCTTGCCAATCACCTCTCCTGATTGCATAATGCCAGACACCTGTGTTAACATGGCTAAGGCTACAGGGATAGGGAACATGGGAAATGTAGTTCAACATAGCCTATATCAAGTATAGCCTTAGACACAGGGTCTACTGAAAACAAAAAACATAAATTACATCAAAACTTCAAATAAAAAAATACATTATAAGATTACATTGCTTCGACACAAATAGAAAGAACACACTATTCTATGCAAATATCAGGCTATGACCATCATAAAGCATAGAACAGTCTATAGTGATGAGATTAAAGAAACACGCTCATATCAAATGCCCAGTGGTTGTAGAGCTTCTAACATATAGATCCAATACAGCTCTCTCTGACATAGTCGCCTGTCAACATCACCCCCTCTCTGAGAAGTAACCTGTTCTATTCCCTGAAACCTGAGGGAGGATAGAGGATGCGAGTGGTTATTAAAGTGGCGGGCAACAGAATAATTCATATCATTTCGTCTTATTGAACTTTTATGTTCGCTAATTCTTTGCTTCAGAGGGCGAATAGTTTTTCCAATATAGATCATATCACACGTGCATTTAAGCATATATACAACATTTTTAGTGTTGCATGTGATAACCCCTCTTACTGGAAAAAAGTTCCCTGTTCTAGGATGTGTGAAAGTGTTTGTTTTCCACGTACTGCGGCACTGAGCACAGTTACCACAAGGGTAATTTCCATGTTTGAGGGGAGCTAAAAGTGTCTGTCTGGGACTTGGTAATATATTGGCTCTAACCAATTTATTTCGTATAAGGATGGTACTCTTAAATGGTAACCAATATTTAAGGATGGTACTCTTAAATATGTGAGCCTGAGGGGTATAGGTGGTAATACAGGTTACTGAAAAATTGTTTTCTTCCTGGATACTCTTTGTCAATAAGATCTGTCTTGATTTCGACAGGGCAGCCTGATGGGCGTCCTCAACACACTGAGCAGAATAGCCCCTTTCTAGAAGCCTTTGTTTCATTTCCAAAGACTTTTCTATGTAATCTTCATCAGAATGGCATATGCGCCTCAGTCATTATGTCAGTATCAGTATTTGCTTTCTACCATGCACAAATAAAAATGTCAGTGAACTTTTGCTGTGTAATTGTAACAATGCGCACTCAAACACACCGAACCAACAATTACTAAAAACACACACAAAAACTGATTTTGCACGGGCACTTTGCACTTGTAAATGCAAATTCTGATAATCCTCATGTTGATTTTCAAATCTGTATGACTTCTCCAGATCACAAAAGAAGTTTCCCGGACAACCTCAAATTAAGATTTTGTGACTTGGTCTGAATAAAGGTATAGTATACATATATATACATATGAAAATCCTTGTTGAGAGAACTTTTGTGTTCATACAGTAAATTGTGTCTCTGTTCTTGAACAGGTGCAAAGATGAAAATGAAATACATGGAGACAATAACATTTATTCTCACAGGTGTTGTGTGTCTCTTCATTATCGTGAACAAAAATGACATTGAAGACGAAGTGACATCAAATAGCAAAGACACATATGAGATGCTCTGTCATCAAATCCATTTGCCCAGATCCCAAACTCCCCAGCCTTTGTCTTCACGTTGTCAGCAGAATATGTCGGCTTATAATGTGACTGGATTTTCTACTCTGCCAGGTCATATCCAAGATGTCTTGCTTTACCGACACTGTAGGAATTTTCCCATGCTGCTCGACCTGCCTAATAAATGTGGCGGACCCCTGAACTCTGCAGATGTCTTCCTTCTGCTGGTCATCAAGAGTTCTCCAGAAAACTACGAGCGGCGAGAAGTCCTGCGGAAAACATGGGCTAAGGAACGACTGCACAAAGGTGTGTGGATCCGTAGAGTCTTCATAATCGGTACAACTAAAACTGGCTTCGAGAAGCGCAGGTTGAATAAGTTATTGAAGCTGGAGAACAATGAGAACAAGGACATTTTACAGTGGGACTTCAATGATTCATTCTTTAACCTCACACTGAAGCAGATCCTTTTCTTAGAGTGGATGGAAAGATGGTGCCCACAGGCTAGATTTCTCTTAAACGGGGATGATGACATCTTTGCCAATACGTTTAACATGGTTGAGTATCTTCAAGGTCAAGAGGACAATGATGGAAGTAAACATCTCTTTACCGGGCACCTCCTCCAGAACGAAAAGCCTATTAGACGCTCTTCAAGTAAATACTTTGTCCCGGTGCAGGTTCAGAAGTCTAAGAGCTATCCTCCTTACTGTGGTGGAGGAGGCTTTCTTCTCTCAGGCTTCACGGCCAGAACAATCTACAACATGTCTCACTCTATAATTCTAATGCCCATTGATGATGTTTACATGGGAATGTGTTTGGAAAAGGCTGGCCTCAAACCTACATCCCACTTTGGTGTAAGAACCACTGGTCTGCATGTCCCAGCTAAGAACATTGACAATTTTAACCCTTGCTTTTACAGAGAAATCCTTTTAGTCCACAGATTTCTGCCGCACATGATTTTTGTGATGTGGGATGAAATACAAAACCCACATTTGCAATGTGGAAAGACAAATTCCTTTCTTCAGGGAAGCCCGTAGTTTCCTTTCTCAGAAGTTTCCTTTCTCAGAAAAATAAGTTGTAGTCTTTATGGTTTTTATTCTTTCGTTTAAATAATTAGAGAGTGTTTATGGAGATCTATAGTCTATATCTTTCCTTTTTTAAATCTAATTGTATCAGGATAGTTAATTTAGTGTAATATTTGTTGTACAAACTTTGTTGTATTATTTAAATTTAATACTGTGAAGCTGCTTTGATACAATCTGTATTGTGAAAAGCGCTATACAAATAAACTTGACTTGACTTGACTTGACTAATATGAAGTGGCATTCACTTGCACACAGTTTATGCATTAAATGCTGCAAAAGCAAATGAAGTCATTTGTAATTTGTAATTTGCAAAAAAAGTAAATAATTTCCATAATTTTAGTTCTTTTGAATCAAAGTGGTTCGCAAATTCAGATGGTTCATCTGAATTATTTACTTCGTGAATCACGAATCTGAATCGCAAAATTTACTGGACCACGCGCAAGAAGTGTCTGTTCAAGTAAGCTTTAATGTGTGTTTTCAAATTATAAATAGGACATCAATTATTTTGATAGGCTACGTTTTGACATGTGATAAAGTTTGTTAATTTGACAACTCTCCTGTTCTATAGAAATTTTTGTATTAATAAACTTCAAAGGTCAAATAGTTATAAAATGCTGTATCATTTGCATTGTTGTGTACACAGTAAAAAACAGTGAGTTATTTGTTTAACTTTAACCCAACATTTTTAAGTGAGTAGATGTATCTTTATTCTCTTAGTTTGCTTTGATGTTTTACCAGAGATCCACTGAAGTAGGACTCACTCACTCACTGAATCATTCAGAGCAGTTCCCTTGAGTTTACTCTTACATAGACTTCAGCAGCACCTCACCATTGTCATAACCAGCTGTGCTGTTATTTATCAAATTACTTAAGTCAAACTTAAGTCAGACTCCATCAATGTCTTTATTTTGATATAAGGTTGGATACATTATGCAACACGGAAGAACCATCAGAGATAATAAAATATGAGGATTTTTGTTTTGTGCAACACAATGTTACATTTTGTTCTTTCTTGGGTGGAGGATGAGATATTGCAATTTATGACAAATTAAATGACAGACCAATGGTTCATCCGATCTTGGCAGAACTTTGATCAATCAATTTTGCCAGGATCGGATGAACCTTTGGACTGTCATTTAATTTGTCATAAATTGCAATAACTTTTAAACGATTTGACATATCGCCACAAAATTAGACAGGGATCATTCTCAACATGTCCTGAAGGTACCTGAGAAGTTTGAACTTAGCTCCACTTAGTGTTCCCTAAGTTCACAACATTTTAACATTAGAAAAAATATGAATGCAAAATTTCTGTTAAGTCAGCTCGGTCCAAAGATCATCTGAGCCAATTTTTGTAAGGATTAGACAAAATTTGAAGGATTATAGCAAAAAAAAACTGAATACTGTACTTTTCAAACTGGCAACTACTATAATGGGTGGAGTCTTATGTAAGATGTTGAATGTGATCAGCATGATGAGAGGAATCAGGTGTATACGTTTCATTTATTTTAGAATAAAGAGTTCAAAAGTTATAACTGTTTCTATTATGAATTGTGAACTGGTGGTGGCACTATAGACCCCAAATTTGGTCAGATTACCATTCATTACCATCACTACAAGTGGACTGTAAGGCTGGAAGTTTACGCTGCTATTTTGAACCAATAATCCGGACAAAAGGCAGTTGAAGGATAACGTGTATAATTCAAATATTTTATCTGACTCCAATAAAGTTGTTGTTATTCTTTAACCTCTAATTCTTTAAAGGTAAAGGTCTTTCTTAGAACTGATAGGAAAATGTAGGATTTAACCTGAACGTTTAGATAACGAAAGTTATAATCACTTTAGCTTTCAACATAATCAATGATAAAAGGAAAGATTCTCAAAACCTTTAAAGCAGGCAAAGTTATTTATTAAAGCTGCCGTCGGCAACATTTTTTTGATCATATTCAGTGTAATCGACACTATAATCCGACAGAACAACATAAATAAGGTGGTTTTAGAAAAAAACCCGAGCTTCTAACTCCACCTGGAGCGTGTTATTTGTTTTGCAAAAATCCAGCGCTCCCGCTTCATCAGGTCCAATCAGCGCAGGGGGGTGTGAGATCTGACTGTCAATCACAGGTCGTGCACACGCCACAGATCCCCCCTCACTCGCGCACGTTAATATCACATGCACACGCCACGCCTGAAGTTCGCCTGGAGATTGCATGAAGCGTGATGGCGGAGAGAAAATCTACTAACAAGCTTCCAATTCCTCGGTTATTGCTATCTATGGATAGATTAGCCAGGGCAGCCTACCTCCTAGTCCATGGTGTTGATAGATGCTGAAGAGACGGACGCGTTCACAGAAAATCAGGTACACACGCACAGTGACGCACTGACGAGCACGACCTCGATGGGCGGGTGCTCGCTGGTAGTGGGGCGGGGCATGAGAGTTGTAAACATTCAAAATTTTGGCTAATCGACCCAATCTGCCAGACTTGCCGACGGCAGCTTTAAGTCACATGTTTAAATATACAGACAGTAGAATGGAACAACATACTGTATAGAAACTTTGTTGTAAGAAATAATGCACTGTCGTGCAGAAGAGGCCATAAAAGCCTTTCTTGTAGTATGAGGTTACGCACCGGTGTGCGGGAGTGGCAGGGTTAAAGCCTTTCTCCTAGATCAACAGTTACCTTTCCTTCTTATACCCTGAGCAAAGCACTGTTAAACATGAGTGGAATACCAACACCAGACCCAACCGACAGGAAACCAAAAGATGAGGTAAATGGGTAGTGATCAAGAGGGGGAGAAGAACATTAACATATTCTCCTCAATGCATGTTTAACCAATAGTACCTAGATTGTACATTAGGATACTTTAATATCTCTTTCAGTTTATAGGCTGTCAGATGAGACCAAACATGGCATAGTTACATATTAGAACACACCAGTAAATAAACAGTATGTAGTTGAAAGCATATGTCCTGTGAAGCAAATGGTACAGACGTGTCATTGAGGTGCAAACGACTCTGTCTCTCCCGACAGAACCATCCTGTGCCTGGAGTGTCCCAACAGTCCTCAATCAGAATATTGATGAAACCCTTGTACTAGATAGGCATTAGCATACTGTGATGATGAAGGCCATTGTGCCATGTTTAATTCACATGTATACCTTTAAAAGGCTTTTTGAAGTACTAGGGCAGTAAGCAAGCAAGCAAGCAAGCAAACTTTATTTATAAAGCACTTTACAACGACCGAAGTAGCCCAAAGTGCTGTACAAAACAAACCATAACACAACACAGCTAATGCACTATAAAATACATAGTGAAGTAAGTTAAAATTAAAACATATAAAACAAACAATCACATACAAAATGTCAACTCCCGGTGTTAAAGGCCAAGGAAAATAGATGAGTTTTTAAAAGAGATTTAAAATGAGTAAGTGAAGTGGCCTGTTTTACCGGCTGAGGCAGGTCATTCCACATTTTTGGAGCTGCCACAGCAAAGGCGCGATCCCCTCTGAGTTTACGTTTTGTTTTGGGCACGTGAAGGAGCAGTTTATCGGCTGACCTAAGAGAGCGAGTGGGTGTGTGAAGATGTATTAACTCAGAAATATAAGACGGGGCAAGACCATTTAATGATTTGAAAACAAATAAAAGAACTTTAAAATTAATCCTGTACTGTACAGGCAGCCAGTGAAGCGACGCCAAGACGGGTGTAATGTGCTCATATTTACGTACTCCTGTCAAGAGACGTGCTGCAGCGTTTTGCACCATTTGAAGACGAGCTAAAGAAGACCCACTAACCCCCACGAGAAGTGAGTTACAGTAATCCAGCCTGCTAGTAATAAAGGCATGGATTACTGTCTCAAATTGTCGTCTTTCTAAAAAAGGCTTCACTTTGGCCAATTGCCTCAGCTGGAAGAAGCCTGTTTTTACCACTGCTCTGATCTGGCTGTCAAAGTTAAGATGAGCATCAATTTTAACCCCTAGGTTAGTGATGACTGGTTTAACATATTGGGCCAAAGCACCCAGCTCAATGGAACTAGTCCCATTAGTACCACCAAAAATCATCACTTCCGTTTTATTTGTATTAAAACTTAAAAAATTAATAGCCATCCAGGCTTTAACATCGTCTAGGCACTCTATTAGCGAACTGACAGTGTCATTCTTTTTAATCGGCATGTATATCTGACTATCATCAGCATAGCAGTGAAAAGATATACCATGCTTCCTAATTACTGAGCCTAGCGGTAGCAAATACAATGAAAATAGAAGAGGACCCAGAACTGACCCCTGAGGGACCCCACAAGAGAGAGGTGCAGAAGAAGACTCAGAGTTCCCACAGCTGACACAAAGAGTTCGACCTTCCAGATATGATCTGAACCATTCAAGCGCTATACCTTTTATGCCCACACAATGCTCCAATCGAGAAATCAAAATTTCATGGTCCACAGTATCGAATGCAGCCGTTAGGTCAAGAAGCACAAGAACAACATAATTTCCAGAATCTGTGGCTAAATAAATATCATTAACAACTTTTAAAAGAGCGGATTCGGTGCTGTGTAAAGATTTGAAGCCGGACTGGAATACCTCAAGGGTATTGTTATCTTTCAAAAAAGCCATTATTTGATTGCAGACTATCTTTTCAAGGATTTTTGAAATAAAAGGCAGTTTTGAAATAGGCCTAAAATTAGCAAGATCTGTAGGATCAAGACCAGGTTTTTTAAGTAGAGGTTGCACTACAGCGTGTTTAAAAATTTTAGGGACCACACCTGAGGACAGACTGCTATTAGCAACTGCAAGAACAGACGGTCCTATAGTAGAAAAAACCTCCTTAAAGAATCGAGGAGGAATAGCATCTTGTGGTGAACCTGAGGGCTTCAAATTTCCAACAATCTCCTGTAACATACACAAAGTCACAGGTTCAAACTTATCAAATGTCGCAGAGCAGATAACAGAGACTGAGGGGTCACAGGCAGAAGGTGAAATTAGAGCTCTAATAGAAGTGATTTTATCATTAAAAAAGCGTAAAAAAATTTCACAGGCAGCCGAAGACTCATCAACACAGACAGTTTGTGGAACATTAATAACTGAGTCAATAGTTTTAAATAGAACGCGAGGCTTATTACTGTTCAAAAAAATGATCTCAGAGATATACATTCTTTTAGCATCTTTCACAATTGACTGATAGTGACGCCAGCATTCCCGTAGCATTTGAAATGACACTTGCAGTCTATCCTTTTTCCATTTACGCTCAACTTGACGACACTTGCGTCTAGCAGCACGCACCGTGTCATTTAGCCATGGTTCAAATTTAGTTTTCGGTTGCCTGACTTTTAATGGAGCCACAGTATCTATAACAGATTGACAGGTGGAGTGTAACCATGAGCAAAGCTCGTCTGAATCACACATATGCTGTGGTATGCAATAATTCTGATTAAAAACAGATGAAAATTTAACAGCAGTAGTAGAGTTAATAATGCGGCAGGGCCGAGCAACAGTACAGGGTTTGTTTGTACTATAGTCCAAGGCAAACTCAAATAGTATAGGCATATGATCAGAGAACACTGCGTCGCCGATCTCTAGATTGTAAACAGGCAACCCAAAAGATAAAATAAGATCAAGTGTATGTCCACGTTCATGCGTGGGACCAGACACAAACTGCGTGAGATTAAAAGAGTCAATAAGAGACAAAAAATCCCTTACCATTGGGGCGTCAGTACAACACACATGGACATTAAAATCCCCAATAATGAGGACGCGGTCATATTCCGGCATTATTTCAGCCAGAAAAATAGAAAACTCAGTAAAGAGTTGTTGAATGTTGGTATGTCATGTGTAATTTCATGTCGCCTTGTACCCTGCGCCTTATCTTGGCCAGGTCGCGGTTGCAAATGAGAACCTGTTCTCAACCGATTAACCTGGTTAAATAAAGGTATAATAAAAATTAAAAAAAAGAGTTCTGCCCATATTTGCTCAGCCCTACAGGACAAATTTTCATAATTTTCCTACTTAGGGTTCATAGGGATGCCATAGACTCCCATTCGAGAGAAATAATAATAAAGAAAACAATTCCAATAGGGGCTACAGCCCATTCAAAGCTTGGCCCCTAAATACTCTGGGTGTTTCATTTTGGCAAAGGTGTACAGCCTGCAAAACCTAAGGGTTAAAAAAGGTTAGAACTAGTTTAGACTATAGACTTTAATTAAAATAATGTCAGAACTTTTTGCAGGCTTTTTGTTAACACTTGACCATGAATAGGCTTTTAGAAAACCAAGTCAAGCATTTAACTACTTCACATCATGAATTCCTCCCCCAAGTTTAAGTTACAGGAAAAAATAGAAAATCTTTGTTCTCAGTGAACAATGTAGCTCATAAAAGACATCAGGTTTATTGTTTTATTACAACAATAGTTTTGATGATAAATGAAAAAAAAATCTTCATCTCACTCCATCCTATCGAAATCAGTTCTATAAAGCTCTTATGTGAAGCTATAGCAGGTATTGTATAAGAGTCGGCTGTAAAATGTGTGTACTTTTGACATAATAGGGAAGTTGTGAACTTTTGCAAATGGATTGTTCTTTTGAGGCAGAACTTTTCAAATAATTGTCACGGAATGGTGAAATAGTGAGAGAGGATTCATGTGCAGGAAAAGGGATGGATGTTTATTAAGTAAATAAAAAGCAAAACAAAACTACAAACAAAAACTCGCCGTGGGGGAAAACAAGACAGGCATCTGGCAAAACTGGAAACACAAGGGAACATCGACAACAAACCACCACAGGACTGCAAACACAGGGAGACAAACAAAAGAGGGTAACGAGGAAGGCAGGTGGGGCAAATAAATCAATAATCAGGTAACAAGATGGGAGGGGCTAGACAATTGACAGGAGAGCACATGGCACAAGGAAATACATGACAAGCCATTTGCTCACAACAAACCAGACTATACACAAACACATGACAAACTGGGAGTGTCAGAGCTCTGTCACCAAACCAAGAAACAAACCATACAGAAGTGACAGAACCCTGACAACAATAGCTTGATCCAGTTCACAAGCTAGTGATTTGTTCACATATGAATAGCCAAACAGGTCAAAAAGAATTATTCTACTCTCACACACATACATTCTCCTTTGAAATAGATACATTTCTACTCTCACACTTATACATGCACCTTTCACATACAGACATTTCTACTCTCACACTTATACATGCACCTTTCACATACATACATTTCTACTCTCACACTTATACATTCTCCTTTCACATACATACATTTCTACTCTCATTCTTATACATTCTCCTTTCACATACATACATTTCTACTCTCACACACACATACATTCTCCTTTCACATATATACATTTTACTGTTATGCAAATGTATTCAAAGTATGCATTTAATATTATAAATAATAAATGTATGTAAGAAGAAAATGTATGTATGTCTGAAAAAAATATGTGTAGCCTATGTAAGAGAATAATGTATGTATGAGAGAGAGTGAGAGAGAGAGAGAGAGAGAGAGAGAGAGCATAGTGGAAACGGAAGGCAGGTCTGGCGCGATCGGGGTCACCGGACTGCGGTCAAGCCAGCCAAGTACACCTGGCTGCAGCCTGCAGATCGGGGCGGGGCTGCACCTGGGGCAGCCCACAATGCTTCTCATTGGTATAGTGGCAAGTGATGACGTCAATCGAGGCGAGGCCGCACCTGGGGCGGGGCTGCACGTCTCTTCCCGCCCATAACGCTTCTCATTGGTTAGGGGCAAAGTGATGACGTCGATCGAGGCGGGGCCGTACCTGGGGCTTCTCGTTGGTTAGTGGCACAGTAATGACGTCGACGCCACGGTAAACAGGAAATGCGGTTGAAAGTTGAAAACTCATGCGCCATATCGCGCTGACAGCGCATGCGTCGTATTTGCTTTAAGAGGTGACGTCACGCGTCTTAAAAACGCTTGCGCAAATTTGAAATAATAGGCTTGTTTGAGATGCGCCTTGCCTCGCCTGAAATGTACGCGAGAGTAGGCGGCTGCAGTGAGGGGAGGAGTGAAAAAAGCGCAGGCAAGCCGGACAGTTCTCTCTTCTCGCAGTGGATCTGACACCGAGATCAAAGATGGATATCGCGGGATTCATCGGATTCACGCTCGTGCACAGTGTTGCTAATAAACTGGATGGGATTTAAGTTCTGTTGCTTTTATATGAAAATAAATATAATGAACAAGACACCCAAAGTAGCCTACTTATTTAATTCCATTCCAAATACATGTTTATCAATCTTTTTTACAGACATGTGTTGTTGTTTTTCTTTTTCTTTTCTTTTCTTTTTTATAAAAATTACATTGCATAACCCATAGAGATCGCACTGTTAGATAGTTTGGGAATATTCACACATAACGTATAGGCTACACATAAAACATGATATCAGAGTTTTAAAATCAAACATTTTAAAAGAGAACAATACATCACGGTTGTTTAAACCAATGAACATTAAGCTGTGTCGTCAGCAAGTCGTTTCCCATCGTGCTTTTGATCAGCGCAGTCAGTGGAGAGCAACTGCGCTCGACTGCAGAATCCGACAGGTGCGCCTTGCGCTCGCGAGAGATTTTTGACATACGTCAGCATGACATCAGAGCAAGGCGGACAGCACTTGGACACATTTCTAACCGGCATGCATCTCGCGCTGATCACCGCTGATCGATTCTGCGCAGATTTTGCTCATCTCAAACAAGCCTATTACTTTAATAAAATGATTAAGTATTAAAACAACTCTAAAGTAATAATGAAAGCAGCAAAAAGTAGTTGAGCAGATATCCATAGTTTTAACTATGTCTGATCTAAGGTAAACATAAGGAATTACAGAGTATAGGCTATATATTGTGCAATATCTGTGTAGTATTTTAAAAGTTTTTTACATTCTGTTGCACTTCACTGTGTAAATTACAAAATTACTGTAAACATTAATGGCACCTTATATATTTCTTATTTTAATCATTCCTCTGTAATAGTTCTTGTTTATTTTTGTGCATTAGGTTATTATAAAACATTTATGCCAATAAAGTAGTTTTAAGTTAAACTAACTACATACAGTACATTGTAAATCTCTGTCTGTATCCCATATTATGCATGCCAACTCAAAAAACCAAACTCATACCAGTGATAACTTTTATTTCAAAACAAAAATAATTGTGTAAAAGAGATATGCACACATACAGATAATCACGTACATCAACCGTACACACACACGCGTACACACACACACACGTGTACATACGTACACACACGCACGTGTCATACATACGCCATTTCATGAGATCAGTCTGCACACGTACACTCACAAACACGTACACTCACACACACACGTACGTACACTCACACACGTACGTACACACACGTACGTACACTCACACACGTACGTACACACACGTACGTACACTCACACACGTACGTACACACACACACACACACACACACACACACACACACACACACACACGTACATACACTCTCACACACACACACACACACACACACACACACACACACACACACACGTACGTACACTCACACACACGTACGTACACTCACACACACACGTACGTACACTCACACACATACGTACACTCACACACACGTACGTACACTCACACACACACACACACGTACGTACACTCACACACATACGTACACTCACACACGTACGTACACTCACACACGTACGTACACACACACACACACACACGTACGTACGTACGTACGTACACACACACACACACACACACACACACACACACACACACACACACACACACACACACACCCACACACACACACACACACACACACACACACACACACACACATACGTACGTACACTCACAAACGTACGTACACTCACACACAATCTACTCAGCCTGAAAAAAAAACAGTCAACCGAGCAATAGCCCTCAACCTCCTTCTCAGAATAAAGTCCCCGCTGGACTCCGCTTCGGCCATCACCCACAGACCCAGGTGGGCAGTCCTTGTATACTTCAGTGCAGTGCAAGCACAGAGTCAGCGAGTAGGGCACCCGGAACTCTTGCCTATATTGTCTGGAAAATGCACTCCAGTTCACAACACCTAATTTAGATAAAATACAGAACAAACAATATTGAATAATTTTAAAGAGAGGCATTAACATAGTACAGAGTCATACAAGGAATTTCTTTTTTATACATTTTAAACATATTATAGGAAAATGTTAGACAAGATATGCTTGTTATTGGCTTTGTCTGTAAAGTACCTAAGAGACTTACTTTGTTTATGAACAACAAACTAGTTAAAAAAGTTTGTCAACACAAACTTTCATTTGGCTTGAGAAAGCCTATCCTAAAAGTTTGAAATAGTTTTAAAAGCTTGAAGGTTATATTTATATATATTAATAACAATTATCAAAATACATTTAATCAATGTAGTCATAGAAAAAAAATATCCTACAATATATCTTTGTATATTAATATTAACTCTTAAATCCTAGCCTATATTTCTTCTCCTGGTTTAGTTTTGCCACTAACGTTATATTTCTTTTTAAGGGCCTCTGTTGTTTTAACCTACACTATATCCTAATCCCACTAAAACCACAGACACCACGCAAACGCGCGCGCACACACACACACACACACACACACACACACACACACACACACACACACACACACACACACACACACACACACACACACACACACACACACACACACACACACACACATACACACACGTGTGTGTGTGTGTGTGTGTGTGTGTGTGTGTGTGTGTATGTGTGTGTGTGCGCGCGCGTTTGCGTGGTGTCTGTGGTTTTAGTGGGTATATTGTAGGATATTCTTTTTCTATGACTACATTGATTAAATGTATTTTGATATAATTGTTATTAATATATATAAATATAACCTTCAAGCTTTTAAAACTATTTCAAACTTTTAGGATAGGCTTTCTCAAGCCAAATTCAAAAAACAGCTGAAAACCAATCTCTTCCGTGAGCACTTAACCTTATAAAAAAAAAAAAAAAAAAAAAAATCCTTTCCCTTTGAAACATCACTTATCAGGCTTATGCTACTCTGAATAATACCAGAACTTCGTATTTTGAGCACTTCCTGCGTTGTTGTTGCTTTTGCCTCTTTATGATGACTCGCTGAACTTAGTCCTAATTTGTAAGTCGCTTTGGATAAGGGCGTCTGCTAAATGACTAAATGTAAATGTAAATGTAAATGTAAATGAAAGTTTGTGTTGACAAACTTTTTTAACTAGTTTGTTGTTCATAAACAAAGTAAGTCTCTTAGGTACTTTACAGACAAAGCCAATAACAAGCATATCTTGTCTAACATTTTCCTATAATATGTTTAAAATGTATAAAAAAGAAATTCCTTGTATGACTCTGTACTATGTTAATGCCTCTCTTTAAAATTATTCAATATTGTTTGTTCTGTATTTTATCTAAATTAGGTGTTGTGAACTGGAGTGCATTTTCCAGACAATATAGGCAAGAGTTCCGGGTGCCCTACTCGCTGACTCTGTGCTTGCACTGCACTGAAGTATACAAGGACTGCCCACCTGGGTCTGTGGGTGATGGCCGAAGCGGAGTCCAGCGGGGACTTTATTCTGAGAAGGAGGTTGAGGGCTATTGCTCGGTTGACTGTTTTTTTTTTCAGGCTGAGTAGATTGTGTGTGAGTGTACGTACGTTTGTGAGTGTACGTACGTATGTGTGTGTGTGTGTGTGTGTGTGTGTGTGTGTGTGTGTGTGTGTGTGTGAGTGTACGTACGTACGTACGTGTGTGTGTGTGTACGTACGTGTGTGAGTGTACGTACGTGTGTGAGTGTACGTATGTGTGTGAGTGTACGTACGTGTGTGTGTGAGTGTACGTACGTGTGTGTGAGTGTACGTACGTGTGTGTGTGTGTGTGTGTGTGTGTGTGTGTGTGTGTGTGTGTGAGAGTGTATGTACGTGTGTGTGTGTGTGTGTGTGTGTGTGTGTGTGTGTGTGTGTGTGTGTACGTACGTGTGTGAGTGTACGTACGTGTGTGTACGTACGTGTGTGAGTGTACGTACGTGTGTGTACGTACGTGTGTGAGTGTACGTACGTGTGTGTGTGAGTGTACGTGTTTGTGAGTGTACGTGTGCAGACTGATCTCATGAAATGGCGTATGTATGACACGTGCGTGTGTGTACGTATGTACACGTGTGTGTGTGTGTACGCGTGTGTGTGTACGGTTGATGTACGTGATTATCTGTATGTGTGCATATCTCTTTTACACAATTATTTTTGTTTTGAAATAAAAGTTATCACTGGTATGAGTTTGGTTTTTTGAGTTGGCATGCATAATATGGGATACAGACAGAGATTTACAATGTACTGTATGTAGTTAGTTTAACTTAAAACTACTTTATTGGCATAAATGTTTTATAATAACCTAATGCACAAAAATAAACAAGAACTATTACAGAGGAATGATTAAAATAAGAAATATATAAGGTGCCATTAATGTTTACAGTAATTTTGTAATTTACACAGTGAAGTGCAACAGAATGTAAAAAACTTTTAAAATACTACACAGATATTGCACAATATATAGCCTATACTCTGTAATTCCTTATGTTTACCTTAGATCAGACATAGTTAAAACTATGGATATCTGCTCAACTACTTTTTGCTGCTTTCATTATTACTTTAGAGTTGTTTTAATACTTAATCATTTTATTAAAGTAATAGGCTTGTTTGAGATGAGCAAAATCTGCGCAGAATCGATCAGCGGTGATCAGCGCGAGATGCATGCCGGTTAGAAATGTGTCCAAGTGCTGTCCGCCTTGCTCTGATGTCATGCTGACGTATGTCAAAAATCTCTCGCGAGCGCAAGGCGCACCTGTCGGATTCTGCAGTCGAGCGCAGTTGCTCTCCACTGACTGCGCTGATCAAAAGCACGATGGGAAACGACTTGCTGACGACACAGCTTAATGTTCATTGGTTTAAACAACCGTGATGTATTGTTCTCTTTTAAAATGTTTGATTTTAAAACTCTGATATCATGTTTTATGTGTAGCCTATACGTTATGTGTGAATATTCCCAAACTATCTAACAGTGCGATCTCTATGGGTTATGCAATGTAATTTTTATAAAAAAGAAAAGAAAAGAAAAAGAAAAAAAACAACACATGTCTGTAAAAAAGATTGATAAACATGTATTTGGAATGGAATTAAATAAGTAGGCTACTTTGGGTGTCTTGTTCATTATATTTATTTTCATATAAAAGCAACAGAACT
>NC_138737.1:8724519-8879519 GCF_965113295.1 Leuciscus leuciscus
TAATATAATTTGTTTTTGAAATATAGCCTAAACATTTAAATGGTGGCTATCATAGTTATTTATGATATTTGTTTTAGATTTTAGTTTTACTAAATCGATCATACATTTTCATACACGATCATAGATTTTGTGCTGACGATTAATTGTCATACAAATAATTGTGATTAACGTTCCTATCACTTACAGTTTGGAATTGTATAGGATATTATAATAAAATAGGCCCATATACTTTAATGCTGTGAAAAAATATTATAATATAATATAATAAAGTTTTCTGCCAGTATCCTAACATAATATAATGCAGTCAGAACACCTTTGTGAAAGGAACACCTTTGATTATCTTTGTGTACTTCACAACAGTGTTTTTTATGTTCTTTGGCAAAATGTGAAATAAATTTAAACTGCACAATAATTGCGGTTATCTTAAATAATTGTGATTAAATCGAAAAACCACAACCAGATGATTAATCAGTAACCGTGACAGGCCTAACACTAAATAAAACCGTTAGGCTATCTACTAAGACAGCTCAGGGTGCCAGCAGTTTCAGCATCAGAGTGATTCGGTGTCTGGGTATGTCTCTTTTCCACTTTGATTTCCATGAAAGCTGCTTGTGAAGTCACCAGATCTCAATGTGCCTGGAACTTGTCGTTCTGATGTGCCGAGTTAAAGAGGCTTGCACCAGACATGCAAAAGGCTTCAGAATGTTTATTGTCCCATGCCATTTATCCAATTTTCTGTGCACATGTGTAGACACCACAGTTGTGCTTTGATCCTGATTCCCAAGTGCACAGAGTATGGAAGCAATGTGAATTGCTCTCTTATACGTGTATGTGGCGGAGTCTTTGTTTGTTGTCATGGAGACGAGGGTTGAAATTCAAGTTCATTGTTGTGTTCCACTTAAGTTTTAATTAAGGATTTTTAGCTTTCATGGATCGAGCATCATTTGATCCCTCAGAATTTGACTTTTGTCTGTTCTTCATGTGACTGTGAAGGCATGACCTTGTTGACAACAACTTTCGTGTGACCTCAGAAATGTTGTTAAGACACGTTGATAGAATTAATTAATATCCCACAGGGGCATCTGTTGTTTATGAAGACGAAAATCAGGCAAAAAACCTAATTAAAATGAGATGTCTTTCAAAGGTATTTTGCTGTTGGTGCTCTAGAGAAGATACTTATATGTGACAAAAGATGAGCAGGAATATATTTGACTTAGAGGACAAAATTAGGCTGTAAGTGAACACTGTACAGTGCCCATCACTCAGTCCACATTACAACATTTGGAGAGAGTTC
This sequence comes from Leuciscus leuciscus, assembly GCF_965113295.1. Lineage (NCBI taxonomy): Eukaryota > Metazoa > Chordata > Actinopteri > Cypriniformes > Leuciscidae > Leuciscus > Leuciscus leuciscus. The sequence goes on from NC_138737.1 coordinate 8,725,814, forward strand.
AGTAGCAGCTCTCTTTTCACATTCACACGGCTTTATTGTAAGGTGGTGACTGCACTAGAAATTTCTGAGTAAAGCTTTTTTCTTTAAAAAAAAATGACTAGCAGAGAAGATTAAAGGTGCACTAATGTATGAGAGAGGCTGTAATTCAGAGTCTGCCAAGTCATCGATTAAAGCATATTTTCAGCATAATTAGACCCTGATTAGTTTTGAGCTCGTTCTCTCCGTCTGTTCTGTTGTGAAAGTCTCATCTCTGTCCACTGAGGAAGTTACATATGTCTTGAGCTGTTTAATTCGAATGCACCTCAGGTCTTCAGCACCAGCATTCAAGAACTCAGCGTGACGTATAGAGTCTCATTTTCGAAATGGGCGAAGCCGTCACGGTGACACAGGCCATTTAGGTGACTTGTCAGGGCTCTCTGGAATTCAAACATGCCTTGTAAACGAGTTCTGTTTTTCCATGTTTCTAAATGACTATCATATACTGGCTTTATTACACCCCAGTAACAGAGTCCCTTATCAATTCACTGAATGTGATACCTCTTGCCACCTTGAGCGTGGCGATCCTTTGATAGCGACTCTCAGAGATAAATAAGATAAATTGACTTATGTGCACGATAGACCTATTTTTGATTTAGAAAATAGCATTAGCAACAACATGTTTATTTATCAGGGGCTGTTCACATAGGATGTGTTCTTGTGTCCAAAAAGCCTCTGCAAGAGTCTTGAGGTGCATTTTTTCAAGTTGTACAATTTTTAACATAACCCACAACTCATGGCAAAAGATGTGGAGAAAACAAGCAGACGCATTGCAACGATCAAAGACATCCATCTAGTGCAGGAGTCGGCAACCTATGGATTAATCACTGGCACCTGACAATAGTGAAAGAGGTGTATGTAGACTATTTCATTTAAATAAAGTTCCTCAAACTTGCATATGGATGTACATTTTGAGGTAATCATTCCTCATAGTCACATAGCCTGTTAGAAGCTACTAACCTGTGCTAGTCAACTGAAGCACACAGCTCTGAAAAACCATTCATGTGACTGGAGGATCTAGTGGATGCATAGGGTTTCCAAACTTTTTTGACAGCTCAACTCCTTAGATGTAAAATATTTAGTGGATGCATAGGGTTTCCAAACTTTTTTGACAGCTCAACTCCTTAGATGTAAAATATTTACTTGAAGTACCCCCTGATATTATAAGTTAATACTTCAATAATGTAACAAAAAATGTGCATATTCACGGTTTTCTGATGTTGGTTAATGGTCAAATGACATGCAGGTAATAATTTTCAGTAAATGTTTTTATTTTGTTGTTTTTATTTTAAAATTAATATGGTAGGTTTGCGCAACTTTGCAAAACATTATATTGCAATTATTTTTTCATATATGAAGATATTAACAGTGATATGACATTTCATCTCATATGAAAATGTTGCATATTGCTGCTGTTGACATCAACTAAGACTTCTTTCAGGGTCTTTATTATTAAAATGTATTTATTTTTAGCTAATTATAAAAATGAAGACATAAATATAATACTGTTGTAAATTACTATTGCTCTGTAAAACAAAAAAAATATTTGATTGACGCATTGGATATTAATATTTTGTAAATAAAGTGGAAAATTATGTTTGTTTTTTAGCAGACAAAGCACTCGCGTCACTTCATAAAATTGAGGTTAAAAAACTGGAGTCACAAGGATTACTTTTATGATGTCTTTACTACCTTTCTAGGCCTTGAAAGTAGTAGTTGCTAGACTGTCAATGGAGGGACATAAAGCTCTCAGATTTCATAAAAAATATCTTAATTTGTGTTCCGAAGATGAACGAAAGTCTTACGGGTTTGGAATGACATGAGGGGGAGTAATTAATGACAGAATTTTCATTTTTGGGTGAACTAGCCCTTTAATATTGTAGCCTCTATCTTATATTCTTCATTTTGAAATGTTCAAAGCCTTGAACTTTTATTTTGGTGGAATACTGGTGTAGTTCTGTAAACTTTTGCCCACAGAAATGTTGGAAATTATGCAAAAAAATAATAAAGTGAACCAAGTGCACATTGCATTCCAAAAATGCACATTAAACTCACAGCACATACAGAGATGGAGTTCGTGAGAAGCAGCATTTACTGTGAACCGGAACCATTGAAGGATGACATGATACGTCTGGCTTGTTCATACTAAGTGCTGTAGCGTGTGTGTTTTTTTAAGCTCTTACAAGCGGCAGCTGTATGAATATTGGTTCTGACTGTCAGTGCATAAGTAAATCTCTGCTTTCAGGCCCTTGTCTTTGAACCTGGGACCATGCTAATAAATACCCATGACCTCGTTCTCCCTAAGAAACTATTTCCAAGGGCAGTTATGCCCTCGCCATATTTCGCAACTGCTCTCAGCTGTTTCGTCATGCTTTTTGAAAGGGAGTAAGGGTAGATCGTTATGTGTTTAGTCTTGCTTTGTGTTCACAGCAAAATTGATGCTTGTTGTTCAAGGCAACCTGGGCCCATTCTGTTAACAGTGGTGATAATTAAAAAGCATAAAGTGCAAATGAGTGTAATTTTCCCTGGTTGATGTAGTAGACTAACAGCAGGGGATGGGCAGCATTCTTTAACACAGACAATTTGCTTATATTTATGTTTTTTCCCCCCGTCTCTATTTAGGATTGTCTTTATCTAGCTTAAGTATGAAAATGTGAACAATATGACTTGTATATGTAGTAAGTGTGATTACAATGTTATCCCACGGATGTGTAAACTAGATAACTGTCACCCTGTGCTCATGCAGGGCTACTATAGCTGCTATTATGCTCAGCTGATACAGAGAAACAAAGATGTTGTTACTCTTTCATAGCTCAGGAAGACAAGGATATATTTTGTCTCAGATGATTCTCCTAAAGCTTTTTAGGAAATCAAAATAGACACAAGTGAGACATGGTTGACATAGTGGGAGTACAGAGCTGTCCAATTAATATGGATAGCAAAGGTCAGATAATTTGGTCCTGGAAGAATTTGATGAAAAAGTTGAGGTTATAATAAAATGTCTCACTCTTGATGGCAGACTTTGGTATCTTGACAAATATAAGCACAATTTGTTAAACTATTGAGACCTTTTTCGAAAATGTAGAGGAGAAAATTTTGAGAAGCATGACTAAAAGGGATAGTTCTCCCAAAAATGAAAATTACCCCTTGATTTACTCACCCTCAAGCCATCCTAGGTGTATATGACATTCTTCTTTCAGGCGAATATAATCAGAGTTATATTAAAAAATGTCCTGGCTCTGTCAAGCTTTATAATGGCAGTGAATGGCCATTTCTGTTTTGAAGTCCATAAAAGTGCATCCATCCATGAGAAAAGTGCTCCACACGGCGGCTCTGGGGGGTTAATAAAAGCCTTCTGAAGTGAAGCGATGAAAAATAGTGAAAGTTCGTGAAAGAAAAATATTCATATTTATAATTTAATCGACTAAAATAACTAGCTTCCGGCAGACGGCCTACGCAAGTCGACTTACGCCAAAAGACACTTGACGATGTATGATGTAGGAGTAGCGTAAGCTTTGATGCCCCCCGCGGTTCAAACAAACAGGGCTGGGCAACAAACTCAAGCTCCTCCAACATTTCTCTTTGAAAGTTCTTGTTCTAAACTTCTAATTCGTGACTGGTGTTTTGTTTTGCTCTATCCTCTGCGCTTCCGTGTTCGTCAATGCGTTATGCGTCAGGTCAAGTGTTAGCCTACTCTTGGATTTAAATATGGATATTTTTCTTACACCAATGCATTGTTTCGCTTCAGAAGGCTTTTATTAACCCCCCAGAGCTGTGTGGAGCACTTTTATCATGGATGGATGCACTTTTATGGACTTCAAAACAGAAACGGCCATTCAATGCCATTATAAAGCATGGACGAGCCAGATCATGTTTTAATGTAACTCCAATTGTATTCTTCTGAAAGAAGAATGTCATACACCTAGGATGGCTTGAGGGGGAGTAAATCATGGGGTAATTTTCATTTTTGGGTGAACTATCCCTTTAAGTCCCCATTTGCTTGCCAGTTGAATCATTGCTGTCTTTATTTTAATTGGTTATTATGATGTATCGTTGTTATAGTATTGAACATAATGAAAAGCTTCCTCTGTCATTTGTTTTTAGCTGATTTAAGTTCTCATTAAAATTATTCAAAATATCATGATATAACTCAATGCTAAAAATATTTAAAGGTGCTGTATGTATTTTTTTTTATTTTTTTTACTGTACTAAAGCACAATAATAGCATAATGTGTTTGCAGAGATTTAGAAAACGTGCCAAGTTCAAATACTTGTTTCTCTGAAAAACAATGCCACCGCCAGTTATTTGAAACGTGTATTCCGTCTAGGAATGTCTGTTTTTGTTTTGGTCTGTGTGATCCCGCCGACTGCCAATTTACCCAATAGTATTTCGACACCCCAGGTTACCAGTTGACTAATTTGCAGCCATGGAAGCTAATGGAAGCTACAAATCCTCGGCAATAAAAAACACTACAAACGTATACATTAGTTGATTAACTGGTTTGTCACTTTCCATTGTCAGTTCGGCTCGTTCTTGTTGTGTGTCTTTAATCTTGCAACCCGCGTAAGCGTCAAGTCTGAGGAGGATGGGGCAGGGGAACAACTCTCTCCAATATTTTGAATTTGGACTGAAGTATTTCAACCACTAGCTGTCAATATAACATACTGCACTTTCAAATATTTTTTTTACTGGTTCAGTTTTTCATTATTCAGTCGTAGTTGCTGAACAGCATAAGTCTGCTTGGCAAACACATCCTTTATATTTGTGTGGATACTTTTTTGGCTCCTTCAGGACTCCATAAACATTCATTTTTTAAGTGATGTATTTCATTTTCTTTGTAACCTCGAAAGAAGTAAAGTGTATAACTGCAGGAGGTCAGGCTACATCTGGCTGAAAGCTTTTAAGTCCTGTGTTGAGGGGCACTGAAACCTTAGTGACTAACACTGAATTTGTCTGTCATGTAGCTTTCCAGGAAAGGATACAGCTTTACCAAGTACATCTAGACAGTTTGAGATTTAAAATCAACCGGTTTATCATTTTAAAACATTTTTCGTCTCTGGCAGTGAATTTTTTTCTATAGTTGTGGGTATTGATCAATTTTGTCAGAAAGTCGGACACATGACGTTGATTAATATGATTAGCCTTTGGCTTGACTACGTTATCAAACAGCTAATAATGTGTTGCTAAAGTCAGAACTCAGAACGTCAGTGGAGAAAGGCATTTAGTTCATCGTAACATCACAATATACATCTGTCCGCCCGCACGTTGACGTGATTAGTTACAAGTTAGTTTGTGACGTCAGAAACACCAGTGATTTCAAACCGCGTTTTTGAGACTGTCTTTGGTTCACTGCAGTTTTAAGGAGAAAATTCTCAGCAATGGTGTTGACTTCACTTGACATCGTGAAGCATCGCAGACACGGCGTTGGTTGTCGTCCACTGTATGACAAACTATACCAGATGAAATGATTGATTCTTGCATCCCGACGGCCATTGTCGGTTACAAATCACCACGACACCCCACGTCAAACGGATCGTGCCAAAATCGTGCTGATATCGTGTAGTATGTGATTCTTTTGAGATTAATCTCAAGGGTCAGCGGTTTCAGTGGAGTGAAAATGGATCCCTGTCTCAAGAATGTGTCTGTTTATTTTAATAGGTGCTAAATGCGCAGGCATTGAACCTTATAACGAGATTCTACACTTGTCCAGTCTCCACCACTGCTCAGTAAAACGGCAGCTGTAACACGCTGTGAAGGTTTCAGTGGCTATTCTTATCTTCCAACACAGTGGCCTTCGTTCCAGTGGCTCCTCAGTGCCATACAATATCGGTGGGCATTCAAAGAATTGTGCTGTTTTCTCCTTGTGAGCATGCACTCAAAAAATAAAAATGTTCAATGAAATTAATTAAATTCAGGGTTGTTTTTTTACACACAGTTAAATTAAGCCTTTTAAATGGATTTTTGTTTGGATTTGTTCTAGTCGTGTCATGTGAACTTGAAATTAATTTGCTTATAATGCAATAAAAATGTGAAGGACTGAGTGAGATTTGAATGCAAGTCCCTGTCCCACCACTCTTTGTAGACCATGTGTGCTTTATTATTATTACATTTTTAGCTTTTTTTCAAACAATGGTTTATATGGAAGTTTATTTCAGCATACATCAATAAATGAATTAATTACCATATTTTAATTTAGTAGAGTACTTCATTAAATAAACATGGGAGGATGATGTTTGTTAAAAAAAAGGCACTCAAATAAGATTACATTGTGAAATTACAGCAACTTGCAGCAAATTCCTGTAAGTGCCAATTATAACCCACATGTTTCCTTCCCTGTGCCTGTGGAAGACACCATTTTCTTTTAATCAGTTTTTTTTCTTCTTAACCCTGAGCTCTGTGTCTTTCCTTCCGTGTGTTTTATCTCCCTTTCATTATCATTTCTTGTTTACTTTCCTCTGCGCACAAATATATTCTTTCTCTGGTAAATAAACCTCCTCCTCTAAACAGCACGGGATGAGCCGTGTTCTCTTCATCATCTATTGCAGCTCAGCGAGACACGCACAGACACGCTTCAGTCACCATACTACAGTAATTAGACACATGCTCACTGCTGTCTCTTTCCCCCAAGCTCCATTGTTTAGGGACTGACAGGTGCTGTGGCCCAGGTGAACGTAGAGATGAGTTACCGCAGATGGGTCGTTGCCCCGGCTGACGTGAGCACCGGCCAGACTTTAGGTTAGACTCGTTTCTACTGGTCTGCTTGTCAAACAGACAGCACTTCATACCGTTTCAGTCCGCCAGCAATGAGTCATGTTCATTGTGAATGTAGCAGAGGAGACAAAAAAAAAAAATCCTCTCCATACAAGGCTGTTTAGTCTCTCTCTATTCCTCTTATGGAATATAGTTTTACACAAGAACAGAACTGCAGAGGAGTTAAGCTTGCATGTGCTCAGATTTGGGATTCATAACAATTCCTTCTGAGCTGACTACTTAGTCATCACCATCACACTTGTAATCTAGGGATGTTACAAAGCAAAATGACATTATGTTATTCTGAGGCACTGGTGCATGTGTCACAACTCAGAAATGGCTATATTTCCATATCTATTGTTGACTTCAAAGGCTGTCAGTCCAATCAAATTATAGACCGGTTGAGTGACACCCCTTATCTTTAAAAACCATTAACCAAACTGTGTTAGGTCAAAGAGAGTTTTTCTTCAACCCTAATTAAACACACCTGGATTAGCCAGTTGTCATCTTCAGGGTGTCCCAATGTGCATATTACACATCCAAAATAGTATGTGAGATTAGAATAAGTGTGTCTGAAAGCATAGTGTGTTGAAAAGAGTATGCCAAAAAAAGTCCTTGGATTGATTTTTGGTAGATTTTGGAAGATCCGTGGATCTCTAACGGCTGATATTGCTCGCTTTGGAGAAGTATTCTGTACAGATCTACAAATATGGTGGATGTGTGTGAGACCGACATTTAAGGAGAGATGGCATGAAACTGAGGGTGTGATAGTCTTTGGGTTCGTCTCAATTAGCATTCAGTGGTCAGGAAACTGATCAGGTCCTCCATTTTAAGGGCTGTCTCAATTGCAAAATCTTTCCATTGCACTGAAACGTTCACTCCCTAAAAAGTCCTACAATGCACTGTGAAAACTAGGGAGCACTCACTATGTTGGAAAAGAGAAGTTTGATGTCCGCACAACTTGTCCCAAACAACTTTTTATTGATAGCGCTATCCAATCATATTGTTATTTTGTTGTCCTGCACCTGAGCCCAATTTGGGTGCATGTGCACACCTTCTTCGCATTTTTGATTCACACACTTCTATGTTCCCTTGATGGAAGTTCTAAAGCGTGAAACATAAATAACGTGAGCCAACTTACTTTTCAATTTGCTTAAAAGCCTTTGTGGTGAGAAGTGCTTTTTAAGGTTGACAGTTAAAATAAAAATGCTTGTATGTTGTCAATTTATAGTCATAGTTAATTCAAAGCTATATGCAGTGTTAAGTTTCCTACTGACTTGCAATTGGATTGTCCACTTTGAGAACGTAACTGCTGTGTGATGTGATACAATAACAGATTTAAAGTCTACTCCTGTAACTGTTTTGTGGAGCAAGTAGCGTTATGTGGTGCCTGTAATGTTAGAGAAAATACACTAAAGTGCTCTATTGCTGGCTAGTACCTAACTTTAAGAGATTTAGTTGATTTAATTCAGTCAGTCAGGTTTTTAAACAATTTATCTGAATAGAGTTAATTGTTAGGACACCCATTTCCAACTGAAATCATGGCTATCCTATTTAGCCATTTGAATATGTAGTCTGTAGTAGACAGTGATGCAGTTAACTAGGGTTTGGAACAGAGCTTATATATAATTCTATTCTAAAGTGTCTTTTGACATTGATGGTCTCTTTCTCACTTTTCTCTATGACGATAATAATAATGAGGATGATGATGTCGGTGATGCCAATCATGGCTGATAAAGCTATGATTAATCCTTCACACACTGTAAAGTACCAGACAAAAAAGGACAAAAACAATCCACAGTCCAATGATTCAGAAAAGAATTTGAATAAAAACCTCCTCTTTTCACAGCCGTTTCATAGCTGACACACAATGCAACCAAAGCTTGTGTCATCCAAAGCATAGCCTATTGCCTAGTTGTTTTAGTGTATATTTTCAGCGTCTGCCATTTGTGGAAATTGCACCAACACTTAACCTCACAATTTGTGTCCTGGTGAATCATGATAATTCCCTCTTACCACCTCAGGCTTGTATAAATGTAACATGTTTACCACCTTGTCGTGTGAAAATAACGGTATTGTATATACATAGTGTAATCGTGTGGTATAATGCAGCAATGTCTAAAAACATGCTTCTTCAGTGATCGAACAGTGAAGCTGTTTATGAAACTGAAATAGTCTTTTTATGGTAATCTGAATTGCCCACTCATAGCATGGTGAAATGATGCCATTGAACACAGTTGAACAGTTCGGAGGAAACAACGTCACCGTGCTAGAGTACCTCAGCTGACACATTTTGACAGACTCATTATTTAGCTGACGGAAATGTGCTTGAGACCATTAACACTGACCATTTTTTCCTCACTCAGTGGTTGTGTGAGAAAAGCTCTTTAATTGTGGTTTAAAACACTGTACTGGGAAAAGAGCTTAGGCTTTTTGCTAACAAGCATGAGAGAGAAGATAGCAGACTTTTTTTTCCGTTTACGTATTTTCTGTAAAATAACAATGTAACAATAACAAATGCATGTAAAGAAAAAGTGCTGCGTCTGAAATCTCATACTGTATAGTACGTATTTGGTTTGAAAAAAGTATGAATGTGTGTAGAATTAATGAAATTCGAACGTACTACATCCGCCACGTTGTCATTGTCATGTAACCTACGGCGTCAATAGCGTCGCTTCTCCTCCTTTTCATAAATCCTCTCCAATGGCCTCCAATGGTACAATAGGTCACCCCAGTACTTTCCGCCCACTGTTTTATGAAAACAACATAACAGTACAACAATTGTTTAGTACAACTACAATTACAGACTAGTTGAAACTTTGGATTTCTTATTAAAAATATATATTTTGTGTCATGTATGCTACCTCAATTCAAATTAAATTCAAATTCAGGAACTGAATTGGAATTGAAAAGGTATTCTCACAACCCTGGTAAATACCATGGTACGTAAACATGGTAATTGCCATGGTATATATCAAGGTACTTTTTTGATATCCTGATATTAATGTTTTTTTTTTAATTAGTATTCTCTCTGCAGAGTGATTAATTAAATATTAAATGTGTGATTGTGGTCTTTGTAGAATTTTAGCTTGTTTTCTAGCTGTATTTGTGTTCTTTTGCATGAGATGGAAATTATTCTAAGAGCTGTGGAGGTTCAGAAGTTCTCATTAATGAGATAGAAATGGTCCACTGCTGATGTTCTCTTCACATCCTGTGGTAAAGCAATAACGGGAAATCAATTTCATCTCCTATATTTCAGGCTATCTCTGTTGACTCGAGCACTGATAATACCACCAGACAGGCTTGCTAAGTGTCGCAGGTGATGAAAGAGGGCAGGAAAAGAGGGGGAGGACAAAAAGGGATTTTAATGCTTAAAAGGGATTTGTTCAGGGTAGCAGGTGTTTGCAAAGGTTAGTCGCTCTTTTACCCTCACCTTGAATTATACAGCGCTGAGGGATTCGAGTTCAAATTCCTCTGAAAAGCGTAAGGGCATGCTTCCACTCTCTCATCCTCGCTAACACATCCGGTCCACTGTTTTAAGTGTTCAAGGCTCTAAAATGGTTCTCTTTTGTCCGTTTTATTTGAAAGATCTTGAGTCAGTTTGGATAATATCTTGTTCCCATTCCCAACCCACCCGGGCCAATTCAAAAACAGGACATTTCTCATTATTTTCTCTCCCTTCAATCTCACTTGAGTAATTCTTTCTTGTGATAGATTCATCTGATGTTCACCTGCATTCCTCTTTTGCTGATATAATTGACTGTTTTTGAGAGATGCGGCATATATATGACAAAAATGTTAATAAAGAAAAAGCATGTTACATTTCCTTATGGAGTATGACTCACTAAAATAAAAGTACTTTTAAGGTGCCGGGTAAACATAGACAGCAGGAAGGAAAGGTAAACAGTACTGATAAAAAGAATAACCCCAACCGACTGTGTTCCTCCTGGTCCAGGTGCAGCTTGTTAGCTATTTGAGTGGAATATTGGATCTGCGTCATTTACTGCCATAAAATACTGGAGACGCTCTGCTGTGCTCATATTTCTTGAGATTTACTGTTTGGTTGTTTTGTTTCTGTTGGAATCTCATGGAAAATAGAGAAATATATATCGCTATAGCAATATGTTTACTTGTGTTTTAAATGCGAATTTCCTGTGTACCATTTGTATTACCTTGGCTTTTTGTATATGGTACTACAGTGATACCTGTTCTTTTTGGATGTATACAATCATGATAATACCATTTTTTACATGTACCATGGTAAAACTATTGTACTTCTTGAAGCAGCTTGGAGTACTGTGTAAATAACATGGTATAATTTAGGAGCACCATATTATTAGAGACACCAGGGCCAGTCATAGGCATAAAGATGTATAGCCTACATTTCATGAATGTCAGGGCAAGTTGTCAAATGTGTTTTAAATGTTTGCATTTACTGTAACTGCAAAATCTGTTAGCCAGAATGATGACTTCATATTTGGACCTTTTACATTTTCACTTCTTCTTCTTATTTTTGCTTTATTATTGTTTTAATTTTAAAATAGGCTGTTTAATGGCAGGTTGTGACAACTTACCCATATAATCTGACAATATACCACATTATTTGGGGCATGTTGTCACAAAATGTCAACAAGTGTTAAATGAACATTATTTTAGTTACTGAGATGTTAACTTACATGAGAAATATTCATTGGGAATAAAAAGTGTGATGACTTGCCCCGGTCTCTTTCAAATCAAAGACCATGTTGTTATCTGACACCACAGTAGTTCTACAGCACATTTTATAAATAAACTTATTTAAAAAGTACACCCAGGATGTCTGAAACTTCAATTATTGTCATTGACTCATCCGTTTGAAAACAATATCAGTGCCATTGTTCAGATGTGTTTAGTTCAGGGGTTCATTTACTGCAATCATTTAGGACGGTTTACTGTAGGAAATGGACTCATTACATCCATAATTAACTGAGAGTTTGCCACAGAGAACCTTTCCTGGTTTTTGTTTGTGAACAAATGCATTTTTATTTCTCAAACATTTCTTCCTTTTTCATTTATCAGAGAGTAATTAATGGCTTTTGCTGAAACTTGGCACATGCAGGTGTATGCTTTTCCCTCGCCGTTGGAAGCTCTTATTTGTTATTATGCAGCTGCAAATAATCCCTGCACTTCCGAGTCAATACGTGGCCTGTCATTAACTCACCAAGGGTTAGGCTACAGCGAGACTCACAACTGGGCAGAAATGTAGCTTCTGAATGGAAGTGTGACAAAAATATCTTCTCACAATAGTGGGATGTGACACTGAAGGCGTTTTCTTTTTTTTTTATGTTATTTGTTGCTTATGGTGAATAATTTTGATTGATTCAATTTGAGAAATCTCAATCTGGACCTAGATTAGATCATTTAGGATTCTGTTAAATCACAAATAAAATCTCTTTAATATCTTGGTTGACAGCAATGAGATTAATTAAGAGCTAATGGAGCATTTTTCTTAAGTCTTCTGCCTTTAATATTTTTCTTTTCAGGAAAAAGAGGAGAATAGATTGCATTCCAAAATGATTCTTTCCAAACCAGGTTAACTTCTGTCCGTTTTATAGCATATTTCTTGTTATTCTCCTATTATTGCTGCTTCTGCTGCATTCACACCATGTTGTAATTACCATAGTCTCGACATGACACACGTGACGTTATATTCTGAGCTGTTCAGGACCTCAGACTGGGATTATGTGTTTCTATAGCACCACAATGAATCTGCAACGGTCAAGTGGTACAGCAGTCACATTGTACAAGTAGGAGCTCTCAAACAATTCCCATTTTACAAGCTGTAATTATGAAGGTAATTATGACATGGCGTGAACGCACCTTTAATATTTTTGTGGAAACTGTGCTACATTTTTCATCTTTGATGAATAGAAAGTTCAAAAGAACAGCATTTATAATTATCTCTTTTGATAAATTTAATTGTGTCAATCCTAAATCACCAGCCCAGTCACCAGAACTACACTTCCAAGCATCCCTTCTGATCTCCACCTGCACTCAGTCATCCATCAACACACCTGCCACAGATAATCACTCATCACCCATGCACTGGCTCATTATCTCCCTACATAAGCTGTCACGCTCCTCATCACAGTTGTCTAGTCTCGTCGTTCAACACTGAACCTCCACCTGACTACTTGCCTTCGGATCACCTACCGTGCATCGAACTGTCCCGTCCTTTGTCTTCTGTTACTGCCTGACTTCAGTCCTCGGGTCACTTCTCATCTCAATCTGCAATGGATAAGACCTGTCACTCACTTGCCAGTCTCACCATAACGATCTGCTATCTAGAGACTCACCTGTAAACTTCATGCGTGTTATTCAATAAACTCTGTTCAGACGTTACCTGTGTCTGCATTCTTCTGTTCCATGAAAGAAGACCAGACCCAACAATGACAACAAAAGCCACACTATGAGCCTTTCCCTCAACTCTAAAGATTCAGTGAATCGGCTCATCTCGATTTTTCAAGATGATCGACCAATTGAGAGAAATTCTTGAACTTTCCAACTTGGTTCCATGGAATAATGGTACCCTGGTAAACCAGAGTTCTCGCGAGAGCACAAGTTGAATTTGCTCAGCGAGTTACTCTGGTGTCGAGCAATGGAGCTCATTAAAAATGCCCCTCGATCTGAGCTGCACCAATCACATCGGGTTATCTGATATAGGCGGGCCAGAAGCGAGCTAAACAGATGATGACAGCGCTGTGACGTCGAAGTCATCTGTAAACATTGCAAGATGCCTATGGATGAATAGCAGTTGTTTGAAACGGCTTTGGCCGCTACAATAAACGAGTTAGACTTGGCTTTTTCCCAAAACAGGAACAGAAGACGGCGCTCGAATCGTTCCTTTGCAAGAAGGGTGTTTTTGCTGTTTTTTCCGACCGGATACGGTAAGAGTCTAATCTACCAGTTAGCTCCGCTGGTAGCTAAGCGTATGGGGCTTATTGTTGTGATTGGTCGTAGTGTTATCCAATTGCGTGCTGTGAGATTTTCAAATGCATTGATCGACACCAGACCATTAATCTTTTAGATTTAGGTCTGGATTTCCAGGCTAGAATAATGGTGCCATGAAGATCATGTTTTGGATCGGATTAGACGACATCTTTATCAGCAGAAACCGGCGTCAGCTACCACTTCTTCCTTTGAGAGCTATATTGATTATGTGCTGTGGCTAAGTGGCTTTTCCCTCACTGTTGGCAAGGTTGAAGAAGATGCCAGTTCCATTCATTAGCTCTCTCTATAGTCCACTCCAGCCATCCTGGCATCAGAGGTTTTGTCCATCGAGCCACCACCACCACCGAACTCCTCCAAAGTACTTCGCCATCTTCACTCCTCGAGCTCAAGAGTCACCAGCAGTCATGGCCGCCAAGCCAGAGTCCACTCTTCCCTCTAGCCTGGAAGATGGTATCGAACAGTGCCTACCTGGGAGCGAAAGTTGCAGATCCTGTGGTTATTTCCGTCTGGAAAGCCCTGAAGAAATCTGCCCCTCTCAGAACCCTACATCCAGAATCCACATTCCAGTCTGTAAAATTCCTGAGCTTGTTCCAGTGAGAGGAATTCACCAGTCCTCTAGCTCCTGAAGCGGAGTCCGGTGACGGAGGGAGGGTTAGGGTATTCGTCTCTAGCCATCTTTGGCCAAGCCTAGTGTCAAGGCCACGGAGGCCAATCCTTCCCGGTTCCCTGAGCTACCGGCGCCTCCCTGACTCGCTGTATCACCAGTGCCACCTTGGAAGGCTACCCTTCCTGCCGGCACCGCCCTGGTCACCTGCTCAACCCCCACTGGCTATCCTGTTAAGCACCAGGGCAATCTTACTTGCCCTAAACTTTTTTTTATAGTAATGTATCATGGTTTCCACCAAAAATAGCAGCTTTTATAAGAAACAAGCTATAAACAGACAGAAGTTAACTTGGCATAAAGAATAATCACACTTTCAGACAATGTGATGCATTCTCCTCCTTTTCCTCAAAAGAAAAATATAAAAGCTTTTACGTCACAGGAATAAATTGCATTTTAAAATATATTTAAATAGAAAACAGTTATTTTACATTTGTTACATTTAGATTACATTTAATTTTTTTACTGTATTTTTGATTAAATAAATGCAGCCTTGGTGAGCATAATAGACTTCTTTCAAAAACATTTAAAAAATCTTAATGATTCAATGATAGTGTATATTCTTACTATACTGTATATCAACAATTGTCTAATTTCTTTCTATTTATATTTCTTCTGAGAAATCTTGGGAGAAACATTAGACAGAGTTGATCTGAAAACTCCAACACAATTTCTTTTGAACTAGAGCAACCTCTGAGCAATAAAATGTACATAGCTATGTCACTGAGATAATAATATCCACATTTAAACAGGATTTGGCTTTTTTTTGTACTCGCCTAAGGCTAGCATCATACTATATTTCACCCTTATTAGTGTTTGAGATAATGTTGGATGTGGGCCACCATGGTAAATATAACACCAACACCCCTGCATCCTTCTGCAACTGTCAACCGCTGCTCCATTTTCAGCTGGGGTTTAATAAGATGCCACACCGCTTCTGCGTAGATTTGCGTGATGAATCTCAGAGCTCTGAGCGCAGGATCAGTTTGTATTTTTCAGTCACATTGTTTTATTTGGCCAGTCTTACTAATTTATGCCCTGTCAGCTCTGGCTTCATGGTGTCTCCATGTTAAAGGGGCCAGATGATTAGAGCTGGACACTGCAAACAAGGTGCAATGAAGAAGAACAGATGCACTGAAAATGTATTTTATTTTAAACTATAAATGGCCAATACTATTTCAACAGTAACAACAATAGAGAATCCTCATGGAAAAATAGGTAATCTGTAATCAAAATATTTAAGATTTCACGAAATCTGCTTTGCAGGACTGCCAAAGTTAATGTTCAACTATGGGCCCTATTTTAACGATCTGAAACGCAAGTATCAAGCGCGAAACGCAAGTAACTTTGTGGGCGGGTCTTGGGTGCTGTTGCAATTAAACCGGCGGGATAAATGACTCTTGCGCCCGACGCAAATCTAAAATAGGTTGGTCTGAAGTAGGTTCATTATTCATAGGTGTGGTTTGGGCGTAACGTGAAATAAACCAATCAGAGCATCATCTCACATTCCCTTTAAGAGCAGGCACACTTGTTCCATGGCGGATTGCTATTATAACGGCGGATTTGCCAGGCGCGCGCCAGGAGCGGTTCACAGCCGAAGAGACTGACGTTCTCGTCAGGGCCGTAAAACACAGAGAAGTGACATTGGGGATGGAGAAACACACCCAAATTAGCTTCAGTTAAACAGGTGTATAATAATTTTGTAAGCTAGATTTATGCCTGTTTTTTCACATCTTCATGGACACAACAATGATTTCCCTCATGTGTTAATATTTTTCCTTGTAATAATGTATGGTTTTCTAAAAATGAGAACTGCTGCGTCTGTGTGTAGATGAGATAAGCAAAGTGTAGCCTATGCGCGTTGTGCACACGCTACATTGGTTATGGCCAAGCATGCTCCCTTAAAATAGCACATGAATAACATGCGCAACGCGCCACTGACTTTAGACTAGGTTTTTCCTGGTCAGTGGCGGAATTGTTTTCTAAACCTGCAAAATACGTTTGCGCCGGAACACGCCTCCTCTTTGCACTGAACCGCCCCCGGGAGCGCAAATGCATTTGCTAGTTTACCGACGTGCGTCTGTGGAGGGAAAAGTCAGCTGTGCGCGGGTGCAAAATAGGAATGATACATGCGTCGGTGTACAAAGTCAATTGCGCTGGGTGCAAGATAGGGCCCTATGCCCTTTTTTAATTAGTTTTTTTATTTTTTATTTGTAATTTCATTTTTAAAATGGCTATACAGTTTTTTTTTATCTTTCTTACTGGGGGTTTTAGGGCGCTGCTTTAGATTAATATTTATTGTGGAAAGTATTATTTATTTCTTCTTTTTTTTGTGATCAACTTTTTATTGTCTTTAGAAATAACATCCATTCAAACAAACAGACAGGGAACGGGGAGCAACATACATATTATCCATAATTTAACAATATGAAAGAGTGAGAAAAAAAATATATAGTCATTCCTTTATATAGTCCAATATGTTGGAAGAAAAAGATTGCCATGCATCAATGGTACTAGGTTTAGCCTTGTTAATTCGTGCTGTTGTACATTCACAAGTCACTATTTTATGTAAGCTATGAATCCAATATGTTTTTGCACACATGTGCAGAGTAAACCAGTTCTGTATTATTGTCTTCTTTGCAGCTGTAAACCCAGCAAACAACATTCTCTTTTGCAATGAACTTATACAGAGATCAGAATCATCATTGAGAAGACATAAACCCGGAATTTATTTATTTTCAGGTTTATGCAATTATCATTACTTTAATAGTGGGTATAATAATATAATTAAATCTTTTTTCAGATAATATTTTAACATCTTGCTTTAAAAAACAATAATTTAATCACATGTTGTTGTTAAAAACATTGTTTTGTAATGTCATGTCATTGCATTTACTGTAGGAAGACTGAGAATTGTGGCACTCTTGCATTGTTAAATAAACTCTAGATATGTTTTGACAGATTAATATAGAAGCTAATATGGAGAGGACACAGACATGAATGAATTGTTTAATAACATTCTTTTGCATGATTTGTGACCTTAGCTGGGATTTTATTATAATTTAATTTGTTTATAAGCTGCATAACTGATTCCCTCATTAGGTTATTGTGACTAGAACATTGTCATGATTTTTAAAGGCTGCCATTGTCACTAAATTGTTTTAGAGGCAACGCATTAAACAAGCATTGGTGGCAACATTCTTTCTACAACAATTAGGGCTCCTTGTGAATGACACTGGAGGGAATATCTCATTAAATTAGTGTCGCATTTGACAGTGAATAAGCTACGGATGCTACAACTCTTTCCCTTGATGCTCCTGGCATAGCAAGGCTTTGTTAGTTATTGATATAGTTAATAGTAAATGTGTTTTTAAAGTCTTTGCATGTTGATGACCTCATTTGTTTGCATGAACAGAAGATCAATGGTTGGGTAACAGGTGGGTCATGACCCAAAAAAGTCTATATTCTGATAAATTACATTTCTGCTCTCATGCATTTGCAAAATTATCCATTTCCCTGTCAGGTTAATCATTTTGCACATTGGTAGGCCAATTCAGTGACAATATTAAAATAATTTGAAATTAATAAAATTAAAATAATTACATTCTGTAATTCCAGAGCTTGTAATTTCATGAACTGAATGTTTTTCAGGGTTCACACTTTTTTATAACTAATGAATACATGACTGTTCTAGTCATTCGTGATTGTGGGATAAGTTATTTTTTGCTCACAAATAGCAATTTCTACAAAATAAAATATTGTACAGTTAGACAGAAAATAATTATATTCATTATAGATATTTCCATGACCTTTTAAGATTTTATGTAACACTAAAAAAAGTTTATTTGTCAACATTAGTTAATGAATTAACTAACCTGAGCTAACAGTGAACATTAACATTTAATAATAATATTTCATATAGCGCCTCAGTTCAAGTGCAGTTATATCCTGACTGCTCAATCACTTTCAACCTCGGAAAGACGTAAATAAAACAACTTTAGAACAATATGTGGTGTAACAGAAAAGCCATTCAGTGACCATAAACTCAATAGTTAGCAAAACAATTACTCTAGAGAGGAACATTTTGCTAAATGCACTATATTACATATTCCTTTTTCTTTTTCTTTTTTTTCTTTACTGTTCTTCAAAATGTAATGTAGCCTATGTTTGAATAAATTAAATTAAATAAATAAGTTTTTCTGACAGCCACCATTTAAATGTTTATTTTTCAAAACACAAATTTGAGTAGAAATATTATTATGTAATTATAAATTTAGTATTGTACTTTATAAAAACTTTCTTGTGTATAATTTAAGTGTTTGTAAATAAATCAATCTTTAGTATTCTAGTACAATTGACTCCCTGTATAGTTTACAGCATTAGTTGATTTTTTTCCTTTTAGTACTGCACCTGATCGATACCCCAATTAATTGATGTTGAATCGCAAGTTTGTAAATCGAATGGCAAGCTTGTGAATCTAAATTGAATCAGATTGTGAAATTTGTTATTCATTTTATAAATGTACTAGTAAATGTTGAAATTGAAGACTAATAGAATTGTAGAATTGTTCATTGTTAGTTCATGTTAACTAATGTTGTGTATTAATGTTACCAAATGAAACAGTTTCTAGAAGTCTCGCTTTTAAAATTTCCTTTTATATCCAGGTTTTTTAAGACCATCGGAACCCGAATCGGAAGCTTGTTTTGTCTTATTTTAAATCATTTTAAGTCATCTTGCAGTTTTTTGGAAGCATGATGAGGCCCCCTAATTAATTGTCGCCCTTCTCTATTTTCTCTTTAAACAGAACGATGCTGAGAGTCTGGCCTCAGGATGTTGGAATTGGGCACGTGTTCGGTCAGCGCTCAGACCCTCTCTGACCGTAATGCCCTGGCAGTCCCGTCTTTTGGTCAGGGCATGTGTGGCGGGAGCACACCCCCGCGATGTTTCCTCCTCCAGCCCAAGGACCCGGAGAGCTGGCTCAAGCACCGGGGAAACCTGGAAGACGGCTCCCTCTCCTGTTCTCTCCTGGAGCCCCAGAGACTGGCTGACAGTTTCCTGTACCATGCATCTAGTTTCGATACACTTTACGTCCCCCACGCCCACCCGGTGGGTCTGGCACCATCCTCCCTGGATCTGGGGGGGTCCTGCGAGGGGGCGGCCGCGTTGGGCCTGGACCCCGACATGCCCGTCAGCCCGAATATCATTAACAGGCGCAGGGGGGGACTTATCGAACAACGGGACATCATTAAAGCACATCAGGCGCACAAGATCCAGAGCACCCCACAGGCCCGGCGCAAGGAATGGGAGTAAGTGGCACGTGCATACACACAGCATGCAATTTAATTAGCTCTTCGCACACTTCGTAGAAGTTTCTTTATTGATAGGCTCTTATTGGTCACACTACTTAAAGAAATACTTCACCCAGAAATGAAAATTCCATGTTTTACTCACACTCATGTCATTCAAACTGGTAAAAATAATAAATTTTGAATAATGTTCTGGTTCCGCTGTTTTTGCCATTTCAGTGAAGATGCTTCATTTAAGCTTCAGAAAGCACCCTAAAATTATAATAAAAGTGGTCCAAATGAGTGGTGCTCTATGTTCCAAGTCTTCTGAAGTCATACGATAGTTTTTTGTGATGAAAGACCAAAATGTAGGATGTTATTCACTTAAAAGTGTGTTCATTAGAGAAATAGCCATGTCTGATTCACCAACAAGTTGTCCTTTTGTGTTCCATGGAAGAAAGAAACTCATATGGGTTTGAAACCACATGAGGGTTAATAAAAAACGAGTATAAGATTATTCATTTTTGGGAGAATATCCTTTAAGATAGCTATAACCATAAATAGACAACATTTGCCAGTCTCATACTGGTGTTGTGGCATTGTGGAGTAACAGTTTACTTCTGTGCCATCATTGATATCTAGTGTTTGAATTCAGGTGATGACATGCTAAGAAAGGGCCTCTTATGATACAAAGCCTTGTTTCCACTTATAATAGAGTGATGCATCATACAGGCTGATATATCGACATGTATTTAACCCCTCTTTTTTTTAAACCTTACTTTTAAATGGTAGTGTATCACAGTTATCTCAAAAATATTAAGCAGCTGTTGTTCACATTGATAATAATAAGAAATGTTTCTTGAGCACCGAATCAGCATATTAGAATGATTTCTGAAGGATCATGTGACACTGAAGACTGAAACTATATCTGCTGAATATTCAGATTTAACATCACATGAATAAATTACATTTTAAAATATATTAATATAGAAAACACTTATTTTAAATAGTTATAATTGTTTTTACTGTATTTTTAATCAAAGAAATGCAGCCTGTGTGAGCATAAGAAACTTCTTTTAAAACATTTAAAAACTCTTACCAACCCCAAACTTTTGAATTGTAGTGTATGTCACAGTAATATATCAGTCATAAATAAGATATGGAACTATATAAGAGAACTTAATCTGTGTGACCCATGGAGAAGGTTAACCCTAGTAAAAGAACATATTCATGCTGCCCTACAGTGACGAAGGGTCATTCTCGTATTGATTATTTTTTAATTTCTAATGACCTCTTTCCAAGAGTAACAATTTGTAAGTATGATTCTATTGTCATTTCGGAATCATGGACCAGTGTCTTTACAAATCAATAAGTGATATGAAAGAAACTCGCCGCTGGCGCCTCCAACCGAAATGGCTGCATGATCGTGATTTTATCAAATTTATTGGAGAACAGATAGATAATTTTTTCAAAGAGAATAAAAATGAAACGTCAGCTACTATAAGGTGGGAAGCATTCAAGGCATATATCCGAGGTCAGATCATTTGTTTTACAAGCTCAAAAATGAATAAAATAAAATTGGAATTAGATTTATTGGAAAAAGAAATTATGCTTGCAGAGGGAAAGGCTTATTTAGACACTTCAAATACAATACATCATGAACTTCTTAAATTTAGGGCTCAATATAATACTCTCTCCATAACAAAAGCTGAAAACAGCTTAATAAGATTGAAACAGTCTTTCTACGAACATGGAGAAAAAGCAGGAAAACTATTAGCAAGGCAGATAAAAAAATTGGACACAGAAAAAGCCATTAATAGTATTCAAATGTTGAATGGGGAAATAACATCTAATCCTTTAGACTAGAGATAAATAATGCTTTTGTTTAGTTTTATAAAGATTTATATAAATCTGAATCAGCACATTTTACTGAAGACCAAGCTCGAATTCTCAATGATCTTCATTTCCCACTCATATCAGAAGAAGATAAAAATTATTTAGACCGTATATTTGAAGAAAGTGAAGTCATGGAATCTATATCAAAGCTGAAGAATGGTAAATCAGCTGGCCCTGACGGTCTGCCAATTGACATATATAAGCTTTTTAAAAATAAATTGGTTGGCCCTCTGAAGGAAATGTATGCCGAATCATTTCAAAATGGTTATTTGCCACCAACTTTGAGAAATGCCTTAATTACTTTAATTTTGAAACCTGACAAGTCTCCTTCCAAATGCGAGTCATATCCGTCATAAATAAACCTGTTCTCCAGAAATCAGCATCAGTTATTGAAACATGTATCAGTCGACCACTTTCACAGTGTAGGTCAGATTATCATGATTAGATTCTATACAGTATATTTCGGGTTACAAGCCAATATGGAGGGAAACATGGGATTCCACATTCATTGTGTTCCATTGGTGATTTTTATATATTAAACAGTTGTGCTTTGTGTGCTTTTTAGGGCTAGTCTTTATCCTCTGCTTTTTTCATTAGGACGGTGTGGGTTTTACAGTTGTTAAACCAGGAGAAAAGGAGGCTGAAAGGAACACTCTGAGCTTACTTGTTATCGCTGCCTTATATAGTACATGTCATAACACTGAGAAATTATAGGTATGTTGCATCAAGAAAGATTTTCAGTAGAGTCATTTGAGTGACTATACGAGCAGAATAGAAAAGACTTTCTCTTTAAAGAAGTAACAGTCTCAATGGCTACTTTTCATCTCATAATAATCTATACGAGATGTTCGTTATAAAAAAAAGTTATTTTATAGTCTAAAGTTATAGTTTATAGTTATTCTATAGTCTCTTATTTGATAGACTTTACATATTAAAATCTCTCTATTTAACCCTTTACGTATTAAAGTCTCTCTATTTAACCCTTTAAGTGGCAAACTCAGAAACAAAAACTGCATTAAAAAAAGATTTCTTTGCATTATGAGCTTTTATCAAATAGTTCAGATGTTCATTAATGGGTGAAGTACATTTTTTTATTATAATCAATCACTTTATTTGGGGTAAATCAGACCTACCAGTATAATGCAAAATAAAAAACTTCTGTATAGTATACCAAAATATTGAATGTAAAGTTATGTAGAACATGTTTAGACTTAAATTTTAACATGATACACACACAATTCCTGTAAAAATAAAATAAGTGCATGATTTTAAGGGAAAGTTCACCTAAAAATGAAAATTCTGTCATCGTTTACTCACCCTCAAGTTGTTCCAAACCTTTTCTGCTGGACACAAAAGAAGATATTTAGAAGAATATGGGTAACAAGTAAATGCACATCTACTGTTCTAAAATATATTACTCTTTTTTTAAATATATTACTCAGCCCACAGAAAATGCTTAAATTTGAAAGATTAACAATTACGCTAGATCAGGGGTGAGCAACTAATATGACATGGAAGTGCCATTTTAAAGTTTTCTTGGTAATCACTGTCTCGTAAATGAATTTTATTATACTATATAGAAGTAAGAAGTAATATTACAAAGCATTAAGAGGGCAAAAAACAAAAGAAGCAGACCAAAGTACATCACCACTGCAGCACTTCCATGTGTTTGAGTGAGTAAAGAGAGAGAAAGAGAGAGCTGTGTCTCGCAGTGGACATTGCATTTCTGAAATGATTACCTCTCATTTAGCTTTAAACACATTATGAGGGGCTATAATGACCCTAACAGCCCTGAGACACGCTTACACACTCTCACAGGCTCCAGATACACTAGATCCCGCTGAGCTGGGCAGCACATACTGTATCAGCTACTGCTTTGTTCCCTGGACCTTTCTTTACTTAAATGCACCCTAGTGCTGCTAATGCTGATGTACTCTGGGACTAAATATTTAAACAGAGTTGGGAATGTGTCTAAAAGGCATTTTGTTAGATAGGATGGTGGAGAGAAGAGGAAACATCAGAGTGTAATTTAGAAAGGCATTCCAGCGTTTGATTTGTGTAAATGAATGAAGTGCTAATGTACTGTTCCCGCAGAATAGAGTATGTGTGGGTTTACCTAGATGTACTTTGTATATGATATGTCCTTATTTAGGCTATAGGTAAACATGCACCTAGCCTAATTGATCTATGAATCAAATCTCTTTGACAAAGTAATCTGTTGACCTAATAAGACAGCATAGCACTGTACACACACTGTGCACAGAGATGTATTGTTTAGTTTTCTTCTAAACAATACATGGCTAGAATTTTACATTTAGGGAAATATTTTTTTCTACCAATGCAGTGACTTTACCTTAAGCTGTTCATGAGTACAGGGTTTCTCATCCATCTAGCCCTGCTGGATAATTAAGAAGACTTTTCAGCTGTGAGTTTGCAGAGAAGAAAATGAATGGTCCACACGGGAGGTGGGGGTGGTAGGCTATAAATTCTGGCCTGGACTCGACTGAAAATGCAGTTTGTAAGAGAGATTGCTGCAGATAATCTTTTTCTGGCAGTGTATATAATAGAGTGGCTTTTATATGCAGTATAGTCTAGCCTCAGATGTTATGCCCACAGGCCGATGAATATAGCACATAAAATGGGAAATACTTTGGGAGTTTCAAATGTGTGTCTCGCGTTCTTTACGGTCCACATGGAAACATGGAAACAAAGCTGTTGTAATGCTAAACCCCCTGATGGAAGAAGAAAGCCATTGTGTTTATAACTGTGACAATGAGCGTCAAAAGAATGTGAAGTTCACACCATCATTGTTGCTGAATTCCTGAATGAATTTCACGCTGATCTGTTATTTTGGGGACATTGACTTTACATTTTGGCCAATGAAAGCTGCTACGCGAGTCTTAAATGGTTAGTTAAAAAAATAAAAATTCTGTTAATTACTCACCCTCATGTGGTTCCAAACCCAAAAAACCTTCGTTCATCTTCGGAACACAAATTATGATATTTTTGATGAAATCCTAGAGCTTTCAGTCCCTCCATAGCCAGCTACGCAACTGAAACTTTTGACGCTACGCGTTGAAAGGCTCATAAAGAGATTGTAAAACTAATTCATATGAATTGAGCGGTTTAGTCCAAATTTTCTGAAAAGACTTGATCGCTTCATATGATGAACAGATTGAATTTAGGCTTTTACTCACATATAAACATTGATCAGCGAACATAAACAGAAGCTCAGCCGAACCTGCTTATCGCACGAGAACAAACCTCTTGTGGAATTTCAAACGTGCTGCTTAAATGCTTGAAATAGCAAGAATGAGTCTGAAATATGGTCAGAATATGTCGAAATGATTCTTTTAACCTTTTGCATGATATAGATGAGCAACATTATGTTTTGTGATCCGTTTCCATCCATCTATGAAGCCTGTCATGGTAGCATTTCAACGTGACTACTGTAAGGTTACATATGAGTCATAGCTCTCGGAAAACATATGCTTTTGTAATCCTTGAGCCCATATGTAAAAGAGCCTATGCTTTTTCTGTCAACAAACAGAAACATTTCTTTATAGAGGAAAAGGT
The DNA here is from genome assembly GCF_965113295.1 of Leuciscus leuciscus. NCBI lineage: Eukaryota > Metazoa > Chordata > Actinopteri > Cypriniformes > Leuciscidae > Leuciscus > Leuciscus leuciscus. The sequence goes on from NC_138737.1 coordinate 8,751,009, forward strand.
TCTTTCTCCTTTTTCTCCAGACAATGGAAAGACATTTTGTTTTTTTCAGCCCTTAACATTAAGATGTTGAAGAGAACATTTTATTTCTTATATTTGGTCCAAATTGTTCAGACAGACATTTAAGTGAACTAACACTGTGTTGCATGACTGTTGTGTGTGTGTGTGTGTGTGTGTGTGAGTGAATGTACTATGTGACTGCGTGGGAGTCTCTGTTCAGTTAAGTAGCAGACAGGAAAAATACTAAGCCTGGGGAAAAAAAAGTTGCTGTCACAACACAAGCGTACGACATCATGTGTCATTTCACACACATGCAGAGACAATTGGGCTTCGCAATATGTCTTGCGCTGGGCTATTATTGCCACTGTCTCTACAGATGCCTAATGGTTTGTTGCTGCTCGCTTGGGTTGCGTGATTAAGCACTGTCAGGATAATTCAGCTCATGATGGTAGACAATAGCGCCGGTGCAGTCAAGAGTGACACAATGTTTTCATCTCACATCTGACTTTACTGTATTCAAAGAGGCACAGGTCATAGGCATCGCCATGGAAACCTCATCGCTGATTGCGCCAAAATCAAAACTCTCGAAAAGTGGATGGAGCAGATCCTCAAGCCACCATCCCCATTGCCTCCTTTCAAGATCTAATTAAACCTCTCACTCAAACTGATCTTTAGCCCTCATTCTGTGAAACATGGGAGGCTTTTAACACACTTTACCCAGGCCTTTTCACGCAAGCGTGCAATGTGTAAGCTTGTTGCCTGGAATTCTTGAAGAAGCATAATGATTCCACCATTTAATGTCACTGTATGGTCCTCAAATAGAAAGGCATAGGTATTGTTATATTTAGTAGTAGTAATTATAATATTGTCTGTAGATAATAGACAAGTCTGACGTCACAGAAATTGATTTGACCCTTAGTTTTTGGAGGATTCTATTCTATTCTATTCTATTCTATTCTATTCTATTCTATTCTATTCTATTCACCACTTGTCTTGTATGGTCTTGGGATGCGGGAGCCTATCCCAGCATTTCAGGCTGTAGACAGGGAAACACCCTGGATGAATGGCACCCTGGCTAGCCTGTCACTTTTTATTAGGGCCCAAGCCCTGAAAGGGCGAAGGCCCTATTGTTTCTGGTAGGATTATTTATTATTATTATTTTGTCAACCTTTCGGGCACTTTTGGGGCCCTTAACATGCTCAAAAACTCTTGAAACTTTGCACACGGGTCAGAACCCGCGGCCATCAGGGCCGGGCTGTGGCAGGGGGGCTCGACAGCGCCCCCTGGAACGGGATCCGAACACTTGTCCATAAATCAAACACACTTGCATGTAATAAGCATTTCAGGCTGTAGACAGGGAAACACCCTGGATGAATGGCACCCTGGCTAGCCCGTCACTTTTTATTTTGTCAAAAAAACATGAAGATGATGCACTGACTTTTTTTTTTTTGGTGGTAAATGTGAGGAATGTTCCACATATGCCACCTCATGGAGTTCTGGAGAAAGAAACAAAATGTAGGCATCCTTGAAAATGTTTTTGTCTAGATGGGTTGTGTTATAGCATTAACAGTCAGAGTATAATTCTTAAAATCAATTTAAGGCATGCATTTGTTGCAGTTCATTTAAAAGGTTATGAGCTTCTTTTTTTTTACCAATTTTACAAAGCCAATTTTTACTCACATTTTGTCACGTACTGCTCTGAGACACAAAGGTTGAGGATCCAAATGCAGTTTATTTAATAGGGACAATCCAAACACATAATCCAAAGTAAAGGCAAGGTCAAACGCAGGCAGGCAGTCCAATCAAACAAACAGGCAGGCAGGCAGGCAGGGAGGGAACACAGGAAAAAGGGTAATCCAGAGACAGGCAAGAAATCCAAAACCAACAGACATAGGACCAGGAAAACGCTCAGAGATGCAGTGTAAACAACTAACAAGACTTCGCAGGGAATGACAGAAAGAACCAGGCTTATATAGGGTGAGTAAACAAGATGATGAGACACAGGTGAATGTGATCATGGCTGATTAGTCTTGGTAAAGGATTATGGGGAATGGAGTCTGTGGATGTGTGGTGATTGTCCGGGTTGGAGTGCCCTCTGATAGTAATTCCGGGCACTTTCACTGGTGATCGTTACACATTTGGTGTTCAACAGGGGTTCATTTTGGACCCTCTGCTCAAGACGTCACTGGAAGGAAGACACATTGTAAGATAATGAGAGCTGCTCTTAAACAGGGTGGGCAGAAGCTGCTGTGAGAGGAGAACAGTGGAGAACAGAGACCAAATGACAGACAGGCCTATTTTTAGAATACATTCATGAAACAGAAAGAGGTACTCGCACATACATTCATGAAACATAGCTGCACAGATACACACACACAAGTAAATATTCACAAATTTCTAATTTCCCTATTGTGATTATTATCTAGGTTTTATTTTTAATATTGTTGTGAGGACATTTGCTGACCCAAATGCACTCACAATCATTTATGAAAAACACACAAACGAGCTTAGAGACATTCATGATAAACACTCAAAGATGCATTGCACTCACAAACGTTGATAAAAACACACACACATTGACTCTGTATTGCCCTTAGCCTGTGTGATCTTCCAATAGGAGTCAGGGTCGTTCATCCAGGTGGAAGACAGGTGTTCTCTACCGTGGCCCTGTGGCTGTGATGTGTTGAATGGAATGGCCCTTGGCGCTCTGCTGTCTCCATCTCTCAGCATCATTCTGTGCTCTGACCAAAAGCAGAAATGCGGCAGAGCTTGTGTAGACATCTAGATGTTGGGTGGAATTTGTGTCTCAGATGTCCATAATACACAGTGACAACGGTGCATGATAAGAATGTAGTCGATGTATCAGGAATATTGGGAATGATTGACATGTTCATTGTCATAATAACAGTTTCACTTTCTTTTCTGTTTATACAGTGTTTTGAAGCAGGAGTTCTCCAATTGATTGGTGCGATTTTGATATATCTTTTAATATACACTACCATTCAAAAGTTTAAGGTCAGCAAGTTTTTTGTTGTTGAAAGGAATTAATACTTTTATTCAGCAAGGATGCATTAAATTGATCAGACTTTTATAATAAAAAGACTTTTATATTGTTACAAAAGTTATTTCAAATAAATGTTTTTTTTTTTTTAGGGCTGGGAATCGCACAAAAAAAAAAAACTAATTAATTGCACAATTTGCTGTAATTAATTGCAATTAATTGCATTTCCCCCAAGCTTGTAATCATCAATATTTAAACTTAGAATAACCTAATTAATAGCCCTGTATTAAAATAATATTAAACATCAATATATCAATATATTATTCTGTTTCAATAATCAATCAACATAATAAATCTTTTTTTTTTCATCAAAATAATTATCAAAATAAAATATAGTCCTACAAAGCTATTATTACCAGAGCATGTGATCAGAGCAGGTCATTTTACCATTGTTGCCCAGCATGACTATACCAGCTCAGGCCTATTGCAAACAGAAGTCTAGCCTACTATAGAGAAATTTCACGTTATTTGAGCGGACTTTGCTTTTTCAGTGCGTGATCGGTACATGATTGCGTTTGGGCCGTTAACGACAGAGCAGAACGCGCAGCGCAAACATGGAGCGGCCACACACACACACACACACACACACACACACACACACACACACACACACACACACACACACAAACACACACACGGAACGGAGAGCACGGCGCAGAAAAGACCCGCTCATGAAAGCTGCGCGGGAATGAAACCTGATCGCCGAACACGGAGGGGCGGGACGGCATATTTTCGGCCTTTTCAATAGCAGCCGCAACAGGAAGTCATTAAAATGTGTTTTCTTGGGCAGAAAATCAGCATATTAGAATGATTTCTGCATGTTTGTGTTCAGCTTTATCATCACAGGAATAAATTACAATTTAAAATATAAAAAATAGTTATTAGAATCTTTTAAAATATTACAGGTGAACATAAGAGACTTTTTTCAAAAACATAAAAAAAAAACTTACCAGCCTCAAACTTTTGAACAGTTTATATTTTTATTTAATTTTACCTAAAAGAATAAATACAGGGGAAACCTTAAACAGGTATGGAGGTTTATATTGCGATGCTAACAGTGTTTTTGTCTCCAAGGGACATTTAAGACGCATTTAAAAGCATTTTTACCTTAAGTTGTTCTGTTCAGCCTATAAATGTTTTGCTCTCAACAACCAGCAGAGTTTAAATGTCAGACTTGTTTGTCAAAGCTGAATAATTGATGTTGACATGTTGAAAAGGCCTATTCATCAGCCTGATCTGATGTGTTTGTCAGTCACAAAAGGAGGAGAGGCAGAAATGAAGAATGATGTGTCTAGATGCATGAGCACAGTCTCTTATTTGTCAATGTGTTGTTGTTTTTTTTAAATGCACCAAGCCACAGTAAAAAAAATATTTCTAGATCTAGTCAATAATGCTGAAAAAAGCTGACCTAAATATTTTTCTTTTGTTTACCTGCTATTTTAAAGGTTTGTGGGAAATTCTAACAACAACTTTAAAGTAATACATGTAATGTGTCTTGATGCAGCATTTCTGTTATAGTCAGAAGTTGAAACAGCAAGCATAATAGGTTATTGTACTTGTATTGTATTGTATTGTTTTTTTTAGCTTTTCGTAAAGAGGGAAACATTAATAACAATCACAATATGTTCTACTATAAGTGTCAGAAACAAAACCTCCCCCCTGCCCTCATTCGTAGATGTTATAAGTACAAGTCATACATATTGTACTACAAGAAACTAAACGAGTATGTGACTGACTGCGTAAATATAGTACATAATATGAATATATAAACATATGAGGAAAAATAAAATAAACTAAAATTAATGAATAAAATTACTTTGATAATGCATACTAATAATATATACATACATGTATATACACCTATATTTAAAGAAAACTATATACATGATTATACATATATGTGCATTACATACATTTGCACACCCCATATACCCATTCAAACACATTTATACTTATACACCTGCATGGCCACACGTACTTGCATACTCATACCATATGCATGCATACTTGTAACAGCCCACATACATCTATGTTCATACACGTCAATGAAAAATGAGTTAGGCTAACTAATTGGGTAAAAAGAATATATGAATGGAGGAAAATTGCAAATGACACTTAACTTCTATCTCTAAGGATAATACTTGTTCCCAGTCACTTTAACTCTAACAAAAAACAAAACAAAAGGCGGTAACCATCTTTATTAACCTGATTGTTGGAAGTACTACAATTCCTTGTTAAGATAACAGGCAATATCTAAGAGTCGAAGCACACAGAGCGCACACCTTTCCTTGACCACTAAGCCCTTATTAAGTTATAAATCAAGATTAAGTAAGGATTTTATTGGGTTCCACATTTTTTTAATTGTCTTGGGTATATTTGCTAACTTATCTCAGCTCTTCAAGGGGGTAACACATTACTTAGGTCTCTGGGCCAACTCTCAAATATGGGCACCGACTCAGATTTCCATTTCTGTAAAATTGCTTTTTTTGCTAAGATCATGCATAATGAAACGGCCTGTGATAAATATTTATTTCCTATACTTGAAGTATCCCCAAAAATGCCCACTTTATAAGCTTCTGAGAGAAATTCAGAATTATACTGCCAGAAAGGCCAGATTTGATGACATGACCAGAAAGCATGAGATAACGTACCTTCTGCGATTTTACATTTGTTACATGTAGAGGATACATTAGGGTAAATCCTATGTAATTTGGTCCTCGAATAATGAAGTCTGTGGATAACTTTAAATTGGATCACAGCATGTCTAGCATTAATAGAACATTCATGAATTTTATTAATTTTATTAAACCCATGTATCACTAGACAATTCTATAGCAAGTTCCTGCTCCCATTCTTGCTTAATATGAACAGTGTTCGTGTTCACCTTGTCTAATAATAGAGCATTAAAAAAAAGAAAGTAACAGCACCTTGTTCCACTGGACAACGATTACTTAGTGTTTCGAGAATTTGATGTATTGATATGTTTTCAAAGCCTATGAAATGTTTCCTTATAAAATCCCTAATTTGTAAATACCGGAAAAAATCTGTAGATAAAATATTTTAATTTAAGTTGAGTAAATGAACCAAATTTATTATCAATATACAAGTCCCTTATGGAAATTAAACCCCTTTGCTTCCATTGGGAGAAAACCTTGTCATGTAAGCCTGGAGTGATGGCATGGTTTTTACAAATTGGGCTGTCCAAATATATATGTTGAAGATCCAAAAATGATTTAATCCGCTTCTATATTTTAAGGGAATTATTTATTATTAAATTCTCATTATATTCAATTTTTACTGGACTATTCAACAAAGCTTCTAAAGATGTCTTCCTACACGAGGTTCTTTCTAACCAGACCCATTCCGGTATCTCCCCATTATTCCCTGGAGTTTGTCTCCACCAGGAAAGGAACTGTAAATTAGCGGCCCAATAGTTACATCTGAAGTGGGGAATACTAAATCCTCCTTTTGCTTTTTGGCCTGCTTTTGGCCCCAAATCCAAATCTTTTTAGAGTAGTTAACATATAAGGCCATTCAATTTGGTCAAATGCTCGTTGTGCATCTAAAGAGCTCAAACATGCTTTTGTCACATGCTTCGTATAAAGGCGTCTCTGATTTGACTGTATGTGCCGATTTGGCTTAAATCCAGTCTGATCCTGATGATTGAACATATATATTGTTTGCCTCTATTGGAATAAGAGAGACTGGGCGATATGAGGACATCTTAAAGGGATAGTTCACTTTGAAATTAAATTTTGGTATGTTTTAGCTTACCTCAAGGGCATCCAAGATGTAGGTGTCTTTTTTTCCGCAGTAGTTTCAATTTTGATATTTTTAGGTCAAACAGTTCTTGTCTGTCAGTCATATAATGCAGGTCTATGGTCACTGTCTCAAAGAGCATGCACAGAGTCCAAATTAAAACAATTCCCCATCGTCCAAATTAAACAATTCCCCATCGTAAGTACACATTGATGGCCTGAGACACGAAACGAGAGGTTTGTGTGAGAAAACGAACAGTATTTATATCGTTTTTACCTCTTATACACAGCCATGTCCAAGTGATCTGATCTGACGTGTGCGCAGACTGGTGCATAGATATATACACTCTAGATGTCGCCTTGTCTACGGCAGTTCATTGGAACGAATGTCTTTAAGGCGACATCTAGTGTATATATCTATGCACCAGTCTGCGTACACGTCAGATCAGATCACTTGGACATGGCTGTGTATAAGAGGTAAAAACGATATAAATACTGTTCGTTTTCTCACACAAACCGCTCGTTTCGTGTCTTAGGCCATCAATGTGTACTTACGATGGGGAAGTGTTTAATTTGGACGACGGGGAATTGTTTTAATTTGGACTCTGTGCATGCTCTTTGAGACAGTGACCATAGACCTGCATTATATGACTGACAGACAAGAACGGTTTGACCTAAAAATATCAAAATTGAAACTACTGCGGAAAAAAAGACACCTACATCTTGGATGCCCTTGAGGTAAGCTAAAACATACCAAAAATTTATTTCAAAGTGAACTATCCCTTTAATTTTATCCCGTTAAAACTATGTTAGCCTTGTAGAATGTGCCCCATGGGGGGAAGTTTCAACTGGGAGAATGAGTGATTAATCATACAGAGAAACACAGGGGCAAGAATCTCCCAAAACTTTTTATAAGATTCTGCACTAAACCCGTCTGGGCCTGCACATTTATTATTAGGTTATTAACCACTTCGCTGATTTCGTTTTAAAGTAATCTCCTCTTCTAACATTTCAACAGCTTCTTCACTTAATCGGGGAAGATTAATATTAGATAAGAAGTGATATATTTCATTAATATCTGTATTTCCTTTGGATGTATACTTTTTATAAAAGTCTGCAAAGCGCTCATTTATCCGCTTGGGATTGGTTAATATTTCTCTGCTCTCTGTCCGAATCTTATGAATGGCTCTTGATGCTTGGGACTGTTTAAGCTGTCGAGCTAGTTGTTTATGAGGTTTTTAGTTCGAAATGACGTTGTTTAATCTGATTAAGCTGTTTAGGGACAGCTGGTTTTTTTTTGTTTGTTTTTTTGCAAGAATAGAGTTATATTTACTTCTTAATGCTACAATTCTTTTTAAAGTAATTGAACAATAATTAAGTTTATAACATTCCTCTAATTCAGTATGGTGTCTATTTCATTTAATCTCTTTTTATCTTCTTTGTTTTTCCTTAATTGAAATTAGGTTACATCCCCCCTAACAACTGCTTTCATTGAGTCCCACAGTGCTGAGTCTGTCATACTGCCAATATCATTTTCAGACAGAAAGTACCCAATTTTTTCTATTATGTAATCACAAAATTTACTATCATTCAGTAAGGAGTTGTCAAATCTCCAATTATAGGTCCCTTTTTCTGGCTTCAAATTCCTGTGTTAATGTGGCATGATCTGATATTAATCTGTTATGGTATTGAGTGGATCTAACCATTTTTATCAGATTGGAATCTATAATAAAGAAATCAATTCTGGAATAGGATTTATGAACTGATGAATAAAAAGAATATTCTCGAGCTGATGGGTTTAAACATCGCCATATTGTCTATGTTGAGATTTTTCAAATAACTATGTAAAGTAGCTGCAGATTTACTTTTTGTGGTGCGACTAGACTGTGCATCTTTAACTGGGTCAATAACACAATTAAAATCTCCCCCTATAATCACATTAGACAAAGTATCGTCAGGTATTTTGTCTAAAACCTGAGATAAATCAACTTAATGTAACGTGTATGTTCTGTCTTGGTTTCGTTTTCATTCTGTTCCCTGTTCTGTTTTGCCTGAGTTCTGTTCCCTAGCTAGTTTCCTTGGTTATTAATTAATCCCACACCTGTTCCTAGTTCTGTTAATTAGTTCTCCCTGTGTATTTAAACCCTGAGTTCTGTCTGTTCTTTGTCTGGTATCATTTATGTTTGCGGCTGTGTTATACGTGGTTGTGATTATCTTTCTCTGACGTTTTCCTGTGTCAGTTGGATATAATTATTAAAGACTGTTTGTTTTTTGTAACCTCGATCATCATGTGCTTCACTACAGCCACCCACACGTGACACGTAATCATTAAGCAACAATATTTGTTTTGAAAATTTAAATTGATTTTCAGGGGCATTGTTAACAAGGGCATATTCTTTTCAAACCGTGTAAAAAACAATCCACAAACACAGTGTCCATTAATGTCAAGTACTTCAATTAAATCAGTTAACTGAAATAAAACAATACACGCTCTACTAGAAATGCACTTTAAATAATTGTTTGGTCTCTCTGTCCTAACCTAAACCAAACCTCATGACTAGATTGGCCTAATATCATGAAATAGGAATACCATTAAATGCATTTTGGTCCCAAGCACTGGCTTATTTCTGACCCTAGTTCAGTCCCATTTGCCCTTTTCCCAGAAGGCATTGGGGGATTTATAATTATGGTTGCTGTGTTTGCAATGTTGTTATTGATTTTGTCACACTTGGCAAATTGTTGACTCTTTTCAGGATGCGTTTGCGTTTTATATAGCAAATGTTTAATCCTGTGTTGTGTTTTAGTATTGTGTGTTTTGTCTCATGAGTGTTCTTGTGTCAGTAATTTTAACAAAAGCAGCATTTTGAGATCCATGTGCATTTCTTATAGAAAACATTATTATTAAAACAAATGTTAACTTAATTACTTAAAATATAAGTAATTGGTTAATTATAAACTAAATGAGTTGCCTTTTTTTTTTTTACATGAACACCTCTCTTTTTTAATAGATTTAGGTTGATGCAGAGGGACCAGAACATGTCATGTTGATGCATTACTTTTGAAGGAGTTACTTTTGAATATATTGATCTAGATCCGTCTGTGGTCTGGAGAGAGGAAATAAATGGAAAAATGACTAAAGGTTTTTGTCAGAAAATGTAATTGGTTGCTAAAGTAAATGATGTTGGAAAAATGATAATCAATGTGTGCGGGGCCTGGGTTATTTGTAGAGTATTTTTGTTGAATGTTCCTGGGGAAGAACATTGTAGCCAGAGCTACTTCTCTGTGTTTACATCTATGACGAGTCATGCAGGTACTGGGCTACTCCACAGAGATTGTCGTCCCGCCCGGTCTAAAATAGTCCTAATATAAACACTTATTATAGGCGTACCTTAGTGATTCAGGATAAGACAAAAACACGGTTTGGAAAACCGATTCATGATGTACTCACTATATCAATTTTGAACAAAAAAGTTACATAGTGTACCTTTAAATAAACAATTTCATAAGAGTTGTATGACTATACACGTTTATAGAAAGATGCTTGTCATCTTTGAAATATGAAAATCAGTATATGTGAGAAATATTTGATAACACTTTTTTGACAATTAGTTTCTGTAAATATCTCTTCCATTGTTACTCTTCTGACAGCATTAATTATAGGAATATGTACCCTAATATGTGTAATATGATCACTGTAAAATAAAGTGTTATCAAATTATTTATTGCAGTAAATAATTTCTTGCAATAAACTGGTTAATGTTTTTTTCACTGCAGGTAGACATCAGTGTTACTCACAGTATATATATATACTGTACACACACTGTACACGGGTGAACTGCCGCCGACGTGTGGAACACAGTAAAAACTAGACGGACAGACGCTCACCGACGGCCCGACATTGACTATCATCAAGCGTAGTGTCAGTTCTGGCAGGTCACGTTAGTCAAGCTCGCATCAGCTGACTCTCAGCTGATCCACGTCTACCTATAGGAATACGACACCTATCACTGTATACATATATAAGCTCCTTCAGTATTATCAGAGCCCGTCTACGGAGAGCCTGGCCACTCCCTATTAAGTCCTATTGTACCGAATTTTGGTTGTAGTTCCACCAGAGTTCCACTGGGGGCGATCGCCCATGAGTGCAAAATGAATGGGAGTCTATGGAGCTAGACGGCTAAATTTGTCTCTTTCACCCGATTGCCGTTGAGAAATCTCAGATTTGATTGTAGGTTTTGCAAGTTCAACATGGGTTATAGGTCAAAAGTTGAATGAACGAGTACTTATGTCCTTTCGATTTCTTACAGGTTGAGTTGTTGTTGCCCATAACACGCTAGCATTCTGCTAATGAACGCTGATTGGTCAGTGAAGGACTGATTATGACCAGAGATACCGCTTGATGGCATCGTGTGTGTGTGTGTATTTTCGGCGTGGTCTTTTAAAACAACAAAACAAAAAGCTGTGTCAGCTGTGTTGTCGATGCCTCGAGAGAAAAGAAAGTGCAGAGCGCGAAAGCACCAAACTGACTGAAGGATTGCCGTAAAGCAGTATCTCTGGTCGTACGATGTGTATGTAAATACTTTTTAAAGCAAATAAGTGACTCTAATCTAACACCCAGTAATGTGTAATTTCTTTGCATCTCCTTTCGAATACAACATTCAAATTACTAGACAAAAAATTATATCCTGAGAAAAGTGGATTTTGAGGGGTATAGCTCCATACAGTAGACCTCCATTCATTCTGCACTCGTCCTGTGAGCGCCCTCATATGGAACCAGAGTGGAACTGCAACCAGTTCAGAAGCCGGAAGTTTACTGAGAGTGGAACTTCTCCCCTTATTAGACATTCTCTGGTATTATCAACAGCTATTGTGTTTCTCAGGCGCTAATTACCCTCCTCCATCCCCAGCTCCTCCTCTCGTGCAGTCAGTATGGCATTCTGATTCCTCTTGAATAGTTGTCCTGACAGAACCATGATTTACTCACCCTCAAGAAATAGGTGTACATGACTTTCTTCTTTTAGCCAAACGCAGTTATAGGAGTTATATTAAATAATATCCTGGCTCTTCCAAGCTTTATAATGGGAGTGAATAGGACCTGAGTTTTAGAAGCTCCAAAAAGCACATCCATCCATCATAAAAGTAATCCATACGACTCCAGTGGGTTAATAAATGCCTTCTGAAGTGAAGCGTTGGGTTTTTGTTAGATAAACAAGATAAACTCGCGTGTTCACGAGAGAGTCGAGTTCCGGCGGAAGGGTGACCTCTGACCTGACATTCCTTTAAAGACTATTTCTTTAAAGACTGTTTATCACAATAAGGGTTTTTCTAAAAACACAAAAAGGCGCCAGACGTCTTATCAGCAATTTCATCCATTTCATTGCTAAACATGTTAAACACCCAGTAATGTTGCATGAAGTGACAAACGATCCATATACACAGTTCCAATTTAGCTTATAGATTTCTGAAACACAGTTTGCTGTATTTGCTGATTTAGGAACAGTGAATGAGATCAACCCATTTGCTTCACCCGCATTCTATGTTATGGTGCAAGTAACACAGCTTATGTTATGGGAATAGATTCTGTGTTAAGAATAGACTACACAAATAATTTAGTTTTTAATGTCAATCTCTCTCCCCTTCTGTTTCTTTGAGATCATTGCCTCTATCAGCTTCCTGTATAATGTTGTCTTTAATAGACCCAGTCTCAGAGAAGCAGAACATGAAATATTCCTCTCACAGACCAGTCCGGCTCTGTTATACTCCAACACACAGTCTTGTGTGTTTTTAATTATTTATAACCCAGATTTATTGATATTATGGAAGCCGCTGCTGGCAAAGCCATGAAATTACATGTCAACCATTGGTTAGTGGAAGCGCGTCATTGTAAATGTGCAAGATTACCAGTCTGAGTAAATTAAATACAAAATAGGATGAGCTGATTTGTTTATTTTGTACATTTTAATAAGAATATAAAATGTTCTGTCACTGACTATTTTTCATCAGTGAGCGCCAATTATGCAGCGTTTTCACTCTCTTGATTAATTAATGATCTAGAATCTAAAGATATTGGAATCTTTGATTTGAATCAAAGGATTCTCATAATAAAGGGAGGTCATTTTCTTGTCTGAATCATTCATATTAAACCACATGAAACGGCTTACTTCAGCCATTAGGACATCATTTGCATTAACAAAAGCAGAATCCAAAAGTAGACTGACTCCCACATACTTCCTATAGTCTGTTGGGTTGTCTAATTAATTTTCTGTCCCCATTAGCGAATTTCATAAACGAAATTAAAAGTTCCATTCACTCTTATTTTCCCATTTTCTCCATTGATGTAGCCCACAAATGAATTCAAAAGGAGCTATTACAGCAGTCTGTACAAAAAGATTGCTGCTCAAAAACGACTTCGTGTCCATGACTGAACTGGGTGGTTAGCTAGTGTTAGGCAGTGTATATCCCTCTAATAAGGAATTTGTTATTGATCTAGAACAGTGGTTCTCAATTGGTGAGTTTCTAAAACAATGACAAATGCAGGTAATAACATGTTTTACCCGTATTATTGCAGCTATTACTGCTTTATTTTTTAAAGAAAATATTTTGATAGAAAAAATATGTTTGCATGTATGCAAAATGCATAATAAATATTTTTGAAAGAATATAAAATAAATATGAAATAATTTAAATATATAATAAACCTTATAGCCTACATTTAAAATTGGAAATGTGAAATTATAAATAGACAATTATAAATTTTAATTCATTAAAAAAAGTATGTGTGAAAAATGCATAATATTTTTTTATTTTTTTATTTAAACCTTATACATTTAAAATTGGAAATGTGAAATGATAAATATATAAATTTAAATTTATTAAAAAAGTATGTGTGAAAAATGCACAATATTTTTTTATTTAAACCTTATACATTTAAAATTGGAAATGTGAAATTATAAATTCATTAACAAGTTCATTAAAATTCATTAAAAAAGTGTTGGGGCCAGTGAAAAAATATGTTTATAATATATATTAATACAAATCTGAACAATTGGCACAACCAGACCAGCAGGAAAAAAAACTTTACTATTGTGTAAATTAAACTTATTAAATTTATTAAATTAAACATATTAATTATTCTTGTAAGGGGGGAGAAAACCCTTCCCATCTTTTTTAGTGACATCAAACTAATGTATTTTTGCCCAATTTATTCTCTCACTTGGTAATATGTCAGACACTCTTACACTATCTTGTTCCACGTGTTTAAATCATCTGGCAAATCATACATCTGCTATTGTTTATGCAGTTACAAAATTGCCCATTTATCCTATTTACCCTAACATAATTTTAATGAATTTGCATATTGTTGCACCTACTCAGTTCATAATAACATTTAATTGAGTTTGAATGCTTAATTTTAAGGTAATTTTTGTTGGGTCTGTATTGAGTCGCCATGTCCAATGTGAAATCTGCGTCCTGGAGCCAAATCCGGTGAGACTCTGGTCTTGAAGGGCCGTTTGGTGCTTTGCAGCTTGTGACGCAGTACAAAGACATGCACGGGGCAATTGTAGAGGGAAGTGAGGATAGTGGGGGTGGGAGCTTTTAGGAGCATCGCTCCGTGCTCAAAACATAAAAGTGTTGAGAATACAGCAGCAGGCCAGATAAATGTCAGATCTTTCCTTTGCTGTGGAATCACTTACATGCACGTTCACATCGCATTTAAATATCAAAGGTGGCAACGTGTTTGGAAGCCCTTTGCATACCGGTGAAACACTGTTTTGGGAGAGATTTGATGAAAGAATGTCATTAACCCCATTTTGGTCTTATATGTGATTATGAAAAATAGCTGCGGTGCTGTTCCTTGAGTCGTCATCGCAAATTAGGTCTTAATTAATGTGTCTGACCTACCTGTTGTGCAGCTGGGATAGTCTGGGAAGTGTGTTAGGCTGACACAACAAGCAGGTGAAAGATTATATGTGTGGTTGGTTGCTGGTTCTCTTTGGATACTCCATCATCTTGCCTCTTCATACCTCTATTGGGAGGCCACAGTCATAGCTTATGTGTGGTGAGTAATGTTTGTTTGGAGAGCATGCTGATGATAGATAGAGACAGCTAATAGGTGCATTTCACAGAAGCAACTCACACCTGCTTCCAGCAATGTACAATCTCATCAGCCTCCCCTTGTGGTCAATAACGATACTGCATTAACAATCATATTTTTGGAAAATATGATAGTGCTAGTTATCTTTCTGCCCCTGAAAATAAAACATGGCTTGGTTCTTTAGTGGGTAAACATTAACTAATGTGTTTTCTAGAAAAGTATATCCAATTGAATCGTTTATTAATTGTAATTCCTCTTATGTAATTTATAGTTTGGAATGTGATTGTGGAAAATTTTAGGTCAAACAAAACGGAAATTGAGAGTGGCTGAAATAAATATGCTATTCGTACTAAAAGCTTGTTGTATCCTATGGCAAGGCATTATAATGAGGTGGGTCATGGTAGTGACAGCTCCCTTAAATTGATTGGAATTGAATCTATCCCTGGTACCATAAGCGGTGGGAATAGATTGAAACGTCTTGGATCTATACACATGTTTTGGATCTATACACTTAATGGTGCAAAGTTACCTAGAGTTAATGAGGAAATAGATTTTTTATCATTCTTGTAGTAATTGTCTTTATATATATATATATATATATATATATATATATATATATATAATATTTGTGTATATATATATATACACAAAATTGTTGTTATCAAAACCCTCTCTTTGATTACCTAATCACATGGCGTGATAATTCACTTACAGGTACTAACCGTTACTGAACACTGCTCAAACTATCAACACGTAACACACACACACACACACACACACACACACACACACACACACACACACACACACACACACACACACACACACACACACACACACACACACACACACACACACACACACACAAATACTAGCACACAAAGCACTTCCTGTATTCCTCAACCTCATCCACAACCCCATCTGTCCCTACCCTGATTCTGTGCCCCTGATGCCCCTGTCTGTGCCAGCGGGGTGAGAGCCAGGCAAGCCATCCATCCTCCCTTGCCATGTGGCTCCAAACCTCCGCAAACCCTGCCAGGACCATCTCCTGATGGAAGCTTTTGAATGGCCACTGTACAAGAAGTGTAATTTACAGTGTCTAGATGCCAAAATGAATTACAACATTCAATCTTTTTTTTTTTTTTTTTTAGAGCAGCAAAATGTACTTTATGGAGATGGATTATTTAATCTCAGCAATAAGAGCACTATGGCTTTGATCAGGAAGTCTGGTGCACTTGTTAGAGCTTGTTAGAAATATTTTTTCACCATAAGGTTTCATACATTGCGAAATTCAAATGTGAACAAGAAACTATCTATTCAGAGATCTGAACTCATTCGAGAATTGAGGCAAAGCAATTGAGAAAAACTATAAAAGAATTGTTCACTCAAAATTAAAATTCAGTCATTTTTCAACCATTTGATCTTTTTTTATTGCTGTAATGTTGCTTCATTTTCAAATTGTATTAGATAAAAAAACATTAAACGGAAATTAGAAATGTTGCCTTGAGAACTAACTAAAATAAAGTTTTAGTTGAAGTACTGCAATAACTAAAACTAAAACTGAAATACACATAAATTAAACATAAATAGAGTTGTTAAAAATATACTTACATTACAAAATACAAATAAACCTAAATAAAAACTAATAGAAATGACAAAAGCACATAAAAACTGACTACAATTCTCAAATATAGAAAATAGTTAATTCAATAATATTAATAAATACTATTATTGTATATAAATAATGCTAAAATAACACTGTCACACTTCTTTTACACTGTTGCTTGAAGCTGCTACCGCTAGATGGAGACAGATCTCTGTCCACACAACACTAATGGCCATTCAAGCTTCACATGCACAACCAAGAGTAACAGGTGTCTGGCAGTTTTTTGAGCTGTTACCAAATATGCTTTCACCTTGACAACAGAGAAAATGCATAAGCTACCTCTTAGATGTTTTTATGTCAAACTTTTGACATAAAAAAGAACCATTTAGAGATTGTTGTAAAAATAAGCAAGGATGCAAGTTATCCAGAGTGGGCTTCGAAGATTCGAAGAATGACTGACATGATATTAAACATTAATATTTTTCTCCTAAATAATTCAACATATTTAGTATGACCAGGATGTGTCACATCGCACTCCTAAGCAAACATTTACATTAGGGTTTAAGCTTGGATTTGCCACTCTTATCTGATGTATGGAAGGAATTTGGTTGGAAACAGCACTTCAAATGATTATATGTTTAGGGATGATGTACCGTGATCACGTACAGCAATTAATATCCTGTTTCATGTTGTTGTTCGTAGTCTTTCCTGTTGGCCTATGTAATTATGAATTTCTGAATTGCCGCATTAGTAGGTGGAAACAAAACTGTGGCTTCAACCTCTGATATCTCACAAAAACAGATACACGATATGTTTACAGATCTGCTGTCTTCCAACTGACAATCAGTAGTAGTACACTAAAATAAAGCCAAGATTATTTTCTGAATATACGATTTATATAAGCTTGAGTTATGGTTTCATCCCAGTCGTTTGAGATGAGGAGAAGACGAGGCTGTTGCTAGGTAACAGAGGACAGAAAACACAAGCCAAATCGCTTGAATTAGGGCTTGGTTGAGATACTGCACCGATCCCATAGATGTGCTTTATTTAGTCTATGTGAGTTGTGATCAAGTGCTCCTGTCTGGGCTTTGTGTCGCCGGTGCTTTTGTGGTGACATTTCTAAGGTGATTATTTCAAACGCTATACCAAGGCTCTTTGTGCATGAAACAGGATGTGAGAAAGAGCATCGCCATCGCTAGATTGTCCAGGACTGGGTGTGTGTTTTGTTTTTTTGTTTTCAGTGTTATAGACACCTTATCAATTTTAGTTTATGACCTGTGAAAGAAGAAAAAGGACTTTTAAATTGTTGAAAAAGATAAAAGATTGGTTTAATTCTGATTTAATGGCACCCAGGGTGTATTTTATATCTTGCAGTCTCTCATTTCAAATCCCATTTGCGTTGAACTATTAAAACCGAGACACATTTCGTCCTTGAAGACAAATAAAACAAATTAACTATCTAGCTGTTTATGATCCATTTGTACCATCAAAGAAATGAAAACTCTTGATCTACCCTTGTTAAAGGGAAAGTTCTCCCAAAAATGAAAATTCAGTCATCATTTACTCACACTCATGTCTTTCCAAACCTTATGACTTTTTTACCCACACTGGAACACAAACGAAGATATTTTAAAGAATGTTTTTGTTCAAACAATGAAAGTTAATGTGGTTGAAAACCGCATTGGACCCTAATGCTTTCACTGTATGCACAACAACAACAAAAAAGTAAAAACAGGCATTTTTCAAAATTGCCTAAATTATGAAATAATAATAAAAAAATGGTGAATTATCCATTTAAAGGGTTAGTTCACCCAAAAATGAATTAACTCACCCTCAAGCCATCCTAGGTGTATATGACTTTCTTCTTTCAGACAAGCACGATCAGTGTTTATATTAAAAAATATCCTGGCTCTTCCAAGCTTTAAAACGGGAGTGAATAGTACCTGAAAGCTCATCCATCCATCATAATAGTAATCCATACGACTCCAGGGGGTTAATAAATGCATTCTGAAGTCAAGCGAAGCATTTTTGTAAGAAAAATATACATATTTAAACCTTTATAAACTATAATCTTTGGCTTCAGGTAATGGCTGTATGTGAGTCTAGTTCCGGCAGAAGAGTGACCTCTGACCCGCCATATGACCTTGGATTTAGGCGTAGCGTAAGCTTAGGTAAGAGTAGACTCCTCTTGTGGTTCTGGGCTTCATCAATACTTTACACGTCGGGTCAGAGGTCAGTCTTCCGCCGGAACTAGACTCACGTACGGCCGTTACCTGAAGCCAGTGATTATAGTTTATAGTTAAGTTATAAATATGGATAATTTTCTTACACAAATGCATCGCTTCACTTCAGAAGGCATTTATTACCTCCCTGGAGCCGTGTGGATAACTTTTATGATGGATGGATGCGCTTTATTGGGCTTCAAAATCTCAGGTACTACACTCCCATTATAAATCTTGGAAGAGCCAGGATATTTTTTAATATAACTTTGATTGTGTTCGGCTGAAAGAAGAAAGTCATATACACCTAGGATGGCTTGAGTGTGAGTGAATTATGGGATCATTTTCATTTTTGAGTGAACTAATCCTTTAAGAACTTGAGTTTGGTTTGGAAATAAATTGGTTCTTTGTATCATATATTGCAATCAGATAGAAATATGTTGTGTGTTTGTGTTTTTGGTTAGGCAGTGAAGGGTGATTTACAATCGAGGTATATTGTCATCTGAGGTAGAATTCAGATGGAAGCTGAGCGTGTGACGTTTGGATTATCTATATTACATACAGCATGTCTCTTAGTGTGACAGTGAACGTCCGTTTAAGATCGCAGCTATGAAAGGTGTCTTTTTGTTAAGCGAACCTTTTGCTGCCAATAACGGGAGGAACAAATTAGAAATTCAACGGTGTACAGTCACCATGGAGACCACTATTAGGATGACAAGGACACTTCATTATGTGGGAGCGGAGATGTCTCGCAGGTTCATGCCTCTTGGGTAGCTTTTAACTAGTTAGGAATGTAATACAAAACTTAAACAGAGAGGTCAGGGTCAGCTGATTTACCTTGGATTGAGGTATGACTAGAACTGTCAAATTAATTGTGTTTTCTGTAAACAAACATAGACCTGCTACAGAAGCAGGAGGGAGGGAGACATGACAAACACAGAGAGACAATTACCAGTCTAGACATTACGTATATATCAAGTATATAGCGACAATTAAATGTATTGCTTACAATATACACTAGGAATCAGTTGTTTTGTTTGTATCACCCTGATACATTTGTCTTGGGAAAATAGGAGCAAACCGGCAGCAATTATTTTTTGCATATCTGACTCAGTTTATTTAGTTGTTTATAATGTCTGAAGCTGTGTCTGAACTCAATTTATTTTTTGTCCATATATAAGGCTTCACTGTGTAGTAAATACTGAATGAGTAAACAAGTGTTATTCTACGATAGACACGAGGAGAGGCAAAGTTCCAAGTTTCTGTGCTTTCCTCTCAATTGTTGTCAAAGAAAGTCTCTTGGCATCACTAAAGCTTAAGTCATTACTACTGCGAATGATGTATATAAAGCAGATGTTGACTACACCACCTGAACAAATGCTTCCAATTAATGCAAATATCTAATCATCCAATCACATGGCAGCAACTCAATGCATTTAGGCATGTAGACATGGTTAAGACGATCTGCTGAAGTTCAAACTGAGCATCAGAATGTGGGAAAAAAATGTGATTTAAGTGACTTTGGACGTGGCATGGTTGTTGATGCCAGATGGTCTGGTCTGAGTATTTCAGAAATTGCTGATCTACTGGGATATTCACAATCTCTAGGGTTTACAGAAAATGGTCAGAAAAAAGAGACAATCCAGTGAGCGGCAGTTCTGTGGGCGAAAATGTTTTGTTGATGCCAGAGGTCAGAGGAGAATGGCCAGACTGGTCAGAGCTGATAGAAAGGCAACAGTAACTCAAATAACCGAGGTCTGCAGAAGAGCATCTCTGAACGCACAACACGTCGAACCTTGAAGCAGCTGAGCTACAGCAGCAGAAGACACACCGGTGACACTCCTGTCAGATAAGAACAGGAAACTGAGGCTAAAATATGCACAGGCTCACCAAAATTGGATAGTAGAAGATTGGAAAAACATTGCCTCGATTTCTGGTGTGACATTCAGATGGTAGGGTCAGAATTTGGCGTAAACAACATGACAGCATGGATCCATCCAGCCTTGTATCAACGGTTCAGGCTGCTGCTGCTGGTGTAATGGTGTGGAGGATATTTTCTTGGCACACTTTGGCCCCTTTAGTACCAATTGAGCATTGTTTAAACGCCACAGCCTATTGTTGCTGATGGCCATGTCTATCCCTTTATGACCACTGATTTCTTGAACATGATAATGAGTTCACCAGATTTATATCCGCTAGAGCACTTTTGGGATGTGGTGGAACAGGAGATTCACACAGCCGACAAATCTGATGATCTGTGATGCCATCATGTCAATTTGGAGCAAAATGTCTGAGAAATGTTTCCAGCACATTATTGAATAGTTAAAGGACTAAAAGCTGATATAAAAATAAATTAAAGCTGTATAGAACTATATAAAAACAAAACACTAGTAAAAATGATAAAACTCAAACTAAAATGAAAATATATAAATAAAAGCTAATTCAAAATATTAATAAAACTATAATAGTACATAAATAATACTAAAATAACACTTATTGGGTGCAGTGTGAATAAAAGTTGCAAAACCAATTGATCTACCTCACTGCTTACTTCCTTCACGGGCAGCAACTTTCTTGATTCCAGTTGAGGACAACATTAGCATGTTGCTTACCGAATGGCGATTTAATAAAGCATAAAAAAACTGAATACGTCGATATTTTTTAGATACTATTAATCTATTTAAAAAATATTACACAGTGTATGCCGCCATCTTTCTCTGAGTTCTCTGCAACGCGTTCTGGAATTGGACTAAATGACACTTTTGATGCTGCCTTATATAATTTGTCCAAAATTAGGTGTCTAATTAAGTAGCCTACCTTTTGGAAAAGCCTTTGCTTTGGGAACACAGCTATAGTGACAATGACCGGGTTTTGGAACAGAGCAGCAGTTCCTGTCAGCACAGTACGGCCACTCCCATGCTTTCCATGAGGCTTATTCAACAGATTGTTATGAAAACGTGTTGACATTTGATGAATGGATATCCTACAATACTTCCTCCCTGCTTCTTTCATTCTGCTATTATCTTTCTCTCTCTCTCTGACACACTTTCTTTCATTCTGTTACCCTTGCACACACACATACACTCTTTTTTCCATCAACACCATGGAGCACAACTGTATTTTCACATTCTGTGCAGTAATTGGCCATATGGATGGACACTGGCAGCTCGAGTGTTTAAGTGTTTCTCTGTGTGTGTGTTTGCTCTGTTTTATGTATAGTAGACCTCGATATAGGACGCCTGCTTAAATGTATACTGCTTCACCTACTCATCTCAGCTGGGAGAAGAGTAATCATTACCTAAATGTGTCTGTAATTGGGGCAAAAATGACAGAGTTCCATGCAGACACCCTGCGGGAGGCTATTGAAGATCATCAAAGTCATAAAATAGGAAGTCATCAACTGTTTAAAAAAAAAAAAATTCCACCTCTGCTCATCATCTGAGCTTCCTAAATCATAGTTTCTATTCACTTTTGAGAGGAAGAGAGAAGAAACATATATTTTCATTCATCTTTCTGTGCTGTGCGATAATAACCTCAATCTGAAATGATCTACTGGGTCATTGGACTATTGCAATTTCCATCATCATTGTTAATAGCCGCTTCCATTTCCACCCCTTCTGCATGAGATCTCTCATTTTGCAGTTGACTATTATTAGCAGGTCCTTTCTGGCCCTTAAACTGTTCTGCTCATTAATTTTAAGGAGATTAAGTGACATCACTAAATGCCTCACTTTCTCGCCTCCATTTGCTGTATTTTTTTTATTAGAATTTATTTATTTACTCATTTAAAAAATTGACCAATTGAGAAAGGATGTGGTAATATATGTTATATATAGCTGTTTTTTTATTCCCTCTTCAAAGAATGTGAAATTCAGTTTTCTATGTCCCAGTATGGGGCGAAATAAAGAAAATGTTCAAATATCTTCTGGGTGGTTTACAGAAACTAGTATGACAAAATTTGCAGAGAACAAAAACGTGTCGTATAAATTATTTGATGTAAGGAGTATAAGGTTTATTAGTTCCGGATTCTTAAAAGACAAATGCACACTGCATTAAACCTGCAGAAACATTTCTGATCTCTGACAGTATTGTTCCACTGATCATGTCTTGTCTTTTTTTCTTTGTGACAATTTGTGTCATCACTAGGCCAACGAGTACTATCTCACGTACAACACAAGCCTGTCAGTAGATCGTGCACACGCGCCAGAAGAGCGAGTTTTAAACACCAATTATCTCTAAGCTCAAAGTCAGCTGAACAAGCTGCTCCCAGAATAGAGATGCTTACACTTGGTACGGTGTCTGTCTGATGTGAGTGAAAAGAATGTTACAGTGCGTGCAATTGATAATCCTCAAACATTCTGGATTTGTTCTTAAAAAAAACAATACGAGTTATGTAGCCTATTTTATTCTTTATTTGCATGGCTAAACTTAAAACATATAGGTGGAAGCGGGATTTTTGTTCGTATTTTATTGAGGAGTAGAGGTTAAAAATGGCTTAGTGACGTCAGTGGGAAAGGAACGTGTTTCAGAGACGGAAACACTTTTTTAAAATGACGAAGAATAGTGAATAATGTAATTTGGATTTCAGGCTAACTTGTGTAGGCTACTTTCTGCGAAGGAACTATGCTACATGAAAAAGTCCTCACGAGAAGGCGTTTTTATGATAATGTGAATGCTTAAAACTTTTGATGACTGGCGTTCATGCATTAAAAAAGGGGAAAATGTGTTTTTCCTTCCAGTTTTTAATCGCTCTTTGATATACACGGTCAAAACTTACATTAATTTTGACGGTGTCGTATTACCTAGTATTTAAAGCAACATAAAATAACCTATTCGGAAGGCATTTGCATGTCTATAGAGGTTGTCTCGCTTACAGTTAAACGTATGCTCTGAGTAGCGGTTGGAGAGTCAGCACGCGCTCAGACACATTCGCGCTGTTGTGAGGGGTGGCCAAGCGCGCGTGCCAACCTGAAACAAACCACATTCGCGCCTCACCGCACACACAGTGAAGATGGAGCTTGTTGAACGCTGTCGTCTACGCGATTAAAAAGATTCAGTAAAGACCCAAAAACATTTACAATTAGTAAGTGGGATGGAAGAGTGACGAAGGCACAAGAGACATTCAAAAACGATGGCTTTTTAGTTTTACCATACTAAACATGGGTGCTGATTACTACTGTTCCTCAGAAAAGAGTTTGCTTTCCTCCTGTTAAAAAGAACATCTTCATGGGATGTACGACTGGATATTCGGATTATAAACGTTTTTATTCCACATTTTACTTTCAGGTAATGTTACTTTTGGTGTTTTTGCGTGTGTAGAGATATCTGTTGGAGTAAGCTACGTGTTGCGCGTGCTTGGAGGATGCAACGGTCATTTATTTAGTCGTCGTTTGTCATAACAGGAAAACTCTTGCAGTTTGGATGATTATTTGCAGTTCACCATGTGGAGGTAACGCACTTTTGCACCTGTTGACAGAGGGGCTAAGATTTCTCTGTTTTTGCTCCACACAGAATGGCTCGCTTCGGAGACGACGTTCCCGGTCTGCTGGGAGCCGGGGATGGGGGTTCGGAGCGCAGTCGGAACCGGGATGCTCCTGCGGTATCCACAGGTGGAGTTTCACCAGCCTTCAAACAGACCAAAGCGCAGCGAGCCCGAACTATGGCCCTGTACAACCCCATCCCAGTTCGACAGAATTGCTTCACCGTCAACAGATCGCTCTTTATCTTTGGAGAGGACAACATCGTTAGGAAGTATGCTAAGAAGATCACAGAATGGCCATATCCTTTTGTCTAAACGGTAAAACACGCCCTGCCCCCTAAAACACCAACTCGGTGTTGACAGCACACGCAAATGTGTTGTCAACACGTTTTACAAAAGCACATGCAACTCCTGTGTTTATTTCTGCTGATCTCAAAATGTATTATTTATTATTATTTATTATTAAGCTTGTATGTTACAGTCCCCTCAAAATCTCTCTTAATTTTAGTTTACTTGCTTGCATAATATTTCTGTAAACAAACTTTGTTACAGGGTAAAAGGACTTTAAGCCTCACAAAATTGTCAAAATGACTATTAATTCAAACATTTCTAACATATGTTTATCATACAACAGGTGTATTCAGGTCTTTTTGGAATGATTTGCATGATGTATTTATAACTAATTTATTAAAACGCCACAGATACAAGTTATTCAAAAATACATTAAAAATGCAAGTCATACAGACAATGACTGTATGAATACAATTTGATGTTTTTGTGGGGCTTAAAATATAAATGGTGTAACTATCTGAAGATTGTACAGTATAAATAAAATGAAAAACAGAAATTGACCATTTACATTTTTTTTAAATGATCATTAAAATGATTTTGCACACTCTTGTGCATTCAAGGTTTTATATAATGGTTTAGTTTTTTGAGTCATTAAATTAAAATTTTGTAGACAATTATATATATATTTTTCAATATTAGGTTTGCATTTCTAAGATTTTTTCCTGAGAATATATATTTTTTAATTATCTCTTGACATCCTTATTTCTCACTGACCCATATGTGATTTGCATGTTCAAGATCACGTTGGCCTGGTAATGACACAAAGTGAAAATGGATGTATTCTGTTTTTAAAATGCATTGTAAATGACAAAATACACTTCCTGATATTTTATACTACGTAATTCATTGAACTGACTTGCTTTCAGGTCCATGGACAGGACACTATATTTTCAGAGTCAGAAATATATCAGGAGCAGGGTTTTATAACTCGGGGTTATAAATGGTGAGGGTTAACAAGGATGTTGATTAAGGGTTAAGTATAGTGTGAAAGGACATATATGAAAGGAGCATATGTGTGTTTTAGCATTTCAAATTACAATCTGTGAGTAAGTGTCTTTTATTGATGATGAGGTTTATGTTTTGTTGTTAGCTCTCTGTGTAATTTATGCTCTGCCAAGCTGGTTCCTGAGGATGAAGAAACATATATACAATTGTTGATCTGTTGGTCAGGAGAGGGAGGAGAGGTAAACCCTGCAACCTCATAAACCCCACTGGAGGTTTTTGGACGCATGTCATTGATTACAGACTTCAAAGTGCCATGGTGTGATTAAAAAAAACCTTCTCTATGATGCAAATTAGATGAGTCAGTGACAGGACATGATAAGGCCGTCGACCATCGTTGTCACAGGTGTGCACTGCTGGAACAATTGTTGGGTTTTCATTTGCCCTTTTTTAATGTCACAGCAGACTACCCAGACATGACTGTGTCTTAGCATTTACTTAAATTAGGCAGAGCTCAGTTACTAAATGTAAAGAATCTGCAAAGCTTTGCTGTGATCTAGTTATCACAGCGTTTGGTAGTTTAAAGCATTACAGTGTTTATGCTTTAAATTCATTTTAAGGGAAAGTAAGAGTGTCGTTTGAAAGCCATTGCCAGGTGGAGCCCAGTACATTTATTCAGTTTGAATAAAATCAGATTAATTCTACATAGAAATCCATCTATCATCACATACTTTACAAATATGTGAAATACAGAGGTAATACACAGCTGCCAATATTGGCTTTTAATAAAACTTGGTTGTCTATGCAATAGAAACACAATTATTTTAATTGTGGGGACAAAAAGGCGGAAGTTCTGTAACAGGAGCTCTGGAGCTGTCAAACGTCCGCCTGATGACGCAAAATTACATGCTGTGCATAATTCAGTGAATTTTTTGCTGACAAATATACACGAAAATTTGGATGCAGACATTGTAGCAATACAAAGCTGATTAAAAATAGCCGAACTTACTCTTTAAACAGCCAAAAATATTGTTGTGAGTATGATTGTTTATTTATGTTTTAAAACATATTTCAGTGATTTTTGATGTTACATTTGAAATCAGTTAAGCGGCTATTATAAGCTGCTCAGACATCTAAAAACAAACGTCTAAATGCGAAAGGAGTATGCCTGCTAAAAAGAGAAACTTCTCGCACTATGCAGGCGAGGGATGTAAAATGTGTGAACCTATCTCTAGCCTTACACAGAGGTGTCATTTCCAAAGAAGAGAGGCTTTCGATAACGTGTCTGTGTGTTTCCCTGCTCTTGTTTGACTCAAATCCTTTACTTGGGTTGAATGTCATTCATGTTGTTTTGAATGTCATGAAGGAGAGATAAAATTAGAGCGGGTGCTTGCTGTAATCAAGTGACGACAAGATTTGGTTGTTGCTTTTGTAAGAGTAACATGCTTAATGTTACAAGCGGTTCTGCAGCCTAATGATGAAAGAAGGAGAGCGATTGAGGGCGGTGATATCATGGCTGTGCTTATGTGCGTTGATTGATATGCCTTTGTGCGTTTCTGCTTTCATTTGCAACAACGTGACTCAGTATGCGTGTTTGTGCCTGCATGTTAAATTCAATTATAGCATCTATCTGGTCTTGGCTCTCTTGTGTATCTAATGGCCCACTTGCGACATAATGCAAGTGTCAGTGTCTGTGACCACTTTAGGCAGATTTTAAGCATATGGTCACACATCTCTCACTC
Source organism: Leuciscus leuciscus (assembly GCF_965113295.1). Classification (NCBI taxonomy): domain Eukaryota; kingdom Metazoa; phylum Chordata; class Actinopteri; order Cypriniformes; family Leuciscidae; genus Leuciscus; species Leuciscus leuciscus. Next base: position 8,778,259 of record NC_138737.1, read on the forward strand.
ATAAGCTGAGAGCTTCAGGGAGCTGAAGAGATGGAAGCCCTGCTAATGGTGCTGTAATGACTTGGCCTTGCCCCAAAATAAATGCAACTAGAGTCTGTTCCTTAGAGAAAGGAGAAAACGACATCCTTCTGGGAGTGATTCTTAAGTGTATTACAAGGAAAGATCAACAGTGTAATTAAATGTATGTCGTAGACTCATTATGGATCAGTTTTGATGTCTTTATTAGCCAATGGTAATGAGTTTCATGTCTTTAGAGCTGTTCACACCCACCTGAGGAATTGCTTGTAGGAGCTCTGTTCCAAAAGCTAGCAAGCTGCCTACACAGGGAACATTTTAAGGCATCATAAGTGTGCTACTGAGATAAAGACTGTTCTAAAAGGTAGGCGTCTTAATTATGCAGCCTCCTAAGATACCTCAGTTGTTTTTTAAGGTTACCATCGCTTTTATCCTTCATGTAGAAGGCAATCCCATAATGAGTTGTGAGAGAAAATCTCCAAGATTCCAAGGTGACAGAAATATAAATACATTTTAAATAAATTGTGTATGCAGAATGCTGAAAATCTTAAAGTATTTCAGTATAATTAAAAGTATTATTTTACCCAATATTTATATTATTATATATTTATATATACTTATTAGAGTATTGCACAATTATCTTAGCGACATTATCAAAATGAATTGTGATACAATTATTTTACTTTTGTTTTGCTTATGCTTATTAGACTTCACACATCAATTGTAAGTTGAGTGTCTGTCTTAGAATGCACAAAATTCACAGAATGCATTTTTCCATTCCACTGCTCCACTTTTCCATTGGTTTCTCTATGTCAGTAATTCTTAAAGTGTGGTGGTCCGCCATCGCCCCCTAGTGGTCTGCGAAAAGATGACCTAAACTAGGCAGGTGTTTATAAAATCGTCACTTATTTAAGGGACTGTTCATTTTTTATTTAAGGGGCTACCGGAGAAGTTTTGAGATCTGTAGTAAAAAAATACATGACCCTCCCTTCGCCAGGAATACATTTTTCTATAACCCTCCAAAATGATTGTGAAAAAAGGCATGACCCTCCCCGATAATTTATTGATTACTTCTGGTTTGCGCTTGGCAAAGATGTTCAGATAGCCATTGTTTTTTTACAACCATAAACTCCTGCTTTCTCATCTAACTAGGGCTGTAACGATAGATAGACCAAACCTACGATTCGGTTCGTATCACGATTTTTGATTTTAGATTTGATTTTAGATTTTAGAAATAATAATCATGTTTTCGGTGCTGATGCGGTGTGACGCGTTCAACATGTGGGTGGCGCTGCCAATAAAGCATCTAAAAGCTGTCACAAAGAACCGACAAAAGTAATGATATGAATATGTCAAATAGGCCTATAGCAAGGAGACATTTTAATTGTTTATTAATAAACAAGTGTTTTCTGTGTCGACTGCAAAGATGAAGAACGATGCTGACCCGCGATCTTCGCAGTAGTGAACGCGCCAGAGATTTCATACGGATTACATAAGCAGAGAGCAGTCTGTTTTCTTTCGTTTTGAATTGTTCTGTTTAAAAGTAGACATTTCAAGCTTTCTATATATTTCTCAGGTCTGTGAGGCAAGTAGCCTAGCCTACCTTACGCTGAGATTCGGTTCATTTATGAGACGAGAGTCCAGTTCACTCGCTGGCGCCTCCGTGTCATGATTATCTATTTTCTACTATATTTACTTCTTATTTATTAGATCCAGGAAATTGGTTGATGAAACATTGATTAAAATTAAGATACAATTAATAAAAAACGAAATTCACTTTAAAGAAAGGCTTTGTGCTTTCTGTTTGGTCTCTGTGAAAGTTTTAAAGTCGCTTTCAGAGCGGTCATGTAATGGAGAACTGTCACGTCCGTAACATTGTTTTTTTCCTCATAAATGCGAACATGAAAAATAAAATAAAAATAAGATTTTATGTTCTGTGGAGGCCGACCCTTCTTCATCCGGTGGGTATATTACTTTTGGTTTGCGCAGTGTAATTCATAGAATTACTCAAAAATATTTTGCCACGTAAAAGTTAAAGATTTTTTGTGTCACGTGTATTTCCCTCATATTAAATATAAAACGCATGTGTAGACTGATATTTTTCTAATGTCTTGACTCCTTTATTAAGGGAGTAGCCTATGGATATATAAACAGACGTCTCAATATATTGGTATTAAATGCATTTTCTGTGAATTTATATTTTCAAGTTTTGACTGCAAATGTCACGTCCATAACGCTGGAATTGCCCAATTTTAACGAATTTATCCTCAACTAGTTTTTTGGTCTAGGTACGTATTTTATAATGTTAACTTAGTAATTTAAAGATGTGGTAGCCCTACATCTTACACTTCACACTCCACTGTTATGGTGGCAATTTCAGTAGATTTACTCACTAACATTATTGTGGAAACAAAATAAGGATGGAAACTAAAATATGGTAGTATCGTGCAACAGCGCACATTCTATCAGCTGCAGTTCTGGCGCCTCAGTCCCAATACTGTAAAACTCGACGTAGCCTACATTCACATCACATGTTAATGCAGCGGTAGAGTTACACAGGACACTGCACTTATTCGCAATCACAAAACTTCATTATTTGCTCGTGCTTTAAAGCTTTGCCGGGTAAACATTTCATTGGCGTTCTGTTCTGACATGATGCACTTTTTCTGAGCGCGTACTGAAGTGCGCGCGCACTGTCAAACTCAAACGGCGCCAAACTGGATTTTTGTTGGGTCAGACGCATCTGATAGCGATGGGGGGCCGAGACCGCGAGAGCTACATGGAGCTACATGTAAAAAATATGCACCAAACAAGCCACTTTGAAATGTTGCTGTTTTCATGAATTCAAAAGTTGGGTGACCCTCCCCCGACAAAAAAAAGTTGCAGCTCATTTCACATTTACTTTTTCAAATGAAATAAAATTCATATAATAATTTCTGATCATATCATTGCATTTGTGTGTGAATAATTAGTTTTTGACTTGAAACAGTTGCATATTAAACTTAAATTAGCTTATCCTTCCGATTTTGTTGTTTTTTGGGGGCGTGTTAGAGTGGGATTCTGTTAGGTGGTCCTCAGAAAAAAATTGGAAGATAAAGTGGTCCTTGGGCTGAAAAAGTTTGAGAAACACTGCTCTATGTAAACACATGCTAGACGGACATTTTTGACTGTTGCGCTCGCGACTCGCTTCTTTTGCAGCATCTAGCGAATGACACGGCATTCTAAAAAATGAATAAGAAATAAAAAAATTTTTTGTCTTTTTTTTCTTTTTTTCCCCATTCTACTCCAGTCCAGCGTTTATGAATGAACCGTCCCTAGGAGCACTATTTGTGTGGCATGCAGAGAAGCTGCCTATGTAGTCATTCCAAATCAGTCATTTATGAAGTTTCATGATTTTTAGGATGCTGACTTAAGCCCTATTCAGATGGGACTAGTTTAACATGGAGAGGTTGGGTAAAGTAATAATTACCAGAGGTTCTCTGTGATTTTAGTCCCGTCCAAATGTGCCATCTCAGTAATCATTACGGACAATGTCAGTAAAGATTACGGCGAATTTTACCTTCAGTAAAAAGGTCCGGAAGAATTACTTCAGGTAATAGTAACCCCGTGCGAATAGACCCGCTGTAAATATGTACATAAATACTTCGTAATTTCTTGTTTAAAAGTAGTTTTCCCCGTTTTTCCAAGTATGGAGACGCTTGAAAAAAAATTCAGTTGCGTTCTAGACTCTGGGACGAGTCTGTGGCAAAACTCAAGCGTTTTCCACACACCATTCAGATCAGAAAGAAGATCGAAAGCACTTGTTAGAGGCACGAAACATCTTTTAGCGTTAGGAAAGTGCCTATTACCAACACAATACAATCTGAAGTTAATTAATACATTGTTCGACCGGACATAACAGTTTTTTTAAATATAAATATAGGTTATATGTGTTTGTGCACGTGATATCAGGAAGCAATGTAATACGTATATGACGACAGGAGGGTGACGGTGATGCGCAAATCGCAAAACACTTGAGTACCCCTCCCACTTCTGCTTGTTTTACTGATATATATTATCCAGTGCGAATTGGCCATTACTATTACAGACGTCCTGTGGTAAAATTACATTACTCCATCTTGTAAAGTTAATCCCGTCCGAATAGGGCTTTAGAGGGCAGCTATATGTAGGCAGCTCACTAGGTTCTGGAACAGAGCTCAGGTCCGGTCTCATTGTCTAACCTACATATGCATTTCAGATACATCCTAAATGATAACGGTTCTTGTTACATCAGATTGCACTGTATGACAGCTGTGGCAGAGCAGGAAAAGTATTAACCCCTGCCATGTCTCATAATTATAATGCAACCAAACAATGTGGGAACAGCTGTTGAATAAGACTTTTCTAGGTGCATTTCGCTGTCAAACAAAGACATTGTGACCTCCCCAAGGGCAAACCATCTCTCATGTTTCTGTTAAGCTCTTTTTGAGTGTTTTTCTAGATGCTGATGAGATCAGTCAATATGTAATCAGGATAATACTGTTCATTATTATGGTTTCCTCAAGGTTACATCAAAGCTCCTTTTTAGTTTGCCCCAGTGAAAAAAACATTAGCTTTGACAAAACAAAAGTTGAATTCCCATGAGTCGAACAGACCAAAATACCAACTTGCTCCAATTTAGATGCATGTGTCTCCCACACATTGTTCATTCGTATCGGAGGAACAGTCAGCATTTGCATGTGGTGATATCGGATGCTGCCCAATTTTGCTCAGTTGATTCTTTAAAATAACAAACTTTCCTTTTTTAGATTTACTAATTTGATACATAGTGGGATTTGATCAGAGCAGGAAGTTCTAATTGTGGACTCTTGAAATATATCTGAAATCAGTGGCTTTTGAAAAGGATTATTGAAGCTTAAGCTTGTTAACAAGGATTTGTGTTATATCATTCATGCATTTATAATGGATTTTAATTAATTAATTATTTTATTTCCTGTTGTGGATACATCATTTGCTGTGCAATAACATTCGCTATTACTCTGTGTCCTAACCAGCTGTCACACGGCAAGTGATTAGTCTGTCCAGCAAAAATACTGCAGAAAGTGACGTTCACATTCACAACTAATTGGAAAATAATTGATGTTTCATGTACATTTATGAGGAGAAGAATTTTGGACCAGTGAGATAAAAGTGGGTGAGGCTGCACAGCAGGAATAAAAACCAAGCAATCAACAAAATGTCCTTTTGCAAAATCGAGTATAATGGGGAAAATATTTAGTTAAAAATTTTAATTAAAAAATCTTTTTTTGTTATTTTGAATTATATTTATCTATTGTAAATGAAATTGTAACGGATAGTGAATTTGTGAAAATAGACACACCTCTGCTCATATGTACTCACAAACATGCACACACACAGAGGCCTGTGGAATAACCAAAGGTCACACCGGTTTGCAAAACAGCATGTTCACGAGCCCTGTGTGGTGCAGCATCGACAACCTGTGTGTGAGAGCGGTAATTTAGGAAAGCTTTGTTTGAAGTGCCGCTCGACGTGTGCTTTGAGCTCAGGCTGATGAAGCGCTGGGAGGAGGAAGAGAGATGTGTCTGGAGAGAAATGCATTCATTTGGTGGATTGGAAAACTTACAGATGGAGTCATTAGGGAAGAACATGTTTGTTAGGGTGTGTGTAGGCAGTGAATGTTGAGGAGGGGTGGAAGCATGTGTTGTTTCCTCTGTTAGTGACGCACATTAGAAGGAGATCATCAGGTGATGTCATTATTTGTCGTCATGGTTCCTGAAGTGGGCCGGTTTGGCTGTGGGGTCAGGTGGACAGGTTGGTTGTGGCGGATCGATGGCGTCTATGGGAAGGACAGGGCTTAATGAAGCGAGTGGGCCGCTGTGCCGCTGTGCCGCTCGGCCGGTGGGGAAGCCACAGCTGTTCATTCCTCTGATCCCCACTGTGTGGCTGAGGGAGGAAATACCCCACCGTGCCCATGCTTACTCAATAATTGATCCTGTCTATCGACCCTATGCCTCCCTCCAGTGAACAGAAGAGGGAGAAACAGAAGATGTGGTAGAGGGTGTTAAGGACCTCTTCATTTGTCTTAATCAGGTTTGGAAAACCACCTGAGGAATGAGACTTTTAAAGTCAATATCAAATGAACCCTCTTTGCTTTCCTAATTCATGTTCCTGATCTTATCATGCCTGGTCTTATTAGTCTAAAGCAGGGGTCGGCAACAGGCAGCCCACGGGCCAATACTGGCCCGCCAGCAATTATATCTGGCCCCGCAGCCAGATTATTTTGCTAGCGGCTGGTTCTGAAATAATTGAGAGCTTTTAATTTGAAAAGCTTTAAAATACTTTCAAAAGAGTCTGTGGATCGCTAAACACACCTCTAAAATAGCCGTCATGAAATATCTAATCTTATATTCTTTGCAAACAGCGACAACTTCTTTGCAGATAAGAGACACCGGCTTTGCATTTACAAAACTAGGTAGGATGAACGGTTGTCTTCCATTCTTCTTTGTATGCCCTATTTTCGCTGTCAACTTTCCAGACTCTTTGATAGAGCCATTTTCTCTCAAGATCTAGCTTAAATGTTAACATAAATCGACGAAATAGCCTACCTCCAGCACACAAACAATTAAAAAAAAATTTGGGGGAAAAATAAAGTGTAAAAGTAGGCTACGTCAAATAATTATTACAATAAGTTAGGCTCCATTGTGTAACAAGCAAATTAAAATGATACACATTTATTATTCACAATATGGAAAGAGGAAATAAAACATAGTTTGTTAAGAGCATGACTCAAACATGCCATTAATGGGCTTATTCAAGCCCTCTTTTATTTTTTTTATTTTTTTTTATCCATTCTGCATCTCCCACAGATGTGTGTTTTAGCAAGGCAGGATGTGTTGCAAGATGCCACAATATATCTGGAGACGGAGGTCAGACATGATTTTGATCACTTCATTAAAGGGATAGTTCACTTTGAAATTAAATTTTGGTATGTTTTAGCTTACCTCAAGGGCATCCAAGATGTAGGTGTCTTTTTTTCCGCAGTAGTTTCAATTTTGATATTTTTAGGTCAAACCGTTCTTGTCTGTCAGTCATATAATGCAGGTCGATGGTCACTGTCTCAAAGAGCATGCACAGAGTCCAAATTAAAACAATTCAAAACAAAAAAGATATATACAATAGATGTCGCATTGGCTACGGTTTCGCAGTAGCCAATGCGACATCTAGTGTATATATCTATACCCGCCCGCGCTCTCAGATCATTTGGACGCAGCTGTGTTCAAGAGGTAAAAACGATATAAATACTGTTCGTTTTCTCACACAAACCGCTCGTTTCGTGTCTTGGGCCATCAATGTGTACTTACGATGGGGAATTGTTTAATTTGGACGATGGGGAATTGTTTTAATTTGGACTCTGTGCATGCTCTTTGAGACAGTGACCATCGACCTGCATTATATGACTGACAGACAAGAACGGTTTGACCTAAAAATATCAAAATTGAAACTACTGCGGAAAAAAAGACACCTACATCTTGGATGCCCTTGAGGTATTAGCTAAAACATACCAAAATTTAATTTCAAAGTGAACTATCCCTTTAAGTTTCGTTTTGTAGAAAGCCTTTCTTTAGTGAATTTCGTTTTGTATAAATTGTATCTTAATTTTAATCAATGTTTCATCAACAACTTGCCAGGATTTAATAAATAAGAAGCAAATATAGCAGACAATATAATCTAGGGATGCACCGATACCGAGCTCATGTACTCGTACTCGTAAAAATGCTCCGATACCAACAACCGATACCATGTAAACGTTGCGGTTGAAACATAGGAGGAAACAGGATCCACGTGCAACACACTTTATTTAAACAAACTCAAAACTTGACAGACTCAGACCAACCAACATACAACATCAAGAACTCAAAAAGACTGAAACTAAACACAGGGCTTAAATACACAGGCAAACAAGCTAAACAAGATAACAAGGGGGCGTAGCTAAATAGAAACACCTGGGGAGACTAATAAACAAGAACTACAAAACATGGCACAGGACAGGAAATGACAAAAGTCCACACAAGACAAGGGGAACACAAGACAGGAATCATAACAGTACACTTGTGTCCAGACAAAGAAACACTGACAACAGAGAGTATAATGGTGATAAAAAAAGAAGGCTGTCTATGAAGTAAATGTATCTTATTAGTGGAATATTAAATGAAATATAGGAACACCTATAGCCAGGGATGTAGTGGAGGCTAAACGCACGTAAACGCCGTTTGCGCACCTCCCAAAATTTGGAAATAGCGTTTACCCACCTCCAAAGTGCGTTTATCCACCTCTAAATTTCACGTTATTTGAGCGGACTTTGCTTTTCCAGTGCGGGATCGCCGGTCGGTACATGATTCGAGCGTTTGGGCCGTTAACGACAGAGCAGAACACGCAGCGCAAACACGGAGCGGAACATTGAGTAGGGAGCGCAGCCGACACACACACACGCGCACACACACACACACACACACAGACAGACACACACACAAGGAACAAAGAGAACGGCGCACACACGGAGCGGAAAAGACACGCTCGTGAATTTACTAAACAAGCTGCGTGAGAATAAAACCTGATCGCCGAACACTGATCCACATTTTTCTGACATATTATAGACCAAACAACTAATCGATTAATTGAGAAAATATTCAACAGATTAATCGACTATGAAAATTATCCCAAATCTCTAATCATTATGTACAAGTGCATTGCATTGGAAGCCCTGGATATAAGCCTCCCTCTCTATCTCTCTTAAATATTTTTGTTCTCTCTGTTTTGTCATTTAGTAAACTTGATAGATTTCAACCATATTATTCCTTCTTGAGTCTCTTTAACAAGAACTTAGATTCATGTATGAATTGAATAGTGATTGTGTGACTTATGATGAGGGAACAACCAGTGATACCCTGGTAGTAGCATCAAATTATAGCCTATAGCGATGTCATCAGGATACACATACACCGGTAGGCAGTGGCCCACCTAACCGGGTGACCATGTCGTGGTCCACCAGAATTTATAGTTTACCCACCTCTTTTTTTACCACTACACCACTGCCTATAGCTGTGGTGCGCGAGCTGAAAAGCGCATCCCTTTTTCCCAGACGTCAGTGGAACGTTAGCTTATTAACGTTAACTTACGAGAGAGAGAGAGAGAAAGAGAGAGAGCATCTGTTGAATGCTCTTGATTGCTGATCGTTCACTCTGCATGTGTTATTTGGATTAAAACTAAATTGTATATGTAAGTAAAACATGAACTGTTACCTGAATTATGTATAACGAGTGGTTCCCTACATTATTACTTACAGGAAGTTTGCAGGCCAAGAAGTGTCACATACAAGAAGTTTCAACACAAACATCCAAAGCGTGCGCCCTGAAAACCAACGTATCAGACAGCGCACGAATACTGAATTGAATTGACTTTTACGTCTTGGCTTGAACGGACGAATTCACACAAAAATAATGTAAAAAGTCTGTCTTGGCAAGTATCCTAATAAACAAAGTCGGTTATATCTCAAGTAAACGTAGACAGTAGCTTCAAATGGGGTACGTGCGTTCGGTCTTAAAGGGGCAGCAGTCTAATAAACCTGCTGCTGTGTTTTAATGTTCAAACATTGTTTAATGTTCAGTCAAACAAAGGACAAAGAAATTACTCACTGCTCTTGACTAAATAAAAAAATCTATATTTAATTTATACAGTAATGAATATGCAGTGTTTTTTCACATTTGATTGATTACTGTAGTTTTTGTTGTAGTATCAAAATTAGAATAAATAATTGATATTTCACTTGTGTCTAAACATTGACATGGTCGTGTACCACTGACCCAGTCCTCAGCACTGAGCCCTTCTGGAGCAGCTCTAAATATGTGCTGTACTGTTAAATGAAAGATAAAATATGATAGAGTAATATGAACAGTGAAAGTAACAGAAGATCATACAAAGCATAATATGATTTATATTCTTTTGGTTTCTCTACCAATACATTTAAAAATTACAAATGCAGTGAAAATACAGGTATCGGTTACGGTATCGGTATGAGCGAGTACCAAATATGACAGTATCGGTATCGGACTCGTTCGGGGAAAAAGTGGTATCCTTAATATAATCAGGACATGGAGGCGCCGGCACGATTGCATTGCTCGTGAACTGGAGCTCGTCTCATAAATTAACTGAAACTCAGCGTATAAGCTGCCTCACAGACACGAGAAATATAGAAAGCTTGAAATGTCTACTTTTAAACAAAACAATTCAAAACGAAAAGAAACAGACTTCTCTCTGCTTATGTAATCCGTATGAAATGTGCATCTCTCTGAAGGCGCGTTCACTACTGCGGTCACTACTTCAGACGACACTGACACAGAAAACTCGGACTTAAAAAAAACCTGTTTATTAATAAACAATTAAAATGTCTCCTTGCTATATTTGAAACATTCATAATCATTACTTTTGCCGGTTCTTTGCTTTTAGGTGCGTTATTGGCTTTGACTAGGCTATGTTCTGGCCTAGCCTGGTCTTTTCAGACTCTCGTACATTTCATTTGTACAGAGAGTCTGGCCACTCTCCATTGACAAGCGTTAACTTCCTTGAAGGCGGGTACTCTGTTGATGTTTAAAACTATTGGATCTGCCCAGAGCCACTCTCGATCTGCCATAACCAATCACTAACGTTTGGTTGAGACGTAACCCTACAACTCAAACTAGCACACAACCTCAACATTATCGTTCTCAGCCACTCCCTCTGTTCGCTGATTGGACCGGTAAAAATTTGAGAAAACCCACGAATATACCTAAAACCCCGATGGAGTACTGAAGGAAAGTGAAAATTGAGCGGAAGTACGTAGGAGGGCGGAGCCAGGCTAGTTCTGGCCCGCCATCTAATCAGTAGCACCTCACTGCAGTACACGAGATCCAGGGGGCGGAGTTGGATCCAGATCTAAGGGGTGGAGATTGGTAGGTTTAGGGGTGGGTTTAGGGATCAGGGGGTGGAGATGGGTAGGTTTAGGTATATGTAAGGAGGGAGGAGTTGGATCTGGATCCAACTCCTCGCCCTGGATTTCGTGTTCTGAAGTGAGGACCATCTCCATCTAATGGGAATTTTTTTTGGGGCCCGATGCCAAACTTACTTGCCGAACCCTAGTCTAAAGAAAGAAGTGTTAGAACGATGTCTGTGATGTTATGAATGGTATAATTTTATGTATCTCACGCTCTCTTTCCATGCACCTTTTCCTGTCTCTCTTGCTCCAAGCTTCTATGATTGAAATGCAATTCATTCTTTTTGCTCATTGAAAAACACTTTCATAGGCCACATCTTGCTACCCTGGAAATCGTCTCAGGTTACGACTGTAACCTATGTTCCCTGAGAACAGGGAACGAGACACTACGTCAGAATGACGCTATGGGGAACGCCTCAGGCGTGACAGGTGTCTGAAATAAATATCAACTCACGTCAATCATGTTGACCGGCGACAGCCCGTGAATCATCAGCTTGATTGATTAACGCGCGACCTGGATGTATAAAGGGGAGCCTTGCACACATGACAACATCCTATCGTCTGAAGGGACTGTTGCAGGCAGGCCCCGAGGCATGGCAGGAAGACGTAGTGTCTCGTTCCCTGTTCTCAGGGAACATAGGTTACAGTCGTAACCTGAGACGTTCCCTTTCGAAAGGGAACTCTACACTACGTCAGAATGACGCTATGGGGAACGATATACCAACGCCACCATGCTAAGGGGAGTGCATGCCCTCAGGTCTGGGCTGTCAGTGACAGCATTCCCTACGGTCATCGCCCAAGCTAAGGGATACCACAGAAAACCTCACAGTTTTAAGGGAAGGTTTACCTGGGCCAGCTCAAAGGCCTAGGACCACAATTCAAACTAGAAAGGGTCCCTTCTAGGGAATGTGGCTAGGGGACCCGAGGGAACCCCAGCCAGTCACTATTCAGGGGAACGTGCCACCTGAAATGCCACCAGGCAGGCCTGACCTGGTGTCACTACATAAGACACTACAGTCTGGCCACTTCCTGTCTGTCCGAAGACAGAGCCTCTGGACACTTGCCTTAGAAAGGCATCCAACCCAAGGGACTGCGAAGCAGGCAGTGAACCACTCAGCCCGGATCTCAGAGACGGGACATCCTGGAGAGTATGACTCAGCATAGTGCTTTACAACCCTTGCCAGCGAGGGGAGTTTCTCTACTCGATCCATGGATCTACCCAGTGTTTGTGTTTCAAAACACTGAGGAGGCCTGTGAGGGCCTAAAGGGAGCTTACCTCCAAGAAGGCCTGGTAGGACCTCTAACCTGGCGACCACAACATGGGGGAGCTTGTATTCAATCACAATATGTGGGAGCTTACCTTCAGGAAGGCCGGTGAGGCCTCTGACCTGGCGACCACAGCATGTGGGAGCTCATATCAGGAAGGCCGGTGAGGCCTCTAACCTGGCGACCACAGCATGTGGGAGCTCCTATCAGGAAGGCCGGTGAGGCCTCTAACCTGGCGACCACAGCATGTGGGAGCTCCTATCAGGAAGGCCGGTGAGGCCTGTAACCTGGGGACCACAACCTGTGGGAGCTTATTTTCAGAAAGGGAATTAAGCGTACAGCGCACAACCCTTACCATAATAAGGATTATAGAAAGTACATGAAAGAAAGTGCATGTACTTAGCCATTCTGAATCCAAGAAGGCCTGATGAGGCCTGTAACCTGGCGACCACAGCATGTGGGAGCTCATACTCGGGAAGGCCGGTGAGGCCTGTAACACGGTGACCGCAGTGTGTGGGAGCTCATCAGAGTGTGGAAGTTAGCTAGAGAAAGGCGTCTGTCGTAATATACGTGACGACAGGACGCAATTAGAGTGGGACCCGAGGTGAAAAACCAGGGTCTGAGCCACATAGGAAGGGACCAAAGCGTACAGCGCATGACCCTTACCATAAAATGGATTTTAGAAAGTACACAGGACGTTAGTCGTGTGACTTACCATAAGCATGGGTCTAGGAAAAATAGATGAAGTAAAAGGTGCATGTACTTCATCACTCCATATTCAGGAAGGCCTAGTGAGGCCTATAACCTGACGACCACAGTAAGTGGGAGCTCATTCTCAGGAAGGCCCCTGAGGCCTGTGACCTGACGACCACAGACTGTGGGAGCTCGTATCCAGGAAGGCCGGTGAGGCCTGTAACCTGGGGACCACAACCTGTGGGAGCTTACTCTCAGAAAGGCCCTAGAACCGAAGTCTGGGCCACGTAAGAAAGGGAATTAAGCGTACAGCGCACAACCCTTACTATAAATATGGATTATAGAAAGTACATGAAAGAAAAGTGCATGTACTTGGCCATTCTGAATCCAAGAAGGCCTGATGAGGCCTGTAACCTGGCGACCACAGCATGTGGGAGCTCATACTCGGGAAGGCCGGAGAGGCCTGTAATGCGGTGACCACAGTGTGTGGGAGCTCATCAGAATGTGGAAGTTAGCTAGAGAAAGGCGTCTGTCGTAATATACGTGACGACAGGACGCATCTAGAGTGGGACCCGAGGTGAAAGACCAGGGTCTGAGCCACATAGGAAGGGACCGAAGCGTACAGCGCATGACCCTTACCATAAAAATGGATTTTAGAAAGTACACAGGACGTTAGTCGTGTGACTTACCATAAGCATGGGTCTAAGAAAAAATAGATGAAGTAAAAGGTGCATGTACTTCATCACTCTATATTCAGGAAGGCCTAGTGAGGCCTATAACCTGACGACCACAGTATGTGGGAGCTCATACTCAGGAAGGCCTGTGAGGCCTAAAACCTGGCGACCACAGTAAGTGGGAGCTCGTTTACAGGAAGGCCGGAGAGGCCTGTAACCTGACAGCCACACAATGTGGGGCTACCTTCAGAAAGGCCTAACAAGGCCTGTAACCACAGAATGTGGGAGATAGCTTAAAAGGGAGGCGTCTGTCGTAAAACAGTGACAACAAGACGCATTTAGAGTGGGACTCGAGGTGAAGAACCGGAGTCTGAGCCACGTAAAAAAGGGAATGAAGCAGAAGCGCATTACCCCTTACCATAAATATGGATTTTAGAAAGTAAACGAAACGAAAGTGCGTGTACTTATGCCAGTCCGAATCCAGGAAGGCCTGGTGAGGCCTCTAACCTGGCGACCACAATATGTGGGAGCTCATACTTAGGAAGGCCTGTGAGGCCTAAAACCTGGCGACCACAGTAAGTGGGAGCTCGTTTACAGGAAGGCCGGAGAGGCCTGTAACCTGGCAACCACAGCATGTGGGAACCCATGATCAGGAAGGCCAGATGAGGCCTATAACCTGATGGACACAATGCGTGGGAGCTCACATTCAGGAAGGCCTGATGAGGCCTGCAACCTGACATGTGGAAGCTCACAACCAGTGAGGCCTAAACCCTAGCAACCACAGTGCGTGGGAGTTCACATTCAGGAAGGCCTGGAGAGGCCTGTAACCTGACATGTGAAAACTCATAACCAGGAAGGCCTTTAGGAAGCCTGAAGCCTGGTGACCACTGAATGTGGGAGCTTAACACTCAGGAAGGCCTGTGAGGCCTGAAACCTGGCGACCACAGTATGTGGGAGCTCATACTCAGGAAGGCCTATGAGGCCTGAAACCTGGTGACCACAGTAAGTGGGAACTCACATTCAAGAAGGCCGGATGAGGCCTATAACCTGACATGAGGAAGCTCATAACTAGGAAGACCTGCGACCACGGTGTGTGGGAGCTCATACTCAGGAAGGCCGGGTGAGGCCTGTAACCTGGCGGCCACAGTATGTGGAAGCTCACATTCAGGAAGGCCAGGTGAGGCCTGTAACCTGATGACCACAGTATGTGGGAACTCACATTCAGCAAGGCCAGATGAGGCCTGTAACCTGATGACCACAGTATGTGGAAGCTCACATTCAGGAAGGCCGGTGAGGCCTGTAACCTGACATGTGGAAGCTCATAACCAGGAAGGTCTGGTGAGGCCTATACCCTGGCGACTACAGTATGTGGGAGCTCATATTCAACCACAGTATGTGGGAGCTCATACTCAGGAAGGCCTAGTGAGGCCTCTGACCTGATAACCACAGTATGTGGGCTCATATACAGGAAGGCCTGGTGAGGCCTCTGACCTGATAACCACAGAATGTGAGAGCTCATTCAACCACAGTATGTGGGAGCTCATATTCAGGAAGGCCTGGTGAGGCCTCTGACCTGATAACCACAGTATGTGGGAGCTCATACTCAGGAAGGCCTAGTGAGGCCTATGACCCGATAACCACAGTATGAGGGAGTTCATATTCAAGAAGGCCTGGTGAGGCCTATAACTTGATAACCACAGTATGTGGGAGCTCATTCAACCACAGTATGTGGGAGCTCATACTCAGGAAGGCCTAGTGAGGCCTATGACCTGATAACCACAATATGTGGGAGCTCATATTCAAGAAGGCCTGGTGAGGCCTATAACTTGATAACCACAGAATGTGGGAGCTCATATTCAACCACAGTATGTGGGAGCTCATATTCAGGAAGGCCTGGTGAGGCCTCTGACCTGATAACCACAGTATGTGGGAGCTCATACTCAGGAAGGCCTAGTGAGGCCTATGACCCGATAACCACAGTATGAGGGAGCTCATATTCAAGAAGGCCTGGTGAGGCCTATAACTTGATAACCACAATATGTGGGAGCTCATTCAACCACAGTATGTGGGAGCTCATATTCAGGAAGGCCTAGTGAGGCCTATGACCTGATAACCACAATATGTGGGAGCTCATATTCAAGAAGGCCTGGAGAGGCCTATAACTTGATAACCACAGTATGTGGGAGCTCATATTCAGGAAGGCCTAGTGAGGCCTATGACCTGATAACCATAATATGTGGGAGCTCATTCAACCATAGTATGTGGAAGCTCATATTCAGGAAGGCCTAGTGAGGCCTATAACCTGATAACCACATTACTCCTTGACAGTCAATTCCTGGGAGCTCACCTCAGGGAGGCCCAAGCGCTGTCCGGTTGCAAAATGGGGACTGTCTGGTCAAGGAGGCCTGATAAGACCTACTACCTGACCATCGAAGAAATCTTTAGATTTACTCTCTTACCCACAACATTTTGCCCCCGACTCTAAAAAAGGAGAAGTGGTCTGAAAAGAAACAGAAATATGTTAATTTCATATTTTACAAAAAGACCAGAATTACACCTGCTCTTTTTGTTCACTGCTCATTTTAATTCCTCAATTAAAATGCAGCCAAAAACACTGGATAACGCGATCTGGATGATAGGCTGAATTACTAAATATCTAACTTCTTAAAAGTCAGATAATATTCCATCATTTTAATTCATAGAATTAAATGCAGCCATAATCACCCGACAATACTGTTTTAACATGTATACGTTCTCGTAGTCTACACACTGCCTCGGCAAGCGCGAGAAACGAGCCGTTAAAATATATTTGGCTTTCATCCCTCGAGAAGAAAGTCAACAGGTGCGAGGTTGAAACATCCGACAGCGCACGGATTATTATTTTTTTCTCACGCGCGCCGAGATATTTCTTAATGAACACTCAGGAACTGACTGTGAACGCCTCGTACCCAAACAGTATTGTTTCACAGATCGCGCGCACCAAGGGGCTCAGATGCTGAACCCTCCTCCCTCGAGAAAAGGGTCCGACGAGAGCGGAGCATCTTTAAATGAAAAACGCTCACAGTTTGCACAAGAGGCTCTCTCGAGAGCCTCCCGCGCGCTTCAGCGATATTCTCAAAACAGACAAACAGTCCCTGAAGACGAAAAGATGTTGTCATGTGTGCAAGGCTCCCCTTTATACATCCAGGTCGCGCGTTAATCAATCAAGCTGATGATTCACGGGCTGTCGCCGGTCAACATGATTGACGTGAGTTGATATTTATTTCAGACACCTGTCACGCCTGAGGCGTTCCCCATAGCGTCATTCTGACGTAGTGTAGAGTTCCCTTTCGAAAGGGAACCAGAGTTCTTGCAAGAGCACACTTTGAATTTGCTCAGCGAGTCACTCCGGCATTGAGTAATGATGCTCATTAACTATGCCCTTGTAGCCGAGCTGCACCAATCACATCGGTGTATCTGATATAGGCGGGCCAGAGGCGAGCTAAACAGATGACGACAGCGCTAATGACAGCGCAATCACGACAGTGATTGGTCGTAGTGCTATCCAATTGCGTGCAGTGAGATTTTCAAATGCATGCTGGGTGCCGCCCCTCGAGTTGGGCGATTTTCATTACTCAATGCCAGACCCTTAATCTTTCAGATTAAGGGTCTGGATTTCCAGGCTAACCACATGCACAGCTATTATGAAATCTCTTCCATTAGAAATAAAATGTAGAAATAGAGTCAGAGAGTTTGGAAGAGAGAGAGAAAGTTTGCTCATAAAGTCACTAAAGTTAGATGTTTGTGAACAGCGATACCTGCGTGATCCTGTTGATGAACTATTCAGTACTATTCAACTTATTAAGAGCTGATCTAAAGAAAAATTTAGTATCATGTGTCATGGTGGATACAGTGAAAGGATGTTTGTGTAGTCAGTATTGATTGTACGAATGCATTCAGCAGCATGTAGAGAACACTGATGGCTCAGAGACCATATTAACTCTGAGTACTGACTTATGGCAGACAGGAGAGAGCCTGTTGCCACGGAGACCGCTCTCTCTCTCTCGCTGTCTCTCTACTGCTCTTTTAGATTGTAATGGCTGCAGTCTTTCTCTCTTTCTGTGACTCTCTGGCATTGTACCTTTTTTTAAATATTAAATCATGTAACCATGCATGCAGAGTGTGCGGACAAAATATATTTACATATAACATAAATACAGCCTATTTAGTATGGTGTTACTTTTTAAATTTTCCTCTGTGTATTTGTTTTATCACTAGTTTATTCTTCTCTATTTTCCATCTTAAATAACCTAAACATACTGTCCATTTTATAGAACACCAATACCAGAACATATGTTATTTTTACTGTTCAAAGCCAACATATTGACACTAGCATCATGCTACTGGAACTCAGCAAAGTCTGAGTTTAATTTAATTAACACAAACTGAGGGATAGAAAGGCACATAAGAGAGAGAGACTTCCCCAGAGGTCTGTCCTCCAACTGCCTGTTATATTTGTACTGAACTCTCTTTCTTATTTGTCTTAAGCAGATTTTGAGCTCTTTTATTTACTGTTTTTTTTAATCCCCACACACACTGGAAGAAATTGGCAGAGGCCACGTTTCAAAATCCAACATTTTTCTGTACACATGCAAATCAGTGGCTGGCTGTGAACTCACAACCACCAGGGGTCCTGAGAACATCTTGTAAACTTGAAGTTAAATAGCTGCTCTCTTTCATTTCATTGTATGACAACAGTCTTCATGCACTCTTTGGGCATGTAAGTTTGTGTGTTTGAGAAAGCATGTGCCAGCCTGCAATGTACTGCTGCAGTATACTGCCACATTTTACATCAGCAGCCTTGTACGCTGAACACACCAACACACACACACACACACACACACACACACACACACACACACACACACACACACATACACATACACACACACACACACACACACACACACACACACACACACACACACACACACACACACACACACACACACACACACACACACACACACATACACACACAAACACTGAAATACACTCCAGAGTTCCCACAATCATGAAAAACTTTTCAATTTTGTAATCAAGTCTTTGAAATTTCGATAGGAAGTACAGATTTTTCTAAAACTCACAAGCCATAGTGGTTCAGTCTGTCAGATTTGTGAGTGAATCATTCTTTTGAGTCATTTATTTTCAAATGACAAGTTGACAAACGGTAGCAAATTGGTCTGATTTTTATTTTACTTTTTTTTTATTAAATCTGAACTTACTGTGAAAGTAATGGGAATGCATTGGTTCTCATTGTGACTCCATTCAAACTTTGTTTGTTTTTTGAAGTGTTAAAAAAGTTTTATTTTTATTTTTTTTACATTTGTAAAAATAAATTTAAGATAATATTTTGAAAATCACCCATCTCAAAATGTAAGGTGTCATATTTTCAAGTTGAATTCTGGCCTTCTTCATAATGCATTATGATTCTTTATTTTTCTTGCATTAATTTACACTAAAACCATTTTTATATTCTTTTTCATATTTTCAAGAAATATAAATGTAGTTTCTATTCATATTCTTGTTGTAGCTCGTACCACTTATATTGTTAGTCAAGGTACACCATTTTTTTTATGCAATCATTTTCTGCCATCACTCTGACCCTTTAATTTCATTGGCCGTTGTGCGAATGAACCAGTAAGACTTGAGCAAATTAAATACTAGTGTTTTACAGTTTTTTTCAATTGCTAAACGACAGTGAGCACAACTGGAGCTACATGTGCAAAACTCTAACTACAGTCTGCACTACCAACAGTCACCTGAGCTAAACAGTTCACATCACCTGCAAAACTCACTCCAAGCAACACAACTCTTAACACATGGCTCAAAACAGGCTCAGTGCAGCCAACACTATACACAACCCTCACTGCGATAACACACACTGTCACACAGAACACACTGAGAGTAAAAACACTAGCATCAAACACCAATACAGAAAATACTAACTTTTCATCTTTACAGTTTGAACAATTTCAGTGACTTCATACAAAGTAATATTTTCTTCAAAGAAAAGAGTGACATTCTTTCACATGATTTATTTAAAGTTTTAGAACATAACAATTATTTAAGGTAAATGAAAATTAGCAGTTTGCTTCAATAGTCTGTAGTAATTTACGGAATTACAGTAATGAGAAAAAAAAAGGTAGAAACTAAAAGTACATACGAACATGTAATGTAATGTAATGTAATGTAATGTAATTCGAACAAATAATTGAGGGGCTAATCCTGCCTCTCTCTAGCATCAGGCAACAGGTTTTCAACATCACATCTAATGTTCTCTCTTGCCATGCACCTGGGGAAGAACCTTCTGGAGTGCCTTATCCATCCCTGGCAGTCGTGTCCTCACATCCGGCACGCATGGCTTCCAAAAGAGACATTTGGTCATGTGGGTGGTGACCAAACACTTTCCACCTCCACCCATACAGAAAAACAATATATTGAAATATATTTTACGTAAAGTGTCGAAAATATATGTGGCATATATTCCAAATACATTGAAATATATTTGCATTGTTGGTCACTTATATTTATCATTTTGAAATATATTCTGAAATATAACAAAAATATATGATGTTACAGTAAATGTGAAATATATTTACATATATTTAACTAAAATATATTTATTGGGCCAATTTCAAATATTTGCATATATTCCAAAAATATATTTCAAATATATTTATTTTGTGTATGGGAGCCTTTCAGCTGAAATTGCAGTCAGCAGTGTTTGAAAGGCACAAGGCTGAAATCTATTCTGTTTTGAATGTGTGGTTCACAGTTTTGACAGCAGTGTGTTAGCATTTGAACAAAGTGCTGTAAATCCACAGTGTTGTGCAGGTTGTGGTTAAAGTCATGGGATAAGTGTGTAGAGTTTTGAAAACTGTGTTCAAGCAATGAAAAACGAACTAGAGTTTGGTCCACATGAACTGCTGCTGTGCAGACTGTAGTTAGAGTTTTGCACATGTGACTCCAGTTGTGCCCACTGTCGTTTAGCAATCGAAAAAAACTGTAATAGTATTATTCATTGTTATGGTTTAAATGGCAAGTGATTTTTTTTTAAATACTTGTACAGATGGTACTCAACCAGAATATGTTTTTTACCGCCACAGGTACCACCGCGGTTACTGCGGGAAATGCATTTTTACTCTTGACTACTAGGTGGCTCTATAACCATAGTGCTGTTTAACTTGGCACAGTGAGCACAGCAACAGTGGGATGTTGTGTTAGTAAGAACACTAATGACCAAACATCAATAGTTGCAAGATGTCTTAAGTATGGACTATTCCTTAACCTTCCTCCTCAACTCCGTTTGAATACATGATCCTGGCCACCATTATCGCCAACTGCATCGTCCTGGCCTTGGAGCAGCACCTGCCTGGAGAGGACAAGACGCCCATGTCAAAGAGACTTGTGAGGACACACCTATCCATTTCCATATACTGCTCTCCTCATCTTCTATTTTTAGCTGATTTTCTGTTTTCATTTGAAAGAATTGAATATAGATTAATCATTTTGGCCTAGTTATCTACTTATAGATGTATTTCTAGTAATTTGTGTAACGAGAAAGATGTTATACTCTAAGAGACCACAGTTATACTCTAAATGTAGCTCTCTTGTGCTTTCATATTCTTTCCTTCCTCATATTCTTTGTTCTTGACAACTTTATTCAGACTGTAGTTTCCCCCATTGAATTGCTCACAAGCTAATTATTCCCATTCAAAGAGTATTTCCCTACTGTTTTACTTTAGTGACATATTTTAGAGAAGTCCTTGTTTAAATAGAGGCAAGTAGTGACACTCAGCTCACTAAACAAAACCTAAATTAAAACCAGGTTCTTAATAATTGCTGTTCTTGGAGATTAGTTGAACAGAACATTCTAGCTATGTGTCAAAATCTAATGTACACCCAACGTAGATGGCATTATTTTAGGCTGAGTTTGAGTTCTATGTTTTTTATGTAGGTAGTTTCTGTTGTCTCACACCTAATCCATTTTCTTTTCTCAGGAAAAAACAGAGCCCTACTTCATAGGAATGTTTTGCTTAGAAGCTGGAATAAAAGTCATTGCTTTGGGATTTGCATTCCACAAGGGTTCGTACCTGCGGAACGGCTGGAACGTGATGGACTTCATTGTCGTTCTGAGTGGGTGAGTGACAGGTGCTACTATCTTCTGAATGATGCTGAGTTTGCTGATTTAAAACTTTCCATGTCAGGGTCAAGCATCTTCATTTGTTTCAAATTTCATTGCATGGTTTTCATTCCAAATTTACTTGTAGATCAAGTTTTCTTCTCGTAAAATTAGTTTGAACCTTTTGATAGTTTTCCTGGATTTTGCACTGTAGATGTGTAGAGTGTGTCCTTGTGGGCAACTTTCTGCATTGGCGAGATGTTGCACAACATAAGGTTGTGGATTTGCTGAAATTCAATGGACTTTCACCTGATTTTATCTCAACAAACTCTGCTTGATTGAATCATCTGAGAGTGTTAACTTTCAGACCAGGCTGAGTGGAGAAAAGAACAGCACCTTGAAAACACTCCATCGCCAAGAACAGATATTGCGTTAGTGCTGTTAAAACAGCAGTGTCAAGAAGTGCTCTCCTCAAGGGAAAGGCTGCTGAAGTTTTCATTTGCAGAGTAAACCACAATTTAGAAGCTTGGATGAAGGGCAGAGGCCATTTTGCTTTGTACCGTAATATTTATCATCTGTTTTTCAGAGAAGGGAGCTATCTAAAAGAGAAAGTAGGGAGAGAGAGGGAAAGAAAAAGACAGACACACACATACACAGTGCAACGTAACGATACATATGAAATATTAATCACTGTCATAGTGTTAAAGTACAAAGGGAGATGGGCTTCTTAGAGAATTTCACATGATTCCAGTTTGCATTCATTATTGATGAGCCCTGGATCTTTGTCTGGTTTAAGAGAGGAAGAAAACGCGAGAAAGACTTTAACCTCTCAACCCCTTATTTCTCATTAACTCGTTAGTTGTTTACTGACACCTGACATGCACACAGTAATAACACCACAGACAAACACCCTTAAATATATCTGTGATGTGTAAGTCATGACAAATTTGTCATTTTAGAGACAGCACAGGAGCAGTGTTGAGGTCTCGTAATCATAAGGTTCAAAAGGGCAGATGACGTGTAATTAATTTGATGACTGAGAGATCAGTTGTCTGTGTGTTAATGTTTCATTACATTCAGACTGTAAGCTGCAATGCAATTTTTTTCCATGTTGATTAAGTTGCTCAGCTGCTGAATAGTGGTCCAGAAAACACTTATTTACAGATAGAATCATGTTAAAAGTGTTTTAACTATAAATTCTAATGTTTATATAATAATATAATGATTTATTTCTTAATGTCAATGTTGTGTTGTACAACTGGATGTGTCTATATGTGCGTGTGATCAGACTCTCTGGCATCTTGGTTAGATTTCCATGCTGGCACCACCCACATAATTATCTGGTAATCTTTAAATTATGATGTCAGAGTTGAAATCATGTGAATGTTGAATGTCATGTTACTATACTTAAACTGTGTGCAAGGTGTTGCCCGTTAGCTGGATGATTACTAGAGTTCAAAACATAATTTTTCTAATGGAACAAGGGTGTAAAGTCAGTAGTATCTTGCTAATGTGTGTAGAGGGGATGTAGGCAGTCAGTTTTTCAAGTTTTCTCTGTTCCTTTCACTTGCACTTATCCTGTGTTGCTCCGTCTAGATGAGATGGTGAGGCAGTATTTCATCAAAGCCTTGCACCCTCATTAGGAGTTGAGTGAAGATTATAAGATCTGGTGGTATCAGATGAGTCATCATCGCTCATTAGATTTTAATGAAGTCAGTTGCACAGAGAACAAGGAGAAAGAATAGAAAATGAATGATAGAGAGGAAACAGGAAGAGGATGGAAAGCTCATCAAACATGTGACATCATTGTTACTACATAATTTTTTTTATTCAAACTTGACTTGAACATACATTTTATTACTGGTAACGGCAGTTATTATATTTAATTGATTAATTTCAAGACATTATTTAGGTTAATTGTTAGTTGTTTTTGTGGAATACTTGCAAGAGTGGCATGCCAAGTAATTGACTAAAAGTAGTGCACAATGCTTTTGTCTTTCTAAATGGGACTTTATGGCTACTTTCACACTGTTTGTTTTTGAGATTGACAAACGCATTTACTTACAGGTGTAAGTCTCGAAATATCCCCTTTACACAGCGAGCAACTTACAGTAGCCAGCAGCCATATCACCCTGTAGCCCAAGACTGGTTGCCCACTGAAGCTAAGCAGGGCTGAGCCTGGTTAGTACCTGGATGGGAGACCTCCTGAGAAAACCAGTTTGCTTCTGGAAGAGGTGTTAGTGAGGCCAGCAGGGGGTGCTCACCCTGTGGTCTGTGTGTGTCCTAACGCCCCAGTATAGTGATGAGGACACTTTACTGTCAAAGAGCACCGTCTTTCGGATGAGACGTTAAACCGAGGTCCTGACTCTCTGTAGTCATTAAAAATCCCAAATTTGCCCCTTGGTCTCTGTCCATCATAGCCTCCTAATCATCCCCATATACTGATTGGCTTCATCACTCTGTCTCCTCTCCACCAGTAAGCTGGTGTGTGGTGGGCGTTCTGGTGCAATATGGCTGCCGTCACATCATCCAGGTGGATGCTGCACATTGGTGGTGGTTGAGGAGATTCCCCCCTACCATATGTAAAGCGCTTTGAGTACCCAGAAAAGCGCTATATAAATGTAACAAATTATTATTATTTATTATTATTACAGTAGCATCTCGAATACTGTCTGTATGAACATGCAATGGAAGTCAAACCCATATTCACTGACCAGTAACCTTAGTGACAGTGACCAAAGTAATCAACACAGCGCAGGCTTTCCCGAGAATCCGGTTGTGAGTCCTGAAAATGTACAGGTGTGAATTTGTTTATAGAATGCGGTTGTCACTCCTGTAAATAACTGAACTGTGTGTGAACGTAACCATATTAAGGACTTAAATACAGGATTGACAGCCGTATTCTGTTGCTGTGTGAATGTGGCCATTTTATCCATCAGGGGCTGTATTACAGAAACATCTCAACTTAGAATCTTATCCTATCAGTTTAGAATGACAGGGTCTTGCCCCGACAGTCTTGTCTGTCTTGTTTCTGTTCAATGTTTCTTTAGTTTGTCTTGTGTCTGAGCGCATGGCTCTCCCTCTGTTTGTGTTGGCCACGTGCTCCTCTTGTCCAGCCTCGTCATTTCCAGTTACCACGCCCCCTTGTCAAAATTTTTTATTTGCTTGAGTGTGTTCATCTGTTCCTCATGTGCTCTGCTCCCTTTATTTGGGCCCTATGATTTCCACAATGCGGAAAACTTGGACGGAATCGCAGAATCCAGTCATAAAAAACGGAATTTACTGTATAATGCGGAATTTCATGGAATTTGTAAAAATGTATGATGAATAAATAAAAAGCAGTTCAGTACACTTAAATCAAATCACGATATAGACTAGTGTCTGTGGATATTGAACCACAAAAAGACTCTTTAAATATGAATCCTGGATGTTCTGCGTGTCTCTGTGTGAATGAATGGCTCAGATACACGGTTTAATTTACCACACACACACACTGAAACACCCGTGACGCTTGCAGTGTTTTCAGCTTCTGCCGCTTCACTGAACACATAAACACATAAACACATGAACTTCATCTCCAGAGCCGCTCTGAGAGTCACTTCATCAGCATTTTGCCGTTTCATTTGACAAATATTATCGTCATATCATAAATACACAGAAACTCAAAGGTCTTCATGGCAACCTGTCAAAATAAAAGTTCGGTTTAACTTGAAATTTTGACAGAAATATATTACTGTAGTACAGTAGAATTTAGCTACATCTCAATGTAATAAAACAAAAATAATAAACTTTTACTAAAACTTTATTTTTGTAAATAAAAGTTTAATTTCTTACGATTAAGAGACTAATTAATTAATTCATTCATTCATTCATTCATTCATTCATTCATTCATTCGTTCTTTTTATTTATAAAGCACTTTTAAACACAGCCCCATGTTGACCAAAGTGCTGTACATAAAGTTAAAATAATGTAAACAAAATAAACAAGATTTATTTATTTGATAAAAAAAAAAAACTTTTTAATGTTTTATGCCTTAATTTGATTTCCAGAAAAATAAAAATACACAACACAGAATTTCTGGAAAAAATAAAAACTTTTCTTAGAAATGAATTTTTTAATTACAATTTTATTAAAATGAATAAATTGTTGTTTTTATGAATTCATAAAAACTTTATTTGATTTTTCTCTTGTCTTAGTTGTCAGTTTTTTTAACTTTTTTTTCTCTTGTTGTCTTGGCCTGCTGAGTCTTGTCTCCATCATTGTTCTCATACTATGTACTGCATAGCACTAACATGCGCTGCTAAGTCATGCACCGTGAGACCAGGAACATGTCTCAAAGTAAATAGGTTTGCATATTGGCTGGTTCATACTAACGCTTTGTTGACACCAAATTCATGTGTCATTTCCAGTGTCACTGCATTCACAGTTATCAGTTCACGTGGGTGTGTTTTTGTGCTAGTTATCATTCCTCTGCTCTTGACTGAGTCTTAGCAGCGTTGTGCACAGGAAGTACAGATTAGCGCAGTATGGTGGCATCGTGCAGAAGTCTGATTGTATAGTCACTGTGAGTAGGTGGATAAATGGGTTGCCAGTCCTTCCTTAAAGCCTATTATCGGCTGGCTTAGGACTCCAGTCATTTAAATGCAAATGGTGTCTTTGCAATCTTGAGCCTCCTAACAAGTAAACATCCAGCACCCAGAATCTTGGGGAATGAGAGGACCTCATCCCTAATGACATTAATAAGCACTGGTGTCTACTAGTCACCCGCCCCCTCTTTAAGCTGTGGGCATGTGGCATGGTGTACTCCCCTCGCGCTCTGTCTGTGCCTCTGCGGCTCTGCCAAACACATAGAGCTCTCTCAGAGACCCTGATAAGCATCCTTCAGATCCACCAACATCACTCTGCACTGCCAATTTTAAGAAAACATGCATGCGCGACAGTAAACATGATTTTCTTTGGATGGTGAAAATGGTAGAATTCCTCTGGTACATTACTTGAGACCTTAGAAGTGACAGCAAAGATCAGTATAGAATACGGGCTCTCTCTTTTTTTAAACATTAAAACATATTTAACCCTTACAGACCCAAGTATTGATATTGCTTGTATTGTTTTCCCACCTTTTTGTGGAATTGTGACTTTTATGCTTATTTTGTTCCTAAGAGATTTTTTAGAAGTGTTGCAAAATGTATCTCTATAAACGTGTTTCCAGTAAGCTAGAAGATTGAAACTTGCAGTAAGTACTGTATGTTTGTGTTAGACCAGTTCATTTCTACTCATTTGGAGTAGTTTACAGTAATTCACCGTAACATACAATAACATTCAAATTACAATAACATTACAATTCCTTGTTCACCATGACCTGACTATGGAAACATTAAGAACAATTATATGGATTTGGACTAAGATTGTAAAAAATACGGGGTTAAAAACTTTGACTGTAGTAGGCAGTTACCAATGTTGTGTAAATTTGGCTTCTTGTTGGAAGATTCAAATTGTAAATAATTTCCTGCCAAACTAGATGCTGTGATACATTTTTAAATGGAAGCTCCTGTTATATATCATTTTAACTCAAAGGGCCAAAGTTTGGCTGGTTAGCATAGCATTAGCCCCTGCTGGCTGGATACTGTAACTACAGCATCTGGTTCTAAAAAACATCTTTCTCTATTGACTGCTATTCAAAATTCACTTTGTATTTTGAATTGCAGAATCTGCTAAATGTTATAAATAAATGTAGATTGTTCTGTTGTTTAAAGATATTTTTTATTTAGTTATGCATTACAGAAGCTACATAATATTTGCATGTTTCCCAGAATACAAAATAATAAACAATTTAAAGATACATTAAAAAAATTAAGAATCAAGCATATGTAACTTTTGAACGGTTTAATTTGTGGAAATTCAATGAAACAGATTATTCAGGTCAGTACTAAATAAGAAACAAAATGCAATTCTTAAAATCCCTCTTTTGGCTAGCATGCCATGCTTTTCTGGATTCCATCAACATTTCCACCATCGTTGTTCCGTTGACCCCATGTTCAATATGCACTTCCATCTGTTATAATTAAATTACAATGGCAGAATCAGTGTCGGAAAAACACACTAAGCTCCAATTAATGCTAGGTTATCATGCATGGTGACAGGTAGCAAATATAAACACACATCCTAATGAGATTGTGTGCCTGGCCTGCTTCACATAAACCCAGCGGTAGCCTAATTATCATAAACAGCTGTTGATTAATTGATTGGTCAGTTTTAATCTGTGCTCCCCATCTCCCCACGGTTGTTTGCTCTAAAGAAACCATGCTGTGAGCCTGCAATCATTTCTACTCTTGGCAAACAGGCAGAAGCATATAGGCTCCTGACAGGAGTTATAAGTTTGTCTGCCGGGAGCACGTCGCACCGCGGAGGTGTCCGCGCTCTGACAGGACAGACAGCTGTCATCTGTGCATTGCCCCCATTGTTCTAGCAGGGCTTTACACCCACGCTATTTTTAAGAAGCGCTAGGCTCCAAGGGACAATGCTGTAATGGAGAGAGCTGGGTGACGAGAGAGCAGGAAAAAAGAGCCTGCCTTAGTTTTACCTCAGCTCACCTGTCACAGGCTTGCTAGAGGAAACCCAGCTGATATATTCATAATGAGGAGCATACAGAAGACAACATCAGCTGGACTATAGATAACACTAGTTTGCACATGGGGAGAAATATGGGCTGCATCCCTTTTGCCATATTTCTATTACACACTAAAAGTATGTACTTCACTGTTGATAGGAAGGTACATACTTTTAAAAATGTGGTGAGAGAAAGTTAAAATGTTAATAAAAAAATCTGTATATTTAATGCATGTTAAATTAAGCAAGCTTATCAGTTATTGATAAGAATGTTTGAGGAGTATCTATTGACCTTTATGAATGAAAGGCTTGTTTTAATATCTTCCCGCTCTACTGACATTTGTTACGACATCCACTTCAAACATTACAATGCTCATGATAACTTTCGTTAACTATCAAATAAGTAAATCCACTTCACTAGCTAATTACTCTTGCCATAGAAATATACAGAGCCACCACAAAAACACAAGTTTAAACACAAAATTGTAAAGATGGCTGTGAGCTTGTGTCTCTGGCGCATAAGGTCTATACAGGGCTGCCTTGCAATCTGGGGGCCTGTATCATGCTATTTTCAAAGTATTAGGATTTAGGACGCACTAATCCATTTCTTGCATTTACCATGTATGACCATGTATGAGAACAAGCATGTATGCTGGTGTGCATGCACATGAGCCTGTGTGCTTCATGTGCACACATTGTGTGTTAATTATAGCGCCTGTCTGCTAGCTGCTCCTTTACTGAGCCACGTGTCTAGCACAATACAGCTTCTTCTGGATAATGCATTCACATACTCTATCATTACCTCAGCTGCTGATGTAAGAACAGCAGGCTTGATTCTTGACTATGTGATGCAGAAGCTCAGTGAGCAGGAACAGTGTCATGTCACCCTGAACTTGTGCTTGTAAAGAGCTGTCAAGAAGCTGTTGTTTCTAAAAAAACATTTCTATTTTCTATGTTATCGAACACTTTTGTAGCATTTACATTTTTTAGAATCCACTTATAATATCAGTCAAAGATTTTTTGCAGCAAAAAAAGGTGTGTGTGTGTGAACATTTAATTGATTCATTTTTTATTTTTTATTTTAAAACCATATTCCACCAGAACACTGTATTTCACATTGTCTTCTACAGGCCGGGTCAATAAAAAATAAAAAAGAAGTGCACTGGGCAGTCATATGTTAATGTGCCCATGGTTCTAATACAAATGTGACAATTTATGACCCATTTTTTGCACTTAGTTTCTGTAAATGCTATCGGTGGACGTAAAGCGTTGAGTGAACATTAGAGAATGACTTAGCCTAGTAGAGTGTTGAGTGAACATTAGAGTATGTCTGCACTGTGCAACACATTTTATTAAGTTAAAAAGAGCAAGAAAAGTCTGATTTGCCATGAAATTAAAATATGTGGAAATATACTGCACTTGTATATTTTGAAACAATCTTAAAACAATCTAAATTGACTGATTGCAATCAGACAATGACCAATCTAATATCTATCATACAGCAGCCTTTTCTAATGAGGCTCTTTGCCTGATATAGTGCATTACTGTAAATGTGCATTACAACGTCTAGCTTCATAAAATCCTCTCCACTGCCTGTTTTGTGTCAGTAATTTGTCCACAACTGGTGTTTATATGGTTGATCTTTAAGGACTGCAGGCACACAGCTGTCATTCAAATGCTGGACCAATCAGCTGTCAGCTTGATTGATGTATGTGGACAAGGTGGAGGAGAGCTCACCTCCTGCGGCTTTCTTTTGATGTATTTTAAAGTTCTATATGGCGCTACAGGATTCTATATGCTGATATAGGCTACTCTACTTCATGATCGGATTAGAATTAATACTGTACAATTAAACTCCTTAAACTCAAATTTTTTTTTTCACAATCACACACAGTAATTTTCAGTTGTGAAACTCAAATGGTCGTACTCTACAGCCCTGAATTACACTGTGACACAAAACAATCTGCACTGTAATGTGATGCTAAATTTTTTAAAAAGATATGCTAATTTGAGCAGGCCACTGTAATCTGAATATGAATAATATTTAAATAGAGTGAATAAATACCTGCTTTAGGTAGCGATGAGCTGTGAAAACAGGGATAAGGTCAGAGATTTGTTGTTGGGAACCTTCATATACAGTGTTTATTAAGTGGGCTACTATTAAATAAGGTATAAGCTTGTGTAAAAAGATCAAATTTAATGGAATGGATTGAGATCTGCGGTATTTTTCCAACAAAAAATTTACATGCACCTGTTTTATTGAATATATATCAGAAAAACAAATCACTTGTAAAGCCTTTTTATTAATCAATAGGAAAGTGAAGATGTTGGACACCTTTTTATTTCATAAAAAAAAAAAAGAATGAATGGTGTTGATTTGATTTTCACTTGCTCGTATTTTCAAAGCAAAAGCTAACTTGACAGTTTGACATCTCTTCATGATCAGTTTGCTGAATGATGATCATATGGTCAAGTGTTTGGAGAGCACACTGGCGGAGTGTGTGCTTCAGAGAGATGCAGTTGAAGTTGGTTGGTGATATTCAGGGGTGGACTGGCCATCTGGCAGACAGGGCAATTTCCTGCTGGGCTGATGTGCTTTTTGGGCCGATACATCTCTTTATTTTTTTGTCCGAATGGCCCTTAAAACTCGTACATCGGCGGCCCATTCTTTTTGTTTTGTTTTGTTTTGCTTCATTGACGGCGCTGGGATCTTTGTGATTTGATGCATTGGTCAAAAAAAGTCAGCGTAGGATTTTTTTTTCAGACAGACCAGCCTATGAAACACATAGATCAGCGACCCATTGGTTCTTTACTTAATTGACACTGGACTGGCTCATCTTTAAACACCTCCCCCTTTGGGCTCTGAGCGAGCGTTCAGTGTCAGTGTGCATCTGTCAAAATAGTCAGTGAGAGATTAAGAAACGGAAAGGAGGCGCAGAGAAATCTGTCTCTGATACATTGTCTTATTGAAATTGAGAACATTATTTTGTTAACCTCCATTAATCAACATTAACATTGGGTCAGCTTGCAGTATTCTTGTTTTGTTCATTATTTATTATTGGCTGTAGGTTGAATAGTATAGAGACATCCACACGACTTTATTTGTTTATTTATTTAACAACTTTTTGTCCATTTCATATATGGTATTGTTATGCCAGTGCAGCTTATAGCTTGTTTTAGGATTCATCTCTGTGGAGTATACAGTTTAATAGTATTAATAAATGTCAATTTTTGGAAGTATTTAATATGTTAACTCTCACTCATACCTGCTTACTTATTACATTTAGTGGTTTTAAGGAGTAGGAGTTTGTATACTGTACATATTCAAGGGCACGCAAAGATGGGTGGTATTTATGATCATATGTAGTGGGCCAGTCTGGGCCAAAATGCCAGGGCAGATTTTTATTTATTTATTTTTTACCTAGTCCAGCCCTGGTGATATTTTAAATAGGCTTGTTTCAGCAGTGTTGGCTGGTTTAACAGCTGTAATACTACAACTCCAGGATGAAATAGATTGATATATTTTTTTATATCAATATCCTTTTTATATATATATGTAGCCGAGTTTGTCATCATAGTGGTTCCCATTTGCTAATTTGGCTTGGTTGCTTTCATACCAGTTGTTTATAGTTGGCATTTCATAGAAAGGGAACATAAATGTTGCCAAGGTGTCTTGATGAGCTAGACAGCATATGACAGTGATAGTGATCATATAATATGAAGTGAAGAAATAACTTTAAATATACAGTAGTGCCCTACTGTAGTTCTGCACTATAGTTTAGTGAGCTGTCAGCTCCACACTCTCTTTTTCTTTCTTCCTTTCTCTTTTTCTTATGCTCACTGTCCTACACTTTAGCAATAAAACAGAAAAGAGCAGGCCATAACAGTCTCTAAAAACTAAGAAATACACCATTGTGTGAATTTGCCCTTTGGGAGTGTTAGAAGTGCTGTTTTCAGTAATATAAGCATTTGTTGAGACCAGTGGGTGGTCTCTTCTGACTTAACCAGAACCTCCGGTTTTATTCTTGCTGCAACGACTCCCATCTGTCCAACATAGATAGTAAAAAGATTACATGATCTGTGGTCTATGGCCACAAGATGAACTGATTGTCTGTTGAGACCTTTTAAAAAAACAGACTGGGATCAATGTTTTGTAGCGCAGGTCTGATTCATTTTAAGGGAATCGGTTCATTTGGACAGTTACTGTAACTAACATTGAATCAGTTCAAAAAACAAAGTAATCACTCAAACCAGGGCCGTATAGGCATAGCATAGGCTAAGCCCAACGAAACATCTGCCTTGCCCACCCAATCAAAATTTAGGCACAGATAATATAATTTTTTTTACGATTTGTGCATTTAGTATAAACAATCTGATGCAAGCTGTGTGTTGAGAAGTTTGATGAAGGGCTGTAGAATGCCCCAACCCATCAAAAAATAACACCAGAAATGTTTTTTCTTTTATTAGCTGAAAGTCTGTTTAATGGAAAAGCAGAGGCTGACGATCACACAAGTGAAACTGGCAGAAATATGTGCGTGCTATTAAGGTGCGTATAACGGGGAGTTTAAAAAATATCATAAATATTTAATTGTAAACATGAATATGCATTTTTATAGCCCTGACTGATTTTGAAGTGTCATTTGGCTGCCACTGAAATGGGCCATACCATGAGCAGTTGAAATGCGCAAGAAAACCTAGCTAATTTAAGAACGTGCATTTATTGCATGAACGGAGCAAGAACATAATGTAAGTGTATAAAATGTATATGCATAGTTCAGTTAAAACCTTGCTCTCTTTGGCTTGCTGTTAAACTGAATGTACGTGGGAAATTGTGCTTAAATAACACTGAAATAAGAATGCGCTGCCTATCTTTCGATCACTTGTGGGCCATTCACACAGAACGCGTTTTGCGGTTAAAAACCGAGAAGCATTGAGTGCCGCATTTTTAGAACCCCACGTCATGCACGAGACGCGAGCGCAACTGTAAAACACGTTCGGCTAGCGCGTTTACATTGAAAAACAATGGAAAAACATGTTTTTTATTAAGCCATGTATTGTATGTATTTTTTTGGTAAAACTAATGAGCTCTGTGTATTGCTCATAAGATGACAATCTTTGATGGTTCCCATGTTTGATAACTAACAGACTGACATTGTGTCTTTTTCCAATTCCTTTTTCTTTCAAGGAAGTTCAAAACTGGATAAGTTACATATAGAGAGCTAAATGAAGGAATTAACTTATAAAATTGATGCAAGAACTTTTCAGTTTTCAGGCTAATCTCAGCTCTCTATTTTAAATCATTCGGCTACACAAGTTTCTTCATGATGAGGACCTGTTCTGGGGCCTGTAATTTCTCCTTCACTGGCTTGGCACACAGACAGGATGGGTAATAACTGGATGGGACACTCTGTGTCAGTCAAAAAATTATCTCTGTCTGGTAAAGTGAGCATTGTAATGTGGTCAACAAACCTGGAGCTACTTCTATCATAGTCGTGTAATTCTAAAAATGTAATCAACACATTTGGATCAACCTATCACAATCAGGAATTTGACATTTCTGTTGTAAACATGCATTTATGAAACCATTCATACTACAGTCCGCAAGATTTTAATAATAGTAACAATTATTTGTTCACACCAAGGTTTTAAATTATATTCACTGTAATCAACAGGAAAGACTATCAGGGGCAGTTCTGATTGGGCCTGGGGTTGCTATGGTGAGAATAGGGGTGTGTCATATAGCCAGATGGAGGGAGAATTTCCCCTGCTGCTGTGTGAACCTCCAGTGATGGTAGAGGAAGCATTTGAACCTCAGATGATGAGCTAACTGATACACATTAAAGTCAGTGTGGGGTAGTTATAGGGGCTATGGGGATATTCATAATATTTCATAACATTCATATTCATATTTTATTTATATTGTATTCAGAAATATTTTAAAACACTGTTCTATTTGTTAACATTAGTTAATGCATTAACTAACAATAAACAAGACATTTTCTATAGTATTTATTAATCTTTCGAAGCAAGATTTTTCACACCCTCACTTTTTACCAACACTAGTGTGAGGGTGGATCAGATCAGGTCCTGTTGTAATCCTCACACAGGAGGTACATGTTCAGACCCTGCTCACTAGCAGCTGAACTCTAGTGATGCAACAACTAAATAAAAAAACATTTTACAATAAGGTTTCATAATTGTTGAACTAACATGATCTAACAATGTAACAGTACAGTAAGAGTGTACTACACTTTACAATAATGGTTTCATTCGTTAACATCAGTTAATGTATTAACTAACATGAACTAACCATGAGCAATACATTTGTGAATGTATTTGTTAATCTGTGTTAACGTTAGTTAAAGGGCACCTATTATGACCCTTTTCACAAGATGTAAAATAAGTCTCTGATGTCCCCAGAGTATGTATGTGAAGTTTTAGCTCAAAATACCCAACAGATATTTTTTTACAGCATGTTTAAATTTTCATTTTTGGGGGCTCAGAAAAACGCGCTGTTTTAGTGTGTATCCCTTTAAATGCAAATTAACTGCTGCTGCCGGCCCAGGGGGCGGAGCCTCACGAGCTTGCGCTTCAGTCAGGACAATCTCATCTGATAATATCAAAACAGAAACTCTCAGTAGCGTGTTCATTTTGACTCGGAGTCGGACAATAATGCCCACAGCGCCAGAGAATATATACTGTATGGAGATTAAACAGGTATAGTTTAGCTTAATTATGGTTATAACTTATTTGTCATCTGCTTTTATCCACTATTAATACAAGCCTGCTGTAGTAGACCTCGTCCGAATGATGACCAAAATATACTGATGAGTTCAATGAAGTTTATTGTACATCACACAAAAGATGAAGCGTTAGTTTTACTCCAGATAATCACTGTAAGAACAGCTAAATAAACACAGTATAAGATGTGAGCATTTAAGTCTTATCCATAAACTCTCTCTCTCTCCCTTTCATTATCATGGAACATACACAGCGAAGTACACAAAACACTCGTTACAACTAACAGCAAACAAATATATACACACCTTTTCAGTCTGTGCTTAATAAACTGGTACACTGTAAATCCGTAAAACTATTCGATGAGCTGTCATAAAGTGCGCGCTCTCACTTTCATTTCTGCCGTGGTCAGTAACGTTAGTCCTGTTGCTCCGGAGAGTGTAATCTGGATCACAAACAGTACAGATCCATCCTCGAGTAAGAACGAGAGTAAATGACGACTGATATGTTCATTCTGACATCCAACAACAAAACACTTCAATCGCTTAGGAGACATTCTTGTCTACAGCTGCTCAAGCGTCGAACAATGGCGGACTGTGTCCAGCTCACTCAGGGCGAGTCTATGCTCAAACTGCAGTGTCACTCAACAGTCGTGGGAGGGGCCTGCGCAATTCTACTTCACATTGCGCTGAATCTGAGAACAGCTCATTCTGAGACAGTGCTTATGATTTATTGAGATTGTAAAAAACCCACTGGGTGGATTTTTATCCTTCTAGGGTGGTTTTGCTCACAAACTTATGTTCAAACACCATGTAAAAGTGAATTTTGCATAATAGGTGCCCTTTAATAAAAATACAGCTGTTCATTGTTTGTTAATGTTATTTGACAGTGCATTGTATTAGTTATTAGTTATTATTATTTCATGTTAACTAATAGTCTGGCTATCACCAGACCAAGCTCAATCTTTTAAGATTGAACATTAGTCTGGGGAGTCCGCTCTGTATTTTCTACTGGACAAGAGGCGTAATCAACGGGCATAGTTCAAATTACTCTGTACACAGTTGGATAGTCCTTCAACCAATCAGACCAACGATCCGGGTGATGTACTTTGCAGCGAAAACTTCAGGCAGTAAACGTGTCAACAAACGTGTTGGTTTGTAGCATTGATCAGCGGTTTGCAGAAGCAGCAATGGCATCGAGCAATTTTTGCAGGTTGTGCAAAAAAACCCATGAAAGTGAGTGGTATTTACACCCACTTGAGTGATTTGTTTGCTAAACTAAAGAAGCCATTGAGCATCGCCGAGAGGTTAAAAGGAATTGGATTGGATTAAACCCGCCAATAGCGCGCCAGGTCGGGCTGGGTTTACCCAGTCTAGTTAATTAATGTAGTTAAAGGGTAACTCAACCCCTGGTCAGAGCCTAACTCCACTCACTGGCAATATTTGAAAAATGCTGGAAAAGAGGGCAGAGACCTGCGGAGGATAGAGGGGACGAACCGAGGGCGGGGCTGAGCGGGCTGACACTACACCTACTGTACTAAATACAGATAAAGCTAATGCTAAAAATCAACGCTAACTTGAAGCTATCCTAACTGATGCAATACTATGCTACTAACTAACTATGCTTCTAACAATACTACACTAACAACTATGCTAATTAACTACCTAGGCTACACAAAATAATCCAAATAACTATATGAATGCTACGCTATCCTGATCGTTTTCAATACTCGCAATTCCAACTCCTGACTCGTTACAGTGGTTTTGACGGAACAAGATGTTTTTATACCAGGGGCTGAGCCTATGCCAAGGGTGTGGTGAGCTTGTACCAAGGGCGTGGGGAGCTGGTGCCTGCTTACATCACACAGCACCACAACTTCCAATAGGAAAATTCAACTGCAGTAGCCACCGTTTAACCTGAAGAAGGCAGCACTCGGATGTTTTTACACCATATATAGTAGAATTAGAACACTTTATACCCAAATGTCAAAAAATTTACTTGAATCAATGAACAGCACTAATAAAGCCCAAGTCTTACACATCATTAATAAAAAAAATGTTTTACTAATGAAACCTTTTTGTAAAGTGTTACCAAAAATACTGTTCATTTTTAGTTATGTTAGCTGAGTTCCATTAAATAATTTTAACATATACAACATTTGATTTTAACAATGTATTAGTTAATGCTGCACTCTAAAAAACTGTTTTCAAATATTTTTTCACAAAACAGTTTTTTTGTTTTCAACCCAAGGGCTTGGTAAATATACAGTAGGTCAGAAGATGTTGGGTTAATTTTACCCAGCAAATTGGGTTGTTTATTTAACCTAATTGATTTGGGTTGATTTAATAATAATAATGGGTTGATTTAAACCATCATATTGGGTTGATGCATTTTTTACTATAGTACTAGCTTTTTTTTCTTAACTTTTTTACTTCATACATGAATTAATGTTTACAGATTAACTTAAATCCTCTAAACTTAATAAAAAAAAATGTTTTAATCCACACAATAATTCCTTTATTTTTTTATCCTATTTTACAGTATAGCATATTTTATATTTTGAATACATATTGTATACATTTAAGCTCGTTTAACAAATATTAGAAGTAAATATTAAACATTTAGAAGTAATTTAAGTGTAATTGACCAGTCTCTGTTGTCCCGTTTCCACCGTAACAGCGCTGGATCTCGTGCCGGCACTTGCATTATGTTTAGCGGGGGAAATTCAAACTTCAGACCACCACCCTGCGTTTCACTCGTAGCCGTCCAGAACCTGTCTATAAACAATCATTGTACAGTTCTGAGAACATATTTTAACTTTCTAAGCATTTATATTCTGTATCTTTTTTTAATAAAATCCAAAAATTTTATGCTAGGCATCAGGCGTTTCCATCACGCGAAAAGATCGACACGACACTTGTTTAGGTGACTCACATGTATGTTGCTTTGCATAAAATTTAAACTAGCCTATATACAGAAACCAATTTATAGATACAAAAAATGGACACAAACCTGTATTTTACTTTATTAAGACACGCACCAATTTGACGGAGCTGCACTGCTCTCTCCTGAAGAGGTCGGAAAAAGCCCGCAATCAATAACTCAACCCCTGGGATGTTACATCTGACCCATGATCTGGGTTACACAAAAACTACCCAAACATAAAAAAAATTTAAAAAGTGTGACATTAACATAAACTAAGATTAATAAATTTAGAAGTCATTAGCTGCGTTTACATGGACACTTATAATCGGATTGACGGCTCAATCGGACTAAAAAACCTTCATGTAAACACCTTAACCGATCCGATTGAGCTCAATCCGAATTAAATTTCGATCGGATTGAAAGGGGTGGTTTATCCCTTTTGTAATCCGATCGAGAGAACATGTAAACACTTGATCGGATTGAAAACCGAAACTGAAAGGACTGCTCATGTGCAATGATGTTAAATAGCGTAATGACGTATGACGCGCGGAACGAGCTGTTCTTCCTGTTGAATAAAGCAGGGTTCGAAATGAGGGGGGTCTGGGGGGGTCCCGGGGGGTCCCGGACCCTCCATAAGTCATTAGGGACTCCCCATAAGAAATTATTTTTGGATTTTGGGGGGTCCCCGACAAATATATTTTAACATTAAAAATGATTGTGAAAATTATAGGTCTTTAGTGACGTTTTATATTTATAACAGTAATGAATTTATTTCCTAGCGCGAGGCAGCAATCAGGGCAGCTATTAGCCGAGTGAGTTCCTATAGCTACAGCGTCACAGATTGTTGTTGTGGTGCTCCCGCAGACACGTAGCCTACTGAACGCGGCAAAACGAAACCTCACAAAGAGTGAAATCCTGAATGAAAATCCTGTTAGTGCTTCGATTATGTTTATATCTCCATAATTGCTTATAGTAAAATATTAGGAGTTCAAGTTCCTATATCAAAAGTTGCATTAACTAGATACCCAGTGTAATGATTAGAAGAGTAGCCTACGTTTGTCAACGTTTCTTGCTAGCTGTAGCCAATGTGTATGAAGCCAAATGATCTACCAGCTAACAGCAGACTATGGAAGCTTGTTTCCGCCACAGAGTGAAAAATAAAAAAGGTAATTGCGACTTTTTAATCTCACAATTCTGACTTTTTATCTCAGATATAAAGTCGCAATTGCAGGTTATGAAGTCAGAATTGCGTGATATAAAGTCGCAATTGTGTGTTAAGTCAAAATTGCGTGATATAAAGTCGTAATTGTGTGTTATAAAGTCAGAATTATGAGATATAAACTCGCAATTGCGAGAAATATAACGTTACTTGAAATTCTGACTTTTTTTCTCAGAATTGCATGTTTATATCTCGCAATTCTGACTTTATAATACGCAATTGGGAGATATAAAGTCAGAATTGCATGATATAAATATTAACTATTCTGAGGTAAAAAAAAAAAATCTGTCTTTTTTTTCCTTAGAATTGGACTTTATATCTCACAATTGTTAGTTTATATCTCACAATTCTGAGAAAAGATGTCAGAATTGCGAGTTATAAACTCGCAATTATGTGTTATAAAGTCAGAATTGCGAGATATAAAGTTGCAATTGCGAGAAAAAAAGTCAGAATTGTGACTTTATAAGACGCAATTGCGACTTTATTTCACGCAATCCTGACTTTATATCTCGCAATTCTGAGAAATAAAGTCAGAATTGCGAGATGTAAACTCGCAATTGTGAGATAAAAAGTCGCAATTATCTTTTTAAATGTTTTA
This sequence comes from Leuciscus leuciscus, assembly GCF_965113295.1. Taxonomy (NCBI): domain Eukaryota; kingdom Metazoa; phylum Chordata; class Actinopteri; order Cypriniformes; family Leuciscidae; genus Leuciscus; species Leuciscus leuciscus. The sequence goes on from NC_138737.1 coordinate 8,818,184, forward strand.
TTCTGTGGCGGAAACAAGCTTCCATAGCAGACCTAGCAGCTAGACTAGTTATAACCTACTTGTCCAGTCAGTGATTACGAAAGATAACCAGGACTTAATTCAAGTCTGTGAGTTGATTAAAGTGAATGTGATTTGAGCATGAATGAGTATATACATGAGAGCTTGGTAAGCTATCTAGGAAGCTAATATTATTTTTCTTAATTTAGAATCCTGCATCATGGAGAGAAAAAGAGGAAAAAGAACTTGTAACTTAGTTGCTCCAGAGTTAGAGGTTTACCTGTTAAATTATAGCCACTTCTCCAGACACCACTACAATACTGGGCCTAGCCCAAACCATGAAAAAACATCCCAAGACCATTATCCCACCTTCAACATTGGTCCATATCATTTTGCCTGCCCTACAGTATAGTGTAGCAAGGTAGTCTTCAGAATTTTTAATAATTTAATAATTACATTTTAGGGGACCCCCCAAGAGTCCTAAGTCATTTCGAACCCTGGAATAAAGTATCATATTAATACGTTTCCCGTCATTCTAAAATTCTCATTTCACTCGCGCGTCTGTGAAGTGAAGCAGGACAACGTCCCACCAGTCCTTGTTTTGGATTCTCATCCACAGACGTCTGGTTTTGGCCGCGGGGAGGGGCATTTTTACTGTGTGATCAATAAGCAGCACGGCAAAACGGTTAATATGCTCTAAATTATGACCAGAGACGAATTAATATTACGTCTGCTGTTTAAAACAAATAAAGAACCAATAGAGGAGAAATTTATGTGCGAAAAGCGGGAAACTCTGTATATTCGTGCAGTGTGCGCATGTCAAAACATCAGATCCGATTTGAAACTTGTGACATATAAACCCGATTACTTTATTTGTCATTCATGTAAACACCTTGTTCGGATTCATCAATCGTATTGATTTCATTCCGATTGTGTCCATGTAAACGTAGCTATTGTTAGATTTCATTGTTAGATCATGTTAGTTCAACAATTATGTTTTATTTAGTTGTTGCATCACATAGCAGTTCAGCTGCTAGTGAGCAGGGTCTGAACATGTACCTCCTGTGAGAGGATTACAACAGGACCTGATCTGATCCACCCTCACACTAGTGTTGGCAGAAAGTGAGTGTGTGAAAAATCCCTGCTTTGAAATTGAGTGCAAGGACTCAGTGCTAAAAAAAAAAACCCAATGTATTGTGTTACAAAAACGTACTCGGTTACTAACGTAACCTCGGTTCTCTCTAGAAGAGGGAACGAGTACTGCGTAAGATATCTTACGCTAGGGGAAAATCCTTTTCCGCGAGATATTGAAGCCAAAAATTATCCTTAATTTTGTAATAATGCAAAACGCGTTGCAGCAGCAATGCAGACATAGGCGAGACAGCTCGCGCGCCTATTGGCTGCTCTGCGGCAACTGCAGCAGCCTATCGAGCGAGGCCTGGCGTGACGTCAGACCCAATCAGGGCACTTCGCGCCCGCTGCGTCACGTCCCGCCGAAATGGGCGTGGTCTAGGCCTATAAATATCGCTCGCAGGCAGCTATTATCTGGTTTTTCATCATCGAAGCAACCAGAGCGTGTGCATGCACGGCAAGATACGCAGTACTCGTTCCCTCTTCTAGAGAGAACCGAGGTTACGTTAGTAACCGAGTACGTTCTCTTACGAGAGGTCTCTCGTACTGCGTAAGATATCTTACGCTAGGGGACCCAGTGTAAAACGCCGTGCATGCTGAGATCTGACACCAAAGACCCAAGGGCGAAAGCCCGGGGTACATATAGTGCACAATCACTCAGTGAACTCACAGAGAGTCCGGGAAGAAGGAGGGGTGCAGCCTCACTTTTCCACATAAAGTAGCGTCGAAGGGACGCAAATTTCATCATACAGACAGGGCGGGGTACGGCCTGAACTGATGGGAAAAAATGTGGGTCTTACACAGTTTGCCCAGCTTTAAACTGTCGAAAATTGAGCTGTGCTCAGTAAACGCAGCATTCTGAGCTGAACGCATCAGGTCAGATAATACTGGTAGTTTAGACCGACAGCAGCCTGGCCTGCAGGGCGGGAACCTCTAGGTTATAAAACCTTATAAATGTAGACGGGGAGGCCCAGCCTGCCGCCATACAAATATCTTGCAAGGCAATCCCACTTGACCAAGCCCACGAAGAGGCCATGCCTCTTGTGGAATGCGCTCTGACACCCAAAGGGCACTGCATGCCCTTGGAGGCGTATGCCAGCGCTATAGCATCAACTATCCATCTGGATAGGCTCTGTTTCGACGCGGCTAGTCCCTTAGAACGTCCGCTAAACGAAACAAAGAGCTGTTCCGTCTGTCTGAAAACAGACGAGCGAGACACATAAGCTCGTAATGCCCTGACTGGGCAAAGGAGGCTCGCGTCTCTTTCCTCATCAGGGACCGGTAGGGCTGACAGAGAGATAATCTGCGCCCTAAACGGTGTGTTGAGGGATTTTGGAACATAACCGTGCTTAGGTTTGAGTATAACTTTTGAGTCATTGGGCCCAAACTCCATGCACGCCGCGCTCACAGAGAGCGCATGCAGATCCCCTATGCGCTTCACCGAAGCGAGAGCCAGCAAAAACACCGTTTTGAAAGACAGGTGTTTCAAATCGATTGACTGTAAAGGCTCAAATGGCGCACCTTTCATGGCTTCCAGAACCGTAGAAAGGTCCCATACGGGGACTGAGGGAGGTCTGGGAGGATTCAGTCTCTTAGCTCCTTTAAGGAAGCGGATGACTAAATCGTTCCTTCCTATTGACTGACCAAGCGTTGTTTCTGAGAACGCTGCTATAGCCGCCACATAAACTTTGAGCGTGGAGGGGGCCCTGCCCCCATCCAACAGCTCTTGTAGGAAGGAAAGCACCTCCGTCACATCACAATTTGTGGGTGACACACCACGGGCTGTGCACCAGCCCGAAAACACTGACCATTTGTAGACGGAGCTCTAGCCTGCGTGATCGTGTTTAATACTCCTTTGGGGAGTCCAACATGTACCCGTTGATGGCCCAGACATGAAGGGACCATAGATCCGGGTGAGGATGCCAGATCGAGCCGCGGGCCTGTGAGAGGAGATCTCTCCTCACTGGTACTGGCCACGGGGCAGTACTTGCTAACTGCATCACGGCTGGGAACCAAGGTTGGTTTTTCCAGAACGGTGCTACCAGCAGTACTGAGCATCCTTCTTCCCTGATCCGTTCTATCACCTGAGGCAGGAGAGAGACGGGGGGAAAAGCATAGAGCGGGCGGCGGGGCCACACATGGGACAGCGCGCTCCTGCTCTTGGAGAAAAATTCTTGACAGTGAGCGTTTTCTTGAGACGCAAACAGGTCCACTTCCGCTCTGCCGAATTTCTTCCACAGCAGTTGGACTGTCTGTGGGTGTAGGGACCATTCGCCTGCCGGAACATTGTTCCTGGACAGTCTGTCTGGTCCTATATTCATGATCCCTGGCACGTGCGCTGCTCTGAGCGAGCGCAGGTTGCACTGAGCCCATACCAGGAGGCGTTCTGCCAGCCTGTACAGTTTCTCGGATCTGATGCCGCCCTGGCGATTTATGTAGGATACCACAGACATGTTGTCCGAACGGACCAAGACGTGGTGACCTTTTATTTGGGGACAAAAACGCGTCAGCGCGTTGTCTACTGCCAGCATTTCGAGGCAGTTTATGTGCAGGAGCTTCTCCCGTTCTGACCACTGGCCGAAGAACGGTCTGCCCTCGAGCAGCGCTCCCCATCCCGAGGTGGACGCGTCCGTGGACACCACTTTCACCCTCGAGGAAGTCCCCAGGCTTACACCTGATTGGTACCAGTCGTTCGCTTTCCAGGGTTTCAGAGCTGTAACGCATTTCTGATTGACCCTGAGGCGAAGCAAACCGGGTGCCCACGCTTTGCGTGGGACTCGCGCTTTCAGCCAAAACTGCAGCGGGCGCATGCGGAGCAGACCCAGCTGGAGTACTGACGATGCTGAGGCCATGAGACCTAGCATCTTCTGAAATCTTTTGAGCGGGACAGACGCGCCGCAGCGAAAAGAGTTCGCTGTGCGTCGAATGTCTACCGCGCGCTGTTGTGATAGTCGCGCTATCATGGATAGTGAGTCCAGTTCTGTGCCCAGGAAAGATATTTTCTGACTGGGTGACAGGGAGCTCTTCGCCCAATTGACACTCAGACCCAAATCCTCGAGGTGATCGAGTAAAATGGTCGTGTGTTCTATGAGCACTGCGCGAGATTGCGCTAGAATCAGCCAATCGTCCAAATAATTCAGCACTCGCATGCCTCTCATTCTGAGGGGTGCGAGCGCCGCGTCCATGCACTTCGTAAATGTACGGGGTGCTAGGGACAAACCGAACGGCAGGACTGTGTACTGATATGCCTGGCCCTCGAAGGCGAATCTCAAATATCGCCTGTGACGTGACGCTATCTGTATTTGAAAATACGCGTCTTTCAGATCTATTGACACAAACCAATCTCCTTGGCGAATCTGCACAAGGATTTGCCTGGTCGTGAGCATCCTGAACTGTCGCTTCACAAGCACTTTGTTCAGTTGCCTTAGATCTAGTATGGGTCTGAGACCCCCGTCTTTTTTCGGTACCTGGAAGTATCTGCTGTATAGCCCTCCCTCGCTCTGATCTTGAGAGAGAGGTTCTATGGCCCCTTTGCTCAATAGTTTCGTCACTTCGGCTCGAAGTAGATGTGCTACTTCTGTTTTTACCGTGGTCTCGACGCGCGCCACATAGCGAGGAGGGCGTCGGCGAAACTGCAGCGAATAGCCTCTTTCTATAATGTTCAGCACCCACTTCGAAACCCCGGGTAGCTTTGCCCATGCGTCTGCATGGATAGCTAGGGGTCGAATACGAAGCGCGCTCCGCTCGCTCAGCGATGGAGAAGCTTCGGTGTGCTGCAACACAAGCGTGTCGCTCGTGACATTTGAGGCATGGGGCGCGCTGATGACAGCGGGCAGATTGCCAGCGCTCGACTCCTCTGCGGTGGTTAACCGCGAGGGGGAGGGCTGGGCGGTTCCCGTGGGAACTGTCATGTCTATGTGTGGATGTGGGCGCGGTACAGCGGGCACATTTATCACACCGAAAGCATCGTTCGCTTGCGTGAAGCGAGTGCACGTTGGTTTCGTTTTTACAGAAACCGTGAGACATGCATAACGTGGTGTTAGTGGGCACTGGGTAGTGGGCACATTCACCATGTTTGAAGCGCAATCGGTCTGAGCCGATTCATGTGCGCGAGCCCTGTGTGACGGGCTGTGCTTGTGTGTAGAGATGGGCACTGGGCAGTGGGCATTCTTCTTACACATAAAGCACCATCGGCCGTGGCCGGGACACCAGAAAAAATTCACACTTATGGGATTTATCTGGGTAGCCGTAAAAACGGCGTTTGTGTGCAGGCAAGCGGGTGACAGAACCGACTTGTTTACTGCAGGATACACTGGAACAGTCACATTTACTGGAACTGAACGAGCGAGAAGTTGCCATAGAAACAGAGAGCGTCAACATGCTGGCGTTTATTGCAGGCCTGCGTGCATTACAACAGGCTTGTTCACTGCAATATTGACATTTCCAGTCGCCTGTTTCAGAGGGGAAAGGGAAATGTATAGGAAAAAGGAGGTTGGTCCGTCCGCAGCGGGACCAGAAAAACTCCCTTTTTTCCTTACGCCAGTGACGCACGGAACACCATAGAAACGGTGTTTGGGTGCAGGCGAGCGGGTTGTACAACGCGCTCGTTGGCTGCAAAATACACATCTGCAGTCGCCTTTTCAGGGAACTGACAGAGCAAGCATTGACGGCATAAGAGAGCGTCAACGTGCTGGCGTTTGTTTGCAGGCATGCGTGTATTACACCAGGCTTGCTCACTGCAATACTGACATTTCCAGTCGCCCGAACTTCAGAGGGGAATGAGAAATGTACGAGAAAGAGGAAGTCGGTCCGTCCGCGGGGGGACCAGAAAACGCTCTTTTCTCCTTTCGCCAGTGACGCACGGAAACCATAGAAACGGTGTTTGGGTGCAGGCGAGCGGGTTGTGCAACGCGCTCGTTGGCTGCAAAATGCACGTCTGCAGTCGCTTTTCAGGGAACTGACAGAGCGAAGCATTGGCGGCATAATTTTAACTGCCGCTAGACCGGGATTCGAACTCCGGTCTCTCGTGAGAAAAACCAATGATTCCGCCACTGAGCCACAGGGGGGGAACGCAAAGGTTTTCGGATGCACGAGCATATAAGAGCGTCACATGCTTTCTTCGGCGTATGCTTGCAGGCGCGCTTGTATTAAAACAGGCTCGCCTGCTGCAATATTGATATTTCCAGTCGCATGATCAGGGAACTGGGAATATGTATGAGAAATTGAAGGTCAGTCCATCCTCGGAGGGACTAAAAACACACCTTTCTCCTTTCGCCGGTGAGTGACGCATGAATGGGGCGCAGAAGGCAGGGTAGCTTTCTTATAACGTAAAGAAAAAACTAACCCCGACCGTCCGCTTCCAGCCTCCCTTGTTGAGCGGCGCAGTTTGCGCGGCTTGAACAGAGGGAGAGAGAAAGCTAGCCCCGTGACCGCCCGCTCCTGACATCCTCTGTGAGCGGCGCGGTGTGCGCGGCTCGAACAGAGGGAGAACAGGTATCGTCCCCCAAGCAGGCAAGGCAAGCGGGCGAACCGGCAAGCTTTGCGGGTTGGGGGGGGGGGGGCGGGGGAGCAGTCTCGGAGAAGGATGCCAGGTGAGTCCTCAGAGTCACCATAGGCAGTACCTAACTCGCAGTGAGGGCAGTCGCCGTCAGCGAGTGCGAGAGCTGCGTGATCAGGAAAAGGGGCGTCTTGAAAAAGACGCCCAGCTCTTTTAGTGCAATGGGAGTGTGTGTCGCGGCGGCGAGCACACACACATACATAAACACAGTAGCAGAGAAAGGATATAATGCCGGAAAGCGCAGCAGGAAGGCAGGAAGGCGGCGCGGCCAGCGACTTCAGTGACTCGTCCCGCTGAAGGTGCTCTCTTTCAGACGGCGCGGCTTCTTCTCCAGCTCCAGCGATGCGTGTGCTTCGCTTGAAGGATGAAAAATCAGATAATAGCTGCCTGCGAGCGATATTTATAGGCCTAGACCACGCCCATTTCGGCGGGACGTGACGCAGCGGGCGCGAAGTGCCCTGATTGGGTCTGACGTCACGCCAGGCCTCGCTCGATAGGCTGCTGCAGTTGCCGCAGAGCAGCCAATAGGCGCGCGAGCTGTCTCGCCTATGTCTGCATTGCTGCTGCAACGCGTTTTGCATTATTACAAAATTAAGGATAATTTTTGGCTTCAATATCTCGCGGAAAAGGATTTTCCCCTAGCGTAAGATATCTTACGCAGTACGAGAGACCTCTCGTAAGAGAACTGTTATATTCACTCTTTGTTCGATGGATCCTAGACATCCTAGTTGCTTTGCACCTTTATATTAAACTATTCATGTAATGAATTAATATTTACTCCTGGCTCCTGAATGATAGTGAAGGGACATTTTTCCATCTGAGCATCTTACTTTGCCAAACAGGGCTGATTGCTTTATAAGGCAAAATAAATCAAGCAGCTTAGGTCAAGGGTTAAAACACTCTGATTAGCACTCATTTGTAATTTATTATGGTTTCAGATGTCTGCTCTCTGCCTCTTTCTATCTTTTACTTTCTCTGCCACTCTCTCTCTCTCTCTCTCTCTCTCTCTCTCTCTCTCTCTCTCTCTCTCTCTCTCTCTCTCTCTCTCTCTTTGTCTGTTTCTCCCTGCGTGTTTGACAATTAGTTAAGTGTTTGCTCTTTACCCATGATGAATAATTGATCTACTGGTGTCTTAATGATTCATATGCCATCTGTCACAATGTAACGGTTGCATGTGTGAGTCAGGGGCCCATCAAAGAGCCGTGTATCTGCAGCGGGCAGAGAAGGATCATTAACCAGTACTGTCTGGCTAACTGACAGAAGACTGAAAATACCACAATATCAACAATGTGAGGGATGTGGACTCCTTAAATGCATGTGATGATATCTTAGAAATCTGGAGAGGATTTGCACATATTGACATTTGGTTTGCAGATCAAATGAGGTGTTATTTTAAGTGGCACAGTGGTCTTTTATTTAAAATTTAGGTTGGGATTTGCATAGGCTATGTTGGCTAACAGAGATTATACAACCCACAGGCTTTGTATACCTTTTTTAAAAAGAAATTTTATAGAATAGTCAGTGTTTGCTAAGGCACGCATCATTATTTATGGATTTGGACGAGCAAATACTGTATTTTCTATGGACAGTAAATTATTAAAATTATGCAAATGTTAAGAAAGTTGTTGTATTACTTTTCTAAGTGATCAAACTTCACCTAGTGGTTGATGAGCCATATTACATAAACTATTTGTCTTAAAGGGTTAGTTCACCCAAAAATGAAAATTCTATCAGTAATTACTCACCCTCATGTTGTTCCAACCCCGTAAGACCTTCGTTCATCTTCGGAACACAAATTCTCAGTTCTCGCGCATGCGTCGTGGCGCTCTCGTGAATTCACTTCAGAGGCCCACACGGAAGAAAATTAATAGTTGATTAAAGTCGTTATTTTTGTTTGTTTTTGCGCACAAAAAGTATTCTCGTCGCTTGATGAACTTAAGGTTGAGCCACTGTAGTCACTTGGACTATTTTAACGATGTCTTTATTAACTTTCTGGGCTAGCAGATGCAATTACCAAGCAGCCTATGAAGGAGTGAGCCAGCTCTCAGATTTAATCAAAAATATCTTAATTTGTGTTCCGAAGATGTACGAAAGTCTTACGGGATTGGAACAAAATGAGGGTGAGTAATTATTGACAGAATTTAAATTTTTGGGTGAACTAACCCTTTAAGACTAAAGTCAAATTCTGACAAATTCTAAGTTTCTAACTGAAATTGCTGTAGTGTTTCTGTAATATGACCTCAGATTATCATAAAGACTTGCAATGCTATGTCATAGGTTCAGTTCCCATGCAGGGAACACACAAACTGATCATATTTTTTCTTAAAGTCAGTTTTTATTTTACAGCAAGTCGGTTTGGATTTGCAAATTGTGTAAATTTAAGGACAAGAAATGTCAAGATGTATACAGAAATACAAGAAATAGGCCTTATCTCTAATAAGTCTTATGCATTAGTATCTTATGCAGCTTTTCTTCTTAAGTAAATGTAGGCTAAATTGTATTTTTAGATTTTTTTTTAAACATTTACAGTGTCATTTCTTTCTATTTGCAGAGCTTAATCCAGCTTGTTAATCATTAGTATGAACTCTTGCTATACAGCAGGCTCACATGGATCACAGGAAGCCCATTCTGCACTGTTTTAATGGAGATCTTGTGGTCTTTTGTTAGTTGTAACATGTCGTACTGTTCATTCAGTGCCAGGGAATTGTCTTCACACCAGCTTTGTGTTCCTGACCTACCCACACACAATATTGTTTTCAGAGAAAACAGTCAAGATCTCTCTCCTTCCTCTCAACCTCCTCTCAGAGTGAGGAAGGATGCTTTCCTTGCATGAAATTTGTATTCTCTCTTTCTATACATATGAATGTATCTTTGCATTAGGCTTAAAGAGCGTTTGTCTCTAGGCAGTGATAGTTTGTAAATCTAACATTTATAAACACAAGCTGTTATGAATTATGTAAGCATAATTGAACATGTGCTAATGTTACATAATTTGTAGAGATGGATCCATCAATGCTTGCATGATCTTTTTAAAAAACTTTTCTCAACAGATTTCTTAGTGAAAACTATCATTCTGCCACTTATATAAATGCAACAAATAATGTTGTCAGATATCTTAGAGAATCAAGGTCATCATAACATTTTCCATCTAATTTATTATCCTTTAATTTTTGTTTAAATTTTTTCTGATTGCAGCATTTGTGCCCTTGCCATTTAGAGACGCCCTGCATCTGTTGGAGCAATTTTCTCTCTTTCTTGCTTTAGCAGTCTTTCAGTGAAGTCTTTCATCTCATTCCTGTGCTGCTATTTTAATTCTTTCACAGGTCCTAAATAGAATCGCTGACATCCTGCCACCTTGACACCCTGGATGTGACTAATATGCAGGACAGTCTGGGATTAATATTCCACTGTTAAAAAGCCCTGCTGAAAATGGAGTGAAAATCTTGGGTGGGAAATATTCTGTGGTTTGTTCTATGCAGTTATTAATTTCACTATGGATGGGCTACAGAAGTTGTGTAAGACTATGTTGAAGTTGTATTTTGTCTCCTAAGCATTGTTTAATTCAGGTCTTCATTAATGCTCATGAGCACGGCTGCAGGAAGTTGGCGGAAATGAGGGTGCTGCAGATTAGCATGATGTGCACTTAGATAAAAACTGCATTTGTGTCAGATATGTGCTGTTTTGAATTTATGACTATAAAACAGATTATTTCTAATTGTGCAAGATTTAACATTTTGTATTTCTGGATACTTCTCAGTGTTTCCCCCAGGATTTTTTTCAGAGGGGGTGGTAGACCCCCCGAAACTACTAGCGGAGCGAGCGTTACGGACACATGGTGTAAACATTTTAGTAATCAAAAAGCATGTCTAATTAATTGAAATTATGAAACTTGTACAATTAATAAACTTATATACAACATAAAAAAATTCTATGAAATGTTTTTTTTTTTTTTACACAAATTCGGTGTTGTGTTTTCTCTGGTAATCAATTATAATAATAATAATAATAATAATAATACATTTTATTTATAGGCGCCTTACGTGACACTCAAGGACACCTTACATGCAGATAAAACACATAAATTCTTTTTTGGTGACACACAAGAACACCTTACATGCAGATAAAATGCATAATTTTTATTTTTATTTTTAAATCACAACCGATCGGAGATACATATACAATATCACAGGTATGCCTGCCTAAAGAGATGCATTTTCAGACAAGATTTAAAGATAGGGAAAGAGTATTGCGAATGTCCTGTGGAAGCAAGTTCCACAGATAAGGAGCAGCATAACTAAAAAGCTCAAGATCCCATGGAAGCCAAGCTCATGCGAGGAAGAACTAAGGAGAATGTGGATGATGATCTAAGAGTTGGAGAGGGATTATAGGTTGAAAGTATGTCAGATAAATAGGAAGGAGCCAGGTTATGCAGTGCCTTGTAAGCAAGAGTCAAAATCTTAAATTCAATTCGCTGTTTAACAGGAAGCCAATGCAGTTGTTGTAGAACTGGAGATATGTGTTCCATCTTAGGAGTTCTAGTAATGATACGTGCTGCAGAGTTCTGAACTAATTGTAACTTGTGTAAAAGTTTGAAGGGAAGACCAAAAAAAGAGCATTGCAATAGTCAATGCGTGAGGTGACAAGAGCATGAACCATAATGGCAGTGCTCCTCATTGATAGGGCTTGATCAAATGAAGACATAAAACATTAATTTAATTTCTTTTAATCATATGAAATTCAACTTTTTGTCAAACAACGTGCTGCACAATGAGCTTTACAATTTAAACATGGAAGAATTTTGAAGGGGCTTTCACATGCAGCGGTCATATTATTCATGAGAATAACATTTTCTTATTTTCTTTTTCTTATATTTTTAATAATGAAATTTGGGGTGGGGTTGCTTAATTGTCATGAAAATTTCAGACCTGAATTGTATTTTTTGAACTGATACTGTCGCAATCTCCAGTCACCAGCCCAGTCACCACAGCACTACATTTCAAAGCATCCTGGCTCCCACCTGCAAACACTCAATCATCACCCTCATCAGCAGCACCACATTTAAGCATGCCATCCACAATCTCACATTCTCTAGTCTTGTCACTCTTTACCTGGTGTATGGACTTACCTTTCTGCCCTCTTGCCTTGTGGATACTTAACCTTTGCGAACATCATCCTCTTCCTTGCATTGACAATCTCTATTCACCCGTACCAGTAAGGACAAAGAGACTTTTAAGTTCAAGTTAAGTGGTGACTCAGTGACTTTCTTTGATACTGTTGGCTAACCGGATTCATTCCTTGTATTTGTACATTTTCAATAAAGAACTGGTATCTTTGAGTCTGCTGTCCCCTCTTCTAGTTGTAACAGATACTTGGCACTTTCTATTTGAACTATTTCTATGCCTCATTTTATGAGAGCAAGTATTTTATTCAGTATTGTACATTATTTATTTTTGTCCTGTTACACTGGCAGGGTCATGTATTGAATTCAGATATTAGAAACCAGTGGAGTTACATTTTAAAAACAAGCGGTTTTAAACCATTGAAATGCAATAAGCAGCAAAAGAGAACTCGTTTCGCTATAGAGATAGTCTGAGAGATGGTTTCCGAGCGCTGTCTAAGAGAGCACACACGTACTGAATCAAGCGTTTAAATACACATACTGTGCATATTTGTGCGTGAAATTTGCATACGAACGATTTTAAGAACAAATCATGATTCACCAAAAATGGTGTAATAAAATGTATTATAAATTTATGAAAAAATATAGGAACAACTGAAACCACACGTACGCAAAAATCACTTACTCTGTACGGCCTTATAATCATGTTAAGAAGTTATATTTCATCCTAACACGACCATAATTATTTTGAAGTATGTTGCATTAATTGTATTCGCATTATTGTCTAGCCTAAAAAAATGGCTATTTGAGCATAAGGAACAACATTTATGGGACAGCTCATGTCAGAATTTGTTGCTGATTTGAAATATGTTATTTAATTGTGAGTTTGGCAAGCAGTTTTTTTGGCTCGTTTCCATTGAGAAGTACGGTACAGTAAAGTACAGCTACGCAGTTATTTCTGTTTCAACTGTCAGAAGTTGTGAATGGTACCAAAATACTGAACCGTACCATACCACTTTTTTGGGACCCTTCCGTTGGGGTACAGAAGTCCGGTACCTAAAGGGTGGAGCTAGACTCACTGCAGAATGTTGATTGGTTGACAGAGAATAGTCACTTGCGTGTGCTCGGTACGCAGCAATGTACCATAGTCGACCCAGGAGGTGCAGAGATATTGAAATTGGTGGCAAAAATGATGAAATTTCAATGGTATAAATTTCTTTTAATCAAAAATCTTCAAATAAAATGACTTTGAGTTATAAGATTTTGATCATATCTAGGGATGGCGAAAACTAAAAATGTTCTTGACCGACCACTGAGCCTCATTAGCCGGTTGAAACCGGTTAGTTTAAAATATGCTAAGCTATTTGCCTATTTGAAAAAAGAGCCATTTCGAGCCGCACCTGCAATTTCGCAACTCTGTCGCATCTCTCTGCCGCTCTGTATCCCGCACACACACTGCGCCGCCCTTCCACTCACGTCACTTTTTTTTAAATCCCCTACAGCGCGAAACATGAGTCCCGCAAACGCGGCGCCGAGGAGCTTGTATGTAATCGGAGGACAAATGGCTCCTTAGTTTCGAAATGGTTTGGGTACAAGGTGATCGCGTTGAAAATAAAGGCGTTCGTCTAGCGTTAGAAGCTCATTTGAAACATTGCCGTGGCTCATTTAAGAAAATGACAACTCCGAAGAGAGTTGTCATCGCTTTAGTTTGAGGTAGTGCTAACAATAATAAAGAAAGATGATGATCATCATCACCTTATCTGTTACTTTTCTTTGCACTCTTCATCCTGTCGTCTGCCCTGGCTCTTACCTCGAGTGTTTTAGCCTGTAGCCTTTACTTTTCGCAAACCTTGTGAGCACGCGAACCCAAACGCTGTGACCTCGCGCCAAATGTTTTTATTGGTTTATTACGTACAAACAGGCGAGTTATGAAAAATTGAGTGTGAGGGATTTGTTCACTTCACACAAAATGTTCTTGGAATGAGATGGCTAACTGTAGTAGCGTTTAGTCCACTGTCTATAATAGCCTAATATTGCCACTTTTTTTTTTTTTTTTACCGACTACCGACAACTTTGATCGGTCAAACGGTCATCGGTTAACATCCCTAATCATATCACCCACCCCATTCCATACAAAGTCACTCTCATCCGACGATCTCACTGTCTCTTTATGTGTCTTCCTTTTTTTGTTTGTGTGTCTTGTGTTCATGCACCTCTCTTTGGCAGTCCATCTCATCTCGTGGGGTTGAATGGGATGGAGTTTAATTAGTCAGCAACAGGAGTGCCACGTGAATTGGATTATGAGAGAATCGAGGATTTTTAACTTTGGTTGAGATGTTGGAATGGACGGTTCATCCCAGGTTACACACATGGCATCTGTCAGAAACTGAATGCCGATAAAAGCTTCTCTCACTCACACACTAATGCTCTTCTCATTTCCCTGCATGCTGCATCACAGATGAGTTGCCGTTTCCTGTTAGGTGGCAAAGCAAATAAAAGACAACATTAGCATTTTATAATGAGCCATGCCCTTGATGAGTTCCCCCTTAGAGAAGAGGGATTCTATTCATTCTAATCGGACCAACAATAATCATATCACATTACAATGTACTTTTCTGGCCTGCATCTTAGGAGGGTGCTAGTAGGGATGGGTATGATGACCCGCACAGCAATGATCAATCAGGAAAATGTATCTATTGCGTTCCTCTGTAAATTCACCCTTCATCTTTGAATTTTCTTCACCAGCATATATTGTATTGTAGATGTATTTATGTATATACACTGCTCAAAAAAATAAAGGGAACACTTTTTAATCAGAGAATATCATCAAGTCAGTTAAACTCCTGGGATATTGATCTGGTCAGTTAAGTAACAGAGGGGGTTGGTAATCAGTTTCAGCTGCTTTAGTGTTAATGACATTAACAGCAGGTCCACTAGATGGGCAACAGTGAGACAACCCCCAAAACAGGAATGGTTTTACAGGTGGAGGCCACTGACATTTTTTTCCCTACTCATCTTTTCTGACTGTTTTTCACCAGTTTTGCATTTGGCTAGGGTCAGTGTCACTACTGGTAGCATGAGGCGATACCTGGACCCTACAGAGGTTGCGCAGGCAGTCCAGCTCCTTCAGGATGGCTCATCAATACGTGCCATTGCCAGAAGGTTTGCTGTGTCTCCCAGCACAGTCTCAAGAGCATGGAGGAGATTCCAGGAAGACAGACAGCTACTCTAGGAGAGCTGGACAGGGCCGTAGAAGGTCCTTAACCCATCAGCAGGACCGGTATCTGCTCCTTTGTGCGAGGAGGAACATGATGAGCACTGCCAGAGCCCTACAAAATGACCTCCAGCAGGCCACTGGTGTGAATGTCTCTGACCAAACAATCAGAAACAGACTTCATGAGGGTGGCCTGAGGGCCCAACGTCCTCTAGTGGGCCCCGTGCTCACTGCCCAGCACCAGGGAGCTCGATTGGCATTTCCCATTGAACACCAGAATTGGCAGGTCCGCCACTGGTGCCCTGTGGTTTTCACAAATGAGAGCAGGTTCACCCTGAGCACGTGACAGACAGGAAAGGGTCTGGAGAAGCCGGTTTGGTGGTGGGTCAGTGATGGTCTGGGGAGGCATATCCATGGAGGGATGCATAGACCTCTGCAGGCTAGACAATGGCACCCTGACTGCCATTAGGTATCGGGATGAAATCCTTGGATCCATTGTCAGACCCTATGCTGGTGCAGTGGGTCCTGGGTTCCTCCTGGTGCACAACAATGCCCGGCCTCATGTGGCGAGAGCATGCAGGCAGTTCCTGGAGGATGAAGGAATGATACCATTGAAGGGCCACCACGCTCACCTGACCTACATCCAATAGAACACATCTGGGACATTGTGTTTCGGTCCATCTGACATCACCTGGTTGCACCTCAGACTGTCCAGGAGCTCAGTGATGCGCTGGTCCAGATCTGGGAGGAAATACCCCAGGACACCATCCGTCGTCTCATTAGGAGTATGCCCTGACGTTGTCAGGCATGCATACAAGCACGTGGGGGCCATACAAACTACTGAGTACCATTTTGAGTTGCTGCAATGAAATTTCAGCAAAATTGACAAGCCTGCTACATCATTTTTTCACTTAGATTTTCCGGGGTGTCTTTGAATTCAATCCTCTGTAGGTTGATCATTTTCATTTCCATCAAACGATGTGGCATCCTTTCGTTCATAACACATTACCCAGTCCATATTAGTATAGATATCCAGCATGACATTTTTCCCCATTGAGATCTGATGTGTTTTCAAAGTGTTCCTTTAATTTTTTTGAGCAGTGTATGTATGTATGAATGTATGTATGTATGTATGTATGTATGCATATTTGTGTGCTAATATGTATTACACTTTTTATAATTTTATTTTGGTTCTTGCAATCCAATAAAATTGGATTTGTATGATAAATTACTTGTGATCGTTTTGGATAAAAGCACCTGCTAAATGATTAAATGTGTAATCTGCATAAAGCAGATCAGCATGAAAATTCATGCTGGTCTTTTCAGCAGGGTTTCTAAAGCATGCTGGAGTTCAGATGTTGTAAAGGGTGTACAGAGATCTCTTTTTTTAAGATCAGTGACACTTCAGGTAACCCTTAGCTTTTTTATTTCTCTATGTTGTATTCTGCCCTTTCCACACTCACCCAATCGGTGCTATCACTTATTGTGGCCCCCTGCAAAGTGCAAACACACACACATTTACTTGGCTGTGTAAATGAGGACATACCATAGACCAGGGGTATTCAATCAAAGATTCCAGAGGTCTGGTCTCTAGATTTCCGATTATTAGATAACCTAGAGATTGGCATGGAGTACTTTCCATAAGACCATCTCTCAATGCAAATCAAACCAGCTATTAGGCTAACTGAAATAAAACCATGCCAAACTCTAGGTATGGTGAAGGCTATGTGATGATGTGGGGCTATTTTAATTCCAAAGGCCAAGGGAACTTTATCAGGATGCATAGTATCCTGGATCCATGAAGTAACTGGCCTTTAAAAATAAAAATCTGCCTGCCTCTATGGGAATTTAACATAGGGGTGTCCAGACTTATGCACCCTGTATTTTAAGGAAGAACATTTATTTATTTACGATACATTATTCATTCACAAAGAAAATTGGTGTCCTTAAAGGTTGGATTTTTCCTAATTTTTTTAATTAAGGCATTAAGTTCAATTTCCAAAAGATGATTTTTTATTCCTCTTTTTAGTCAACTTTAGCATGGGTGTCTAAACTTATGCATAGCACTGTATAAATATATATATATATACATTTTTTGTTTTTTGGGATAGTTATATTTCCATCTGTGCACTGTGGGCAGCAGTAAAAGTTAAAAAATAAATTTAAAAAATCCTAAATAGTCATCAAAGGTTAAAAAAATTGGGTCCCGAGAGCCAAAGCAGTGGCATCTGAGAATTAATTTTTTTTTTATATTTCATCATTTGAGCCCAATTGGATATGAATATTAAGATCAGATGTTTTATTAGGCTATTATTTTGAAATTCACCCCCTATGTATGGCAGAAGGCCATGAGACTGCTAAAATATACTGTATGGGGGTTCAGGGTTTTCCTCTTGAAGTCTGGATAATTTTTTTGTTTTGCTTAAAATAAGTATCTACTAAAAATAAACAAACAACGTACATAATCATAAAAATGATCTCATGTGTAGGAAACAAAGTTAACTAAGAATTTCAAAGTTTTAATGGTCTTTCCTTGCCATCTACAGATATTTTGTTTTCCCCCAATTGTAACTGTTTATTATGAAATGCTCTTAACATGCTGATTACTAGGCCTAATGCTAAATATACTGTAGATTAAAAAAAAATAGTTTTGTCACAAACTTGGTTTGAACGGTCAGAGTCATATACTGTATGGCAGATTAAAATGACTATAATTGCAGCATTCTCATTTTTTCTGAATCGTTTTAGCGAAAGTATGAATTATTTATTTATTGGCTGCTCTCCATGTTTCTGCTACTGTTGTTAAAATATCTATGTCATCTGTTGCTCTTGTATTGCTTTAAATCTTTAGCAGGGAAGAGAAGCAACGTGTACGGAGCGGAAAGGGCTTGAATGAAGCTCATTTGGCTCTAGATAAAAATATTAGAGTGGCAAATGATCATTCCCGAAAACAGCCCTGAGTGTTGTGCACAGCTTCGTTGTTTTGAAGTGCTGCTCACTTTAAACTATAGAAACGGTCAAATGGGGCTACAGTTATTTTGTATCGCTGTACATTTTTAACCAAGCCGGGGTACAGAACCGGACCGTGGTCCTCTATTGTCCTTATTTGACATGATAACTTTGGTTAACAATAAGTAAATCCACCTCACCAGCTAGACGGTTTGTTAACAGAAGTTCAAACACGAAATTCTAAAGATGGCTGCGGTCTTCTCAAGGTCTATACGTGAAATAAACGAGTGGAATGAAAGACAAGAGATGACTCATTGTTCATGCCTGATGAATATCACCTGCATTTAGAAGAAAGCTGTGAATCAGAAGTGACCCTTAGAAAGTGTGCTGGCTGTCATTCATCGAGAGGGATTACCTCATTAAAGGCCACATGGTTTGAGCACCGCTGCTCTAATTACTCCCCTGTATCTACAGTATCACTATGAATCATCACTATAGCGACGATTACCATGTCACTATCGATGGAGATTGTGTAGTTTACCCAACATCATCATTAACATATTTGTGAAATATTTATATATCCTGCAAAACTGTTGTTTCGTTTCCTCGCCTAACCTATGTTTGTTTTTATTTTGTTAACAGGATTCTGGCCACAGCAGGAGCCCACATGAATATTTCATTAGACCTGCGAACGCTGAGGGCTGTGAGGGTATTGCGGCCCCTTAAACTGGTTTCTGGCATTCCTAGTATGTTTACGAATCTATATGAAGTTCTTAATCACACTGTGTTATTTTGTTTGAGAGAAGTATTACACTGCGTCCTAATCCAGGTGCAAAGCGATAAAACAAGAAGACATAAATCCAACCGCAAAAAGTTATATGCATCAAGGCATTTTGTTTGTTGCAAGATGTCTTTTTATCTGGGTAGCTGCACAGTGAAATATCTTTAGTCCAAAATCCCACTCCAAGCATCTGTAACCTGTCACATCACAGCGGGTTAGGACACTGTGTAGTCATTTCCACATTAAAGAAATGAATAGTACATTTTCTAACCGGCTCATTGGAAAAGCGTTCTTCTACCTACATTTCTGCAAAACTCCAATACATAAAATTCACTGCAGTTTCCAGCTGAAATGAACACTAGAGGCAGTAAAAGTCTGAATTACTATAATATTGAATGTAAAAATTTACAGATTTTTATACAAACACTTAAATTCGACTCAAGGAAGTTTTTATAATAGATATAAAAGTTATAATACTAACTTTGTAATTACATCATGTTTTTACTCGTTCAATACACATTTAAATGGTGTTTCTTCAAACATACATTAAATATTGAAGAACAGTAAAAATAATAATGAATATGTAATATGGTGCATATATTTATCAAAATGCTCCTATAGAGTAATTTTTTCTTGCTGACTAACAAGTTTATGGTCACGGAATGTAACATTACATGACATATTGTTCACAAGCTGTTTTATTGCCATCTTTTGGTACATTATCAGTGGTAGCAGTTCAGACTAATATCACGTAATTTACGTCTCTACAATGATTTGTTGATATACCAAGGGAGGGTAACCTCCTCTGCAAAGTATTTTTTCTCAACACTCTAACCGCTGAAAGTGAAATACTCTATGGTGATTGGCAACATTTTTTACCAATGGAGGCAAAAGTCTTCGGCTATGGATTTTGCTGTGCCTCCCTTGCTTCTTCTCACGAGCAGCCACTAATAATAACCTCAAAACACTTTTACCATAGTACATGATTTGTAAAGTAATAGATTTTTGACATTTACATCACATAGCCAGCTCCATATATGTGGCTTTTCTGATATAATGAGCTTGCTCGGTAGCTCACCTGCTACAGCTGTGCACTTCTGATGGGGAGCACACAGGGACGAGTCCCATGGGACACTAATCATGATAAAAGAGCTCAAAGACTTGTAGAAGCAGCAAAAATGACATAGTTGCTTCACCAAATGTGTTGTTATCTCATGTTTGCCTTTGTTAACACTATTGGTTAGGTTTACTGTAGGTGTCGCAAAACATGCAAGAAGCGCAATATCATTTAGTAAAAATGTTGCCATGGGCATAAGCCTAGGTTGAAATTTTAATCATTATTTGTGATTAATACTAATGTTTATGTGTGATTGATATATATTTTTATGTTTTTTAGGTCTGCAAATAGTTCTGAAATCCATAATGAAGGCAATGGTGCCACTGCTACAGATTGGTCTGCTGCTGTTTTTTGCCATTCTCATGTTTGCCATTATTGGACTAGAGTTCTACAGTGGAAAACTCCACAGGCAATGTGTACCAGGCTTTAAAAGTAAAGAGGATCACAAACTGACAAACACAAGTAAGAACATGCGATATCAGATGTTGGGATCCAGTGTAAATCTTTAGAGTACTAAAAAAGAAAGAACATTGGAAACAGACTTTCACAAAAATTTGAATGGGAATTTTTTTTATAAAAAAAAAAAATTTCTCTGAAACTTCTAGCATCTAGCATCTTTTAGGGTCACAAATAACTCATTCTTCTAAAAAGAAATTACCATAATACACATGCATATTATTAAATAACAAAATATAAGATTAGTATTGACAAGAATAACATTATTATAATTTGCATGAAAAAATTAGGGGTCCATACAGACCTGGAAATTAGAGTCTTGGCTCCTCCTCCCATACATGAAGTAAACGCATCCTCTTTCTGTGGGCCTCCTCTATTTGCTGCATGATAGCCAACAGGAAAGCAAACAGACAAATTACACAGATACATTAATCAAAATTAAACAAACATTTGACATAGATACATTAAACAAAATTAAAAAGTCAATCACTATACATTTAATATTCAGTACACGAAGAAAATAAATGTGTCTCTCTTATTTCCTCTAGGCTTATCTGAATCTGAGCAATGTGGGTTCAAGAAATGTTCTGAAAATTATACCTGCAATAACAACTGGCCCGGACCCAATGATGGCATCACTCAGTTTGATAACATCTTATTTTCCATACTCACTGTCTTCCAGTGCATCACCATGGAAGGGTGGACAACCATACTCTATAATGTGAGTTTCTGCCTCAGCTGATCTGTAGCAGTTCTGTTTCTGTATTATAATCCTATTTAATAAAAGTATAATCTTAATGTAATGCAATGTTTAAGCATTACTTCACTGTTAAAGATCTCGTTTAATTTAAAAACATTTTGTTTTTAGATTAAACAGGGTCATCAGCAAATGAGTTTGAAATCTTTGTATTTCACATTTTATGCGGTTTAATTGCTCGTTTTACATACGCAACAATTCGCATTGTTTGAGGTTTTTGGCAAGTAATGGGTTGGATGAGTTCAAGCCTTGTCTTTCTGAAGAAATATAAAGAAATGTTTTTGTTGGTACCATGGCTTTGTGATAAGCGTTTGTACTGGGAGATGTTGATCCTTGGTGCTCATGCAGGCAGATAACATTTGCTTTGTGTCCTAATCCCATTCCTTCTCTTCACCCCCAAAATAATAAATAAATGGCAAAAGAAAACTCCACCCTTGCAGCTGTGACCTGTCATACTTGTACACGGGTCTTACACACAGTATGCAATACTGTGTAGCTTTTCCCTGTTTTCTGATCTTCTTACAAGCCTATTCAGGCACAATAACATCTCTTTTTTCATAAGTCATGTTTGGAAGAGTTTTCTCCAAATTGCTCAAAGCACTGAAAATTGAGAGGTGTTAGACAGTCCTAACACTGGAGCTTTTGGTGGAATGAGGTTAGGTGGTTGACTTTGATCAAACTACTGTCATTTATATGCTGAGCCAGCTCTGATTTTCACTTTCATAGTGCTGGTTTCTGAGCATGGACTTCTGGAGGAGGACTTCCTCAGACTTTAAAACAATCATGCATTTAGTTTGAGATTAAATTGTTTATTTAAAAGAAATCGAATTTGCCTTGATCTAGGCCCGGCCCACTGGCATCCAGTCGCATAACGGCTGACATTTGCCTACAATGGATGTGTTGCGTCGCGTCCAAATAGACCTGTGATTCACTTTTGAGTTGTGACCCACTGCTTGATAAACACTGGTTTAATCCCCTCCTGGAGCTAAAATATATTACTAAAATTAAAACAGAACAGTTTTACAAAAATTTTATTTTATTTTTTAATTCAGAGCACACATTTTAGAGGTTCTGCTAAGATAGTTTACTTGTATTTTGATCAAGATTTGTTGTTTGTCTTTGGCATAAAATTACATTTTCTTGCTGCTAATTTTACTGCTTATATACAGTAAGCACCCTCAAATTCAGTAGATATGGGGGATTCAGTAGAAAATGTTTCACCTTGTAAAAAGTATTCGTTGTGAGTCTAATTACAATAAAATTAATTTTAAAAATCATGATCCTGTACTTTTGAATGACTGGAAAGTTCATTTGAAAATTCATTGGTCAAATTGTCTGGGAATCCTGCTTTTTAAAGTACTGTTTCTTTTTTCATAATCCATTCTACATTATAAACAAAGCACAGATATATTACTTAATAATATTCATTTATTTATTTGATTATTGCATAGGACAGTAAAGACGCGACAGGAAGCATTGTGGAGAGATAGGAGGATGGGATCGGAAAGTAACACAAGTCGGGATCTGAAGTGCAACCACACTGTGTCAGAGCGCTGTCCACAATGCTATCAGCTCTGACATACAATAATACATTTTACTAATAGATCGAGCAGGTTTATCCAAGTCCACGTTGTTTTTAATCAGTCATGTGGTGTCATACATGTTGACGCGAGTCATGCTGCCACAGTTAGACTTTTTTCACACTCATAACTGAGCTGTTGCAACTGCATCGGGATGTGGGGAACACCCTCTCAGCTCAGCTGGGCAATGATGCCACCTTCCCACGCAGTGATCACACCCTTTGCATGGCAGAGCAGAGCCCCGCTGAAACGTCACCATTACAAGGGCAGGGTTTATGGTTTTCAGACCTTTTCAATCTAGGAAATCTAGGCATTATAATACTGCAAATTCAAAGTATTACTTTCTTTGTTTTGAAGCTTAAGAACTGCACACTTCCTGTTTTGTGTTTGCACAGACCAACGATGCCTTAGGCCCTACATGGAATTGGCTCTACTTCATTCCTCTAATAATAATTGGCTCCTTCTTTGTGTTGAATCTGGTATTAGGAGTCCTGTCAGGGTGAGTACTGTTTTCCTCAATGATCTCTAAGACAAACTGGCACTACATCTAACCTGATGTCTGAGCCGACCCAGGGTAATGAGTTTTATCGGAGGTTAATGTGAAATGTATTAACTTCATCTCTAGAGACTAGAGGTAAGATTAAGTTACTACACACACAGCGACCTTATCTCTTTCTCTTTCTACACATCTATCTTTTCTCTCTTTGTACATTGACTCTGTGTTCACATACACTACCGGTCAAAAGTTTGCAATCATAGAGTTTTATTTTTTATGTTTCTTAAAAGGCTGCATGTATTTGATAAAAAATACAGTAAAGCAGTAACCCTGTGAAATATTATTATTATTTAAAATGTCTGTTTTCTAGTGTAATATATTTTTAAATGTAATTTATTCCTGTGATTGCAAAGCAGAATTTTCAACAGCCATTACTGTAGTTTTCATTGTGACATGATCCTTCAGAAACATTTTCCACAATAATATTTAGCAGCAAAGAAAAGTTTCTTGAGCACCAATCAGCATGTTAGAATGATTGGCTGCTGAAAATTGCCATCAAAGGAATATATTACATTTTATAATATATTCAAATAGGCAACAGGGATTTTAAATTGTAATAACATTTCACAATATTACTGTTTTTATTAACCAGCACTGCTGGTTTCGGAAGTAATTTTTCCATTAATTCATTTTTTTTAAAAGTCTTTGTTACAGAATAAGCACTGAACCAAGCTAATCAGCTATGATGTGAATCACAACTCTACAAATTTTGATTTGAAGCAAAAATGTTTTTGAAAATCAGAAAAAAAGACAAAGATACAAGACTGTGTCCTTAATGGCTTTAGTGATAGAAAGAACTACAATCCCTTTAGGAACAGCATAATGTCCCATAAGGAACAGGACTCAATTACATCATTCGAAGTGCTTCATGGGAGTGTGGAGAGTGTGCAAAAACTGTTCACTTTGTTTCCATTTTTCTAATTCTGACAAAGTCAAAAGAGATGTTTCTCCATAGTTTACAGTGTTTAACAGTGAAAATTAAATATGCTTATGTAGAAGCCAGAAGTCAGTGTGATTTGAAAAAAAATATATATATATATGTATATATTATGCAAAATGGGACACAGCCTCCCTATCTCTGCCTTTCATTCCTTCACTCTGTAGGTGAAACACTTTGATAAATTAAGTGTGTCCCATCCTTCTGGTTCTTCTCTGTGTGGGTAATTGTATGTTGTTTACTCCTGTAGGGAGTTTGCTAAAGAGCGTGAGCGAGTGGAGAACCGAAGGGCTTTCATGAAGCTGAGGAGACAGCAGCAGATCGAGAGGGAGCTGAACGGGTATCGGGCCTGGATTGACCGTGCAGGTACTCTTACACACTGAGCTGGTGAATGAACTGGCAAAACTAATAAAGTAAATAAAATCTGTCAAAACACTGTGCCACAGCATCGCCCCATTTTACATCGGATGCTGAGTACTGTTCAAAAGAGACACTTGTGAAAGAAAATGCACAACATGAATTATATTTCATTTTGGTTTCCTTACCAAATTATATTATCATGCCACACATTTGTGTAAAACCAGCATTATTTGAGAATGATCCAAAGAGCATCTTGTGCTTCACTTGAAACAGGGAAATCTAACCTTTAAAAAAAAAGTTCACATGGTCTTCCACAAATACACATATTTAATTATTAACCTAGAAATAGCTCAGAATCTTTTTCTTTCTTTCTTATATATCTTATATATTTCTTATTCATTCATTTCTTTGTTTAACTTTTAATATCCACGATTAAATTAGATTTTGAATGACAGTTTTTCAGTTTATTGTTTTCATAACTTGTTTCAAATTTAAATTCATTTTTTATTTTGCAGAGGAGGTTATGCTTGCAGAAGAGAACAAGAATTCAGGACCTTCTGCTTTAGATGGTGAGATGTTTGACCTCTGTTGTTTTTCTCTCTCATTTTCCCACGTAGATTGTGGGATGCAGTTTTTAATTATGTGTCAGGGTCATGTGATTATTTTGAACACCCTTTTGTGCAGTGTACACTAGTACATCCTAGTAAATATGCATTCTCTCTGTTCCAGATTTGATCATTTATCAGAGTCCTGCACATTGGCAGGTGAAATGCTAATATTTGATGTAATCAAATAAGGTGGAATAAGATTTATGTTGTCATTTCTGGTGCGGGTTGGGAATTAATAGGCATTAAGAATGAATAATTTACTAAAATATTCTTGATATTCTATGACAGTAACGGCTCATATTTGGCTACATGTTCTTTTAATTTATGGAGACCTATAAGCGTCTATATAGCCTATGGTGTGAGTTATGCACATTCAAAGTAACCTGTATGGGTAGGTTGTTCACATGATGTAGGCAACATCTGACAACAGATGCACATTCTCATATTTTTTACTGTTAATTATTACCATGTTGGGGTGCATATTTTTCTATGCCTCGACTCAAAATGCCTAATATTGGTTGGATTGATTGTGTTGCATGAGAAAATAAATATTTTTTTGTCTACCTGATGTAGTAGATTTAATACGGGTGTGGTTCGGGTCACGATCTGTATGTCAAATGGACTGGGTCGGGTACGGAATTAAATTAGTGCTGCTGTCGGATAACAGGTCGGGCAGGTGCGGGTTTACCAAACAGGACCTGTGCAGGGCCCTGTCATTTATTCAGGAGCCTGTTCTGGTGTATAAAGCTTGTTATGGTCACATAAAGCAGCACAGGGATTATATTCAATAGACTTATGTCACAATGAACAAAAAAAGGTAACATTTTATTTTACAGTGTCATTGTTACATATGTTACATGTAATTACTGTAGTAATAACTATAAATTTTGCATAATTACATGCAATTAACCCTAAACCAAACCCTCATCCTAAACCTAACCCTATAGTAAGTTCATGTAGTTAATTGTTATTACTCAGTACTTAAATGTATAATTACACTGTAATACTGACACCTTAAAATAAAGTGTAACCCAAAAAAACATGATCCTGGCGTGCATCTGTGAAGTGAAAACCCATCCGAACCCTGTATAAGTTGACGGATTTTCCCCAGAATCAAACAAGGATGTTTTTTTTTATTATGAAATGGTGATTGACAACTTCCCAGAGGCTGTGTGAATGGAAAACAGGCAGTTACCATGGTGAACTCCTATTTCAATGCCCCTGTTGTTCTACTGTAAGTGTAATAGTCCCATCATACCATTAAGGACAATTGTCTTAAAAATAACTTGCCCCTATATGGAAAAACCTTTTTAGAGGGTCAGGAGAGGCTGAGACCTATTCTGGCCCTTGTATATGGGGTTTGACAGCAATAGGTATCCAGATAGCACTCTGAAGAGAGTTTAAAAAATAAAATGTAATTGCAGGGATGCGTATTTAATTCATTGTTACCTTGACAACAGCAAAATATAACAAGCGGCTTTATTTGCAGTTTAATTATTATGCAAAATTCACTTTTATAAGATGTTTGAAGACAGATGTGTGTCCACTGTGCCTATAATTGTAAAAGTCCACCTACTCCTTTTTTTATAATCCACATAAATCATAAACAGTCTCTCCAAACGAGTGGTTCCAGAAGCCCCGCCCCTGACTGGTGACGATCTGCCCTATTAGTATAGATCCCGCCCTGAGTGAGCCTCAGCAGTCCGCCATTTCTGTTTCCTCACTGTAGAAGCTGGAGATATACAATGTCTGCACCAAAATAAAAAGTTGAATCAATTAACTCCACAACAACTACATAAATGTATCCACTAACCTTTCAGAAACATCCAGTTGCATTGTAAAAGTTGTAACTTCTTTCTGAGTCTCTCTATCAGTGTCCGACTCCTGTTCGAACATGTAAGGCTGAACATGGCTACAATTTCTGTCATTTTGGCTGCGTGACATTTTCCAGTTTTGTTGTTGCTGGAGTATCTGTAGCACAAGCTGCAAAGGATCCACCCTCTTCTAGAAAGGGGGCCGGGAGCAGCAGCTCATTTGCATTTAAAGGGACACAAAAACGGCGTGTTTTTTTCTCACACCCAAATACGGGCAAAATTGACAAGCTGTAATATATTATCCGTTGGGTATTTTGAGCTGAAACTTCACAGACACATTGTGGGGACACCAGAGACTTATATTACATCTTGTGACAAGGGGTATAATAGGTCCCCTGTAAGTTATTTCATGTTGATGTCAAATAAAATATTTTATCATTATAAATGTTTGGAATACTCTAACTCAGACTTGTGAAATGCTCACCTGATTGGCAAGTTTTTGTCATGTTCTGACAATAAAGAGTAGTTTAAACCTAAATAAACGGTCTGGTTTATTTCACAAACGAAACCTTTAAACTTGAAAGAAATAAAGATTTGACATTTATCGTGATAATTATCAATATCGACTGATATGAAAGATTTTATTGTGATATTTTTTTGCCCATATTGCCCAGCCCTATCGTGTGCTAATCTGGCTTGATGCAACAAATTTCTAGCGATATGTAGTTTTTCTGTCGCACTAAAAGCAAAAATTCACAGCAAAATCATTGCCAGTCAGAATATATTTGATGTTTATGATGAGTTTGCCTCATGGATAGAAAAAAAAAACACTTTATACAAAGTTTCAGATAATATTTATGTAGTTTGCTTTGGCTTAAATACAATAATAAAATAAAAGTCCATTACATTTTCCAGACAACAGTGTTGTCTTTTTCTCACACAGTATAATTCTTTATATTAAAAGTCTTTAGACTTTTGAAGAAACGTTGTGAAAGAAACGTTTGACTTTTGCAGATTACAGAAATGCAAATCATCCGATTGTCAATATGCTTTTATTTATTAGAGGTTTGATTTATTCATTTGTTAATTTATTTAGAGTAAAATAACTTTAATATTAAAAGATAATAAAATATAAATTATTTGGTACTTCTATTCTCAGTGCTTAAAAGAGCCACCACCATAAAGAGAAGAGGGGTGGATGATGTTCGGAGAGCTCCAGAGGAACAGTATGCTGACATCTCGTCTGTAGGTGAGTGGCTTCCTCCCCCAACTCAACCTCATATCCTGTCTAAATTATGCCCTGACCCTCAAAATACGGTGCATATTTACCTGTGTCAGTATGTGTATTCAAATTAAATTCACATAGAACTGAAATCATATCCTAATTCATTCAAGAAGTATACAAAAGTGGTTTTAATTTGTTTTGTTCATCAGGGATGCCATTGAACAGAGTCAGCATACGCAGTGCTAAACGAGGACCAACATCCTATTTCCAACGGAAAGAACGCATGCTACGGATCTCCATTCGCCGTATGGTGAAGACTCACACCTTCTACTGGATTGTTCTGGGTCTGGTGGCCCTCAACACTCTCTGTGTTGCCATCGTACATCACAAACAGCCTCATTGGTTGTCTAGTCTTCTCTGTAAGACCACAACCAAAATGAAACTTTTCACGCTATGCGTATGCTGTCATACATGATCAAAAGTCATAACCTTAAAGTGTTTCCTTTCTATTGCAGACTATGCAGAATTCCTGTTTCTGGGTCTGTTTCTTACTGAGATGTTTCTGAAGATGTATGGACTCGGGCCCAGACTCTATTTCCACTCATCCTTCAACTGCTTTGATTGTGGGGTAAGTGTATTTTCTGTCTTCCTTCCCATAATCCTCTTTGAAACGAAGATGGCACAACAGGGCAAGTGTCGAAGAGGATCAAGCTGCTAAAATTTGTGTTCAGAAATTTTTTTTTAATCAAGAAACATAAAAGACATGCAAAGAAATAAGAGCAGATGAAACTGTAGATCTTATTTGATCTTTTAACACTCTGGGCACTATGAACGCGTCTCTTATTGGAGGACCCAGCACTGAATATCAATATATTGCTTAGAAACTAATTAAAATTCAGTTTTAGTTCTGGACTGTGCCACTTAATATATAATGATTCTCTGTTGGCTAATCTTTATTTTTAATCAGAACATTTGTAGCTGGCCCTTTCCATGAATACATATCCCATTACAGTTTTCTGTTTTAAAACTATGAAACTTGTGTGATCAAATATCATCTAACATTCAGTTAATTTAACATGAAAAGTAGCTGGTTTAAAGCCAATCATTTAATTGGTCAATTATTTAATTATTTAAATGTCTGTATGGTGACTTTGGCCCACATCAGAGGTCTTGACTTTATTGAATGTAACCAACAATTAACTTCTGTGTGAGTTGTGCTCCATACATCGCTACACTATTGACAACAGACAATGGACCTTTTTTCCTGTGAAATTTCGCTAATGTGACTGCACCTTTAGACAGTATTTTTGGACGTCATGGACATGTTCGAAGAGGTGTAATTCCTGATTTCCTTTCAGGTGATAGTAGGCAGCATTTTTGAGGTGCTCTGGGGGTTCTTCAGACCTGGCACATCCTTTGGGATCAGCGTTCTGCGTGCCTTGCGGTTGTTGAGAATTTTCAAGGTCACCAAGTAAGTGCGAGCTTGCCTGGACAGCCCTTTGGGTTTGTTTGCCTCTTCCAGAGGCAATAATCTGTTTATTGGCTTTGCTCAGATCTGGATGTCCCCATGTTGAACTTGAGATGCTGCATTTATGTGTTGTTAAGGTACTGGGCATCCCTGAGGAATCTGGTTGTGTCTCTGATGAACTCCATGAAGTCCATTATCAGTTTGCTCTTCCTGCTTTTCCTCTTCATTGTGGTCTTTGCACTTCTGGGAATGCAGGTCTTTGGTGGAAGGTAATATCTCACCAGTCTGAGCACAGACAACCCCTGTTGACATAGTTTTAAATTTGGATTTTTGTATAAAAATATCTGAATGCTACACCTGTAGTTTTGAGTAGAGCTGTGCAGCGGAGCCAATATCCATATCTGTATTTGTATCTGTAACAATCTCAAAATGTTTCATATCTGTAATAGATTAAAACCGGAAATGGGCGGGGCTTTAAGTCCATAAAATTACTTGAGAAGCCTGTTTTAATTGTAATTCTGTTCTCTTCATAGTTATCATTTACCAAACATGCCTTGTATAACTAATAAAATAATCATTTTCTTAATTATAATTATAACCTTTCTTTAAATATCTTCTAATAGTCAGAGCCTATAGTCTCATAGGCAGTGCTCCGACATGTATCGTGGTTGTGCTTCGGGCGACCCACCTTGGGGAACTTTCACTATCCTGATTAATAAATAGATGTGTAGAGACGGCAACATGGCTATTTGATTTGCGATTGCGCTGTGCTTATTTCATTCATAGAGTTTACACACATTCACTTCACACACTCATTATGGCGTAGTGATTTAGTGGTTTATGTATAACATCGTGCTATACACTGGCTCACCTGTTATCTAGCAAACACGAGCAGTGACTGTGTCTGCCGAATATTTTTCCTATTATTCGGTAGAATTTGTTTTTGAAGCCATTATCTGTGCCTTTCCGAATAAGGTATTCGGCTACAGGCACATCCCTAGTTATGAGCTGCTTTTTTTATGTCATATGCAATAACAATATAAAATCCCGAGCCTGCTTTGTGTTCAGTCCACCATATTAAACATGCCAACAAATTTCATGCTAAAAAGTAGTGCTTAAAGTGGAACCATAACCCTGTGTGACAGGTGTAGCAAGACAATAGATAATAGATCAGGTTCTCCAGTTGGCGAAAAGCAAATAATCTATAATTCAGTAACTTGGTCAGACACATATTGAATAAAATGGCTCGCACACAGATGTCACATTTTCTTTCTTTCTTTTTTTTTCTCTCCACAGGTTCATTTTTGAAGACTATACACCAACTAATTTTGACACTTTTCCAGCAGCCATCATGACAGTGTTTCAAGTAAGATTCCATCCAGTTGTAATCTGAGTATAATGCATGACTCCGGAAGTGGCTTCGAATGAAGACTAATTAATTAGACCAAGATTTAATTGCACAGATAAACAGGAAATTTGGATCAGAGCAAGAACAAAAACATACTTAGTCGCAAAACAGAATCTGTCATCCCTTTATTAATGATGAAAATGCATAAATATACAGCAGTCCAGCACAGAGAAAAAAACACCCTGAAATTTAGATAGTAGTAGGCTTAAACAAAATGTGTTGATTTTGTTTCTTTGGCAATTTTTTAGGAAAATAAGTGTAATTCTAACGAATGGACCTAAAAGCTGTAAAATATGTTATTGGAACTCCGCTTATTGGTAGCTGAAAGGTTTATCAAATTAGCCAAAATATTTCATAAACAAACATGCACGGGGAAGAATTGGTTGAATTTTTGTGTTCCTATTGTGTGAAAATATGAGGAGATCTCTGTTGAGTTACTCGGGCACTGATTCCATGTGGGCCTGGAATAAGTTCACAGTGTTTCTAGATTCTCACTGGCGAGGACTGGAATGAAGTCATGTACAATGGCATCCGATCTCAAGGTGGAGTGAAGTCGGGGATGTGGTCATCTGTCTACTTCATTGTTCTGACTTTGTTTGGAAATTGTATCCTTCATTTATTCTTTCTCTATTCTCTATACAGGTATACCCTATCTGGTATATGGCATATACAGTATTAAATGTACTCATTGTCCGGTGCACAAATGTAAAATCTTTGAAAATATGAAGATGTGGCTGTGATTCATTTGAACAGTTTCAGAGCTGTTTCACTTTCGCTTTCTGGGGGGTTATCCTTGAAAAAAATCATTTGATGTTCTTCAGGGTTTCACTGAAGTCTACATGAAATAAAAATTTGGTTGTTAACTTTCTTAATACACATTCCTGTTCTTACTGTGCATGAGGCATCACTACAACTTCATAGTCTTTCATCAAAACGTAACTTCCTCTGCTTTTTACCTTACATTACTAAGCTTATTTTCTTGAACTTTCCAACCAAGATTAGTGCATGTTGACTTTAAAGTCTGTGCTGGTATTATAATTTGCTGGTTTGAATGTGTTATTCTTAGTTTTGGTGGTTATTTCTGCATAACTCATTGTTTTGAGTCAAAATCCTTGATAAAATGGTCAGATACACTACTCAACGTCTTCTTGGCTATCGCTGTTGACAATTTGGCCAATGCCCAGGAGCTCACAAAGGTATATCCAGCATGGTTCTTTTAGCTTTATATGTTAAAGGATTTGTTAGGCTGTTGAATAATGAATAACGCCTTGCTATTCCAAAGGATGAAGAGGAGGAGGAAGCGGCGTTTAATCAGAAACATGCCCTGCAGAAAGCCAAGGAGGTTGGGCCCATGTCCTCTTTCATGTGCTCAGAGTAAGTGAACCAAGTATACCTTTGCCTGCTGCATTTGCCCTCTCACAGAGATGCTAATATACCTACTAACTAACATACTAACACTAGTCTTGTGTCTGGGATGTTTTTTAGTGTGGTTTCAGCGATAAAATTGGCACATCTGCCAAAGTATACCTGTAGGACTTTCCAGCTGCAGTAACTGGCCAAGTTTACTTAGATGAACATGCTAGTTTGACTCTACAGGGACATTACTGTACTTTTGCTAGATTATGTAGACAATTGAAGTCTTTGCTTCAACAAATATCTCTTTCGCTCTGTACCCTTCAAATCAAATGTTACACAGTTTTTGAGCTAAAATGTGGAAAAACCCAAGCTAGACTGAACAGCTTTTAACTGATTCAATGGTGGGATGCAAATTTCTGCTTAATGAGAGTAATTTAGAAATAAGTATTAAAACTTTGAGGGCTTCGCTTTTCTGGCAAGTATGCAAGAGGCAGTTACTTGAGACCAACAAGACTGTGTTACCCATTGTTGAGGGTTGTACACAATGTTCTTTCGGTTGATTACTTAGTGATTTTTTGGGCTCTTTATTCTCGAAGCACAATAATTTGCTTCAAAATCAACCGCAAGTTGTCATAGCAACCGGCAAGCTTCCCAGTCTTTGCAGGGATGAGTCTATTCGGTTGTCATAGAGACTATTTTGTTCCCATCAAAAGGAGAATTACAGACTTTTGAATGCCTTTACATTGGTCAGCCAAGATATGTATTTGTATGTTATCTCCTTTGCAAGAACAGAAGAGGCATCCAGATGCCTTAATCTCAAGACATATAAAGAGAATCAGATGTCTAAAATTGGAGATTAAAGTTTCTATTATCGGAGCTCACACACAGATGCATCTTTCTGTGATTTTGGGAACTAAACACTGCATGGATGTGATGTCAGACTCCTGGAGTTGAGCATGTGCAAGCCGGGATGACTGGCCATATGTGTCCTCAACGTTACAATCCAACCACCTTTACATCTCTTGATTGATCATAGATACTTTAGAAGCTCACTTTTACGCATTTTCTTTTCATTGATAGCATAATAGATTTAACATGACTTGAGTGAGTTTGATTTGCTGATGCTGATTTGAGTGAGTATATCACTGAATTTCCTGTAAGCATGGATTCACCTCTACAAACATGTTGTTTTATGCTGGAGGTGATATTTAGGGTTCTTTCTGAGCCCAGCTGCAATACGTGCCGTAACTAGAAAGGGCGAAAAGATGAGCCAAGTTTTCAGTCAAGAAATGTAAAAGCAGGATCCAAAATTAACTTTTTGCTACACCTGCCTATGGCGAGTAATATGAGAAAAATTTATGGAGTTACGTATTTCTTAACAGTCATGAATATGTATACATTTTATCCTTTTGCAATTGAATTATTTAGCTGTTTTCTTTGCCTATTAGTGGCATCTTGTGTCACTCACAGCATCATGAACAAGATGAGTCAGTTTTCATCTCTGTCATTTTGTGGCTCTGTGTGTCGCCACATGGAGTTCTGGAGAAAAATAATTAATCCTAGCCTCCTAGATAAAAATTTTATGGCATGTTTCCCTTTGAGATTAAAGTTTTTAGAAGACACATGAGTTGTGTGAGATATGTTTAGTTAGTATTGTTAGTTTGTATATTTATATAGTTTGTAAAGACATTCACTCACATCTCTTACATCATTCTTACAGTCTGAATTTAATTGCATCATAATACATAATTTCTTATAGTTACTGGCCATTGGCAAATTTTACACAAATCCAGTTCTTATTTGCATTTGGTGCATGGCACGTGTTATATTTAGACCCTGTGTAAACATTGTTATAATATATATACATTTATATATATATTCTATTATTTTGGGCATGCTCACAATTTGCAATAACTAATAACAAATGTTTGTGATGAGTGTTATTGTATAAAAAAGAGGCTTATTTTGTCATTATTGAGCAATAAGATTTTAAATGTTTGCTGGACAATTACTGAAAACAAAAACAAACAAAAAACACTCTGTATGAAGCAATGGAGGCCATGCCTTTGTCACAACAAATTGGTATGATGTGAATACCACAGGGTCTCTTCTCTACTGCATTTTGGGAGATAATGTGAGAGCTGGTTGTCAGTGAACTCAGACTGGAAATTGTGGCCTGTGGCATTTGGATTTTGCATGTTTACTTTAAAACTAAACAGAGGCTGTTGTAGCATGTCCGAAAGTGCTTGACGAGTACTGAGAAATGAATGCATGTCTTCAGTGAGCATGACAATTATGGACGTCATACCTGGGAAATGCATATGTATGACTAGTTGACTACTAAATTAATCAGGGTGCTCTCTCTTTCTTATATTGTGTGCTTATGCATATGAATCCCATTTATATATGTCTTATATCTGTGCCATGTTTCTTACTGTCTCAGCATTTCAAAATGTTCCAGAATACTGTATTTGTTGCTTCTAATATATCTACCATCATGTTTTCATGTTACGCTTTGCTGCCTTGTTACACAGCCCAAAACTTGTAATTGTTTAAAAAATTTGTGTAACTTTAATTTATTATCAACAATAGTATAAATGCAACGTTAAATGTAAAAAAAAAAACATTTAAATGTTAAATGTTTTTTTTTTTTTTTAAATGGCATTGGCATAAACAGAGCATTGGAATACTAATGAAACAATATATTTGTCAGAATTTTTGTCACTGACCTTTTTGGGCTGTGATTCTTGGCTTGTTTTGTCCTTGTTCTCGAAAGCACTAATGTCTTGTTTTCAACCAATCGCTCATTGATTACACGGACCTCACAAGAGTACAAGTGCCAGTAAGTAATAGTCTGTTATTTCAATTTTAACATTCAGCACCGCCTAATTTATCAATCTGGGTGAAGCTTTCTGTTCTGCCATCTTTATTGAATGTCTGATTTCACATTTTCAAGTCTGATCTTTGGTTGGAATTTGATTAGTCAATTTCCTGCAATGATATTTCACTCTTTTTTCTCTCTCCATTCTGAATCAACTCTATTTCCAGTTTCGCTGTTTTGTTTTTCACTTTTATATCGCAACTCTATCCAGTTGTTTTCCATCTCTGCTGTCCTTACCAGCTGGACCATGAATTCCAGTCACACAAAAACACAAAGTCACAAAAACGGAATTAAAGGACCCTTTCTACCATGAGTTGCAAAGTACTTGTTAAAAGCAATCTATTAAATATTTTGCACTCAGAAACTTCAGTTCTCATATTCAGCTACCCTGCTGACTAGACCACCTGGTCACCATCATGTTTTTGTTTTTTAATGCCGGTCCCCAACACATTTATTAACTAGTCAGTATAATGTTCATGGTGAACCAGCTTTCAATTACATTTTTGAAGGCAGTGGTTCTCAATTGGTCGGTTGCAGGTTTGTTTGGGTAAACTCTAAATATGAACATACTCATATTTTTTTGAAATGCAATATAAATAGGCATATTAATAAAAATAAAATAAAAAAAGGTTTAGTAATTTTGAACAAAAAATTTTGACGCAAATTCATCTGTCTTGGTAGAAGGTGTGTTTAGTGCAATTAATTATTGGCTGCCAAGGGCAGGAGACCATCGATATTCAAGATACATTTTGAAACCAAACATTCAAACTGTATGAAGTTTTGATATTCAGCCGTAATATCTGTTGATTTTGCATATTGTTGGGCCTAAACAGCTCATGTAATATTAATACTTTTCATTGTTTGATTTTAAGGATGTTTCTGGTTACTTCAAATAAACATTTCTTAGAAGCCAAGAAATTTATATATAAAAAAAACCCAAAAAACAATAAACCAATTAATTTTGTTTTGTTTTTTTGTAGGCCTATTCTAAACATTTATTTTGGTCTTGACGTCCAATGTAATATAGAGTCTTTAAGTGAAACCAACTGAGAACCACTGACTAAGCTAGTCTTTTCTGAAGGGTAGAAAGGGTTTAGCGCTTTGTATTTGAGAAAGGCACATTACAAATAAAATATATTATTATTATTATTTTGTACTGCTAATGATTGATAAGGTGATGAAAACAATTGTTGTGGCATGGTTGTTGAACTATTTATTTTTCCACCCAGTATCATTGAGTGTCCTCTCTCTTTTTTCCTCAGGAGGAGGAGGAGGCCCTACCTGTACAGGAAGCGTGCAATTCACCGGAGCCGTGCGGCCTATTCCTTCGAGGATTCGGAGAGTCTGGCTGATGCTCGTCCACTCAATGCCTCTAACTCTTTCATGTCCAGGAGAGAGAGAAGGAGGAGGTTGACCATGTCAGTTTGGGAGCAGAGGACCAGCCAACTGCGCCGCCACAGGCAGATGTCCAGCCGTGAGATCCTGTTCAGCAGCCCGAGTGAAGAGCAAGATGGACCACCTGGCTGCCTTCACCACCAGACCACAGGGATATCTCCATCTGACAGCAAGCACAAAGCCATCGAGACCACTACAACCACCGGCATGCCGGAGGCTACCTTAGAGCCACCCATGCCTATGGACATGCCTGTCGATGAGCAATCTCAGTCCATTTCTATCCCCGAACTCCCTTTAGCGATTCCAATACCGGAGCCACCAATGCCTGCCGACATATCCCTTCCTGAACCCCCAGTGACGCTGAATCTACCCCTAACAGAGCCGTCTGAATCAAAGACCTCACCCGAGCGTTCTCTAGACAACAACCATTGCCCCAGACTGAATGGGAACAGGCGACAACGGGCAGTCCGTAAGTACAGGCCTCCTGCGATGGGAGACACGCTGACCCCTGATATGGGGCCCAGATCACGACGCCCACGCCACCGCGAATCTCACACAGATGCAAGGGGCAAAGAGACACAACAGGGAGACGATGGTGTTGACAGTAGAGAACAAAGGCCTGGGAATGAGGGAGATGAAAAGGAATCAAAGAATGATGGAGGGATCAGTCCAGATGGCAGAGTGCTTGAACAGAGGTGATTTGTTTAATTATTTGTTGTTTTGTTTTTATATGCCCTTTTGATTTATATAATTGTATAAATTATATATACACTACTATTTAAAAGTTTAGGGTCAGCACATTTGTTTTTAAAGAAATGAATTGCATGTTATTGTTGTACAGTGTTGTAGAACAGACGTGAAAGTCATGGTCACCACAAACCTTATTTTATTCAAACCAAAAGCTCCTTTAAAAAAAAAAACATTCGATTTTTTTGAGGAAACTAGCAAATTGGCCTTCGAGGTCTACCTACAAATTGACATAATGACTGCTCTATTCACATCACAACATAGTGACATATTAAATTAATTTAACATATACCTAACTATTTTTATGGCCAAGTACACAGTATTCCTTGTTGAGAGTCTGGAGAGAGAAATTGTGCTATTAACTTCTCCCCTTCCACAGGCAGAACAAACCAAACAACTCTGAATCAGAGCCAAAACCAGCCAATTCCCCCTGCAAAAACCCACCTCAGGACTCAGAACCTGCAACTCTACAGCTCACTGAGAGCACACTCCAGCAGTCCCCACAGCGCACTATGGGTGCCGGCGAGACAGATAATAACAACCACAGATCCTTGAATCAGGATAAGTCATCGCTTAACACCAGCATCATGATAGAAGTCACCGACACTCAGCCATCCATGGAGCTGACCTCCATTACGGGTTTGTGCATCCCTGCACCTCTGATAACCCTATTGATAAGACCAGCTTTGACAAATTGCTGCTGGTTAGTACTGGATTGGTGCTGGTTTAGCTAGAGGAGCAGAGCCAAGCTGTTTGTTCACCAGCAAAGACATGGCCATTAGCTTGGTCTTTCTGGTGAAGCTGGTTGGCAAAGGAAATTTTGCAGATTAAGCTACTTAAAATTCCTTGAAACACCACCATCCAATAACATGACCTGTAAGATTTTTCAGTAGGGAAAGTACACAAATATAAACTGAGATGATTTTATGTTACCTAGATATTTTTTATATCATTTTCAAATAATATCATTCAATTTCATAATTTTAATTTAATAAAATCAAATTTTTTCTAATATATACCTTGATTTATTAGGTAATAGTAAAGACATGGAGGCCTCAAAGCCAGAGAAAGAAGAAGAGGAAACCCCAGATGCGCCCAAAGCCCCTCCACCTGTCAGCATGTTCATCTTCAAACCCAACAACCCGTAAGGCTGGATGTTTGTGGAGCCACAGCTGTATTCTATATTTTATGAATATGTTTTTGCTTCATCTCTCACTCTCTCTATTCCTCATCTCTTCCACAGGGTCCGCAGGGCCTGCCACTACATTGTCAATCTTCGTTATTTCGAGATGTCAATCCTTCTTGTGATCACTGCCAGCAGTATTGCTTTGGCTGCCGAAGACCCCGTCAACACTAATTCGGACTGGAACAAAGTAAGAATGCATCTCCACCACCCTGTCTCCATTTTCCAATAATTGTGTATACAATAATCATATGTAAAACGTTTTACTATATTTCTTATAAGGAAGCTTACAAACAATTCTGAGTATCTTTACCTCTGTTAATTTACCTGTTTCGTTGATATTTACATTACTAAAGGGTGGATATTGGATAATTATAAGAATATAAAATAAAACAAACTCTGATGGTACCACTACCTTGTTTTTCTTTTAAATATACTTTTATTATAATACTTTTATGTTCATCTCAGTTTCACTTTGAAAGCTGTAATACTGTAGGTTAGTTGACATTGATGTTTTTTGGACAATTGACATGTTCTGCATTGTGACAAGCTATACTCTTGTAAGCTAGCAAGTTTAATGTAAGCTAGCAAGTTAATAGAAACAGCAAGTTTCTATTATTATATAGATTATATATCTATCATTAATACTTTTATGTTCATCTCAGTTTCACTTTGAAAACTGTAATACTGTAGGTTAGTTGACATTGATGTTTTTTGGACAATTTACTTGTTCTGCATTGTGACAAGCTATACTCTTGTAAGCTAGCAAGTTTAGTGTAAGCTATAAAGTTAATAGAAACAGCAAGTTTCCTTGCTCCTACCTCCTTTCAATTGAGAGACTATGTGGAATATTTATACTTTTAAAAAATGTTGTCACCTTAAAAGTAAATGTTGACCTGGCACAACACCCAAAATATTCGCTTTCCATAATACATTCATAGAAAAATAATCTAAAATACTGATGATGATTTAAAAAAGATGATGATTAAAAAAGGCTTGTAAACATGTTTTAACAACCCAGTATCATTACAAATACAACATATATTTCTTATTTTGAACAAAGAAAAAAAGGAATTTATTTTACATTTTTGGCAATAAAAATAGATCAGTAGACCTGTTTGAGTTTCTTTGATCCTGATGATATTGTTCCCTGTGGGTCATGAAGTGTTTGGCATTATTCACTAATAGAAATTAGATTTTTGTTGCAGGTTTTAAATTTCCCTTGTGAAAGTGCACCAGCTGTATGAAGCCATAGCTAATTACATGCTAAGACCCTTTCAGTAATAGTTGATGAGATCTTGTGTGTATGTAAACAAATGACGTAAACGATGCTCTAGATGTAGAGAACAGCTGAAGACGAAGCCTCTTTCCCTCTCAGAAACGCACACACTAGGATTTAAATCTATACAGAAAGAGTGCTTTCACTGCTGTGATGTAGTCAGTAGATCCAACATGAGAATACCAACATTCTGGCTTGATAAAATTTAGCAGTCTTTGACAAACAATGCTGATGCCCTAAAGTCCCATGCATGCTGTAGCCTCACTTTTCATGTTTGCTAAAGCTGACAGTGTTATAAATGTTTTATTTGTTTCTATGTTCAATAGGTGCTGCGATATTTTGATTATGTATTCACTGGCGTCTTCACGTTTGAAATGATAATCAAGGTGAGTTCCTGGATCATTCTTGGGTTCCTCTATGTTCCCTAAAGACTTTATAAAAAAATTAAAATTAAGCTATATATAATGCATTATATAAATATGCTGTGTATGTTGTTGTTACATTTTTCTCAGATGATTGAGCAGGGTTTGATCTTACATGATGGCTCCTATTTTCGTGACTTGTGGAACATTCTGGATTTCATAGTTGTGGTGGGAGCTCTGGTGGCCTTTGCCCTCACGTGAGTCAGATTAATCCAAACATGAGAAATAACAAGTGTTATTTCACATGTTTGGTGTTCTGTTGGTCAATCTGAAACGTTAATTAAGATGTTTAGCAGCATTGTTCAAATTTTTTGTTATTCATTTTCAAATGCCATTAATGCCATGTGATAACACCATGATTTATGTGAGGAAAAGCATTCAGATGTTCCAAATTCTTGACACATGTTGATGTTAGTGGATGCTCTTTTTTCTCTGTTGTGAGTGTAAAGCATTTCTGTGTTCATTGAGTAGCTCTCTGGTTCAGAATGCCTGTCTGTTTCTCGTTTGTTTCTCTGTTGTTCTTCTTGTGGATTGTGGCTCACGGCATCTGACAGGAATGTGATGGGGTAAAAACACTCTGATTTTGTGCCATATAATAATGTGTGTGTGTTTGTATTTGTACATGAAAAATTGGGCTTTGTTGTTTTGTAATATATGTTTTTATGCTATACAGGAGTAACACAGGAAGAGACATTAAAACCATAAAATCACTGCGTGTGCTTAGAGTGTTGAGGCCTCTCAAGACTATAAAAAGACTTCCCAAACTCAAGGTATGTGAACATGAAATGAATACTCTACAGTTCAAAAGTTTTTTGTCAAAAGTTCTTGTTATTGTAAGTTAGTTCGTTTTTTAAAGAAATCAATCATTTTATTCAGCAAGGATGCATTGAATTGTTCTGTTGAACTTTCTATTCATCAGAGAATCCTGAAAAAAATGGATTTGCAAAATGGTTTGCATAAATTATTAATCAGCACAACTGTTTGAACATTGGTTATAATATGTTAGGTTACGTAGGTAACCCTGGTTCCCTGAGAAGAGGAACAAGACTTTATGGGAACACTCCTTGTGAGATGGTGTCTGAAGCACGTGTGCTACACACCAATCTCGATTGGCTACCGCAGTCAGGTGACATCACAGGCGCGCCAGCAGAGTATATAAAATCACCTAGAAAGAACGTCATCAACTTCAATTGTCTGACGTAAAGGCTTGCCGGAAGAATGGCAACGTGATGCAGTGTCTTGTTCCTCTTCTCAGGGAACCGGGGTTATCTACCTAACCTAAAGTTCTCTTTCGAAGTGGAACTCAACACTGCTTCATGGAGTTGATGCTATTGGAACTAAATACCCACGCCATACTACTCAAATGCCTGCTCACTGTGCTGTAAAATCACTAGCTGTAGCCAAAGATTGTAGCCATACAGCGCATCTAGTGACCAAGAACAAACAGCCCGAGGCAATGTCTGCAGCTCAATACAACCCATATTACTTGGTCTATATGACCCAGGCCTAGATCTGACTAGGTAGATTGCAACCTCACTGCGTTTGCCACCAATAAGGCGGGGCAGACTAGAAGACTGCTACCTGGACCCTCGTGCCCATTTAGCACGGTTTTGATGGCAAGTTTGGAGTCTTTCACAAGGAAGCCGCACTGGGCACGAGATAGCTCACAAGCGCATGTTGTTCAGCAAGCACCTTTACATTGCTACAGCCGAGAATGGTTTGTCCCATGATCTCGCAAAATCTTCATGGAGATTGGGGAGGAAAGGAAGGCTCATTAGAACGGGACACTTATGATCCGAGAGGAATCACTCATCC
Organism: Leuciscus leuciscus; assembly: GCF_965113295.1. Taxonomy (NCBI): domain Eukaryota; kingdom Metazoa; phylum Chordata; class Actinopteri; order Cypriniformes; family Leuciscidae; genus Leuciscus; species Leuciscus leuciscus. The sequence goes on from NC_138737.1 coordinate 8,860,296, forward strand.
AACCTGCTTGGGGCGATTTCCTCACTCTTCACAGACCACTCTAATCAAATTGTAATGGCAAGATGACTGGGTTAGAGTATCTCTGAAACGGCAAGGCTTGTGGGTTACTGCCGGTCAGCATTGATGAGAATTTACCAACAGTGGCCCTTACAGAAATATTGTAGCGCTATGGTCAACCCAAAATATTTTTTATATTAGCAAAGAATGGTCACAAAGTCATGTTTACATGTTCAGATTTTCTATCGATAAAATATGGATAAAATCCGTGAGTTCAGTTATAAAACTGAAATAAAATAAAAAAATATCACATGGAAATTTGAAATGTTGCATTGGCAAGTAACTGAAATAAAATAGGTTTAAGTTGAAGTACTAAAATTACTAAAACTAAAATGAAAAGAAAGTTAAATAGAAAAAACTTGTTGTCATTGTCTGTCTCTTACTGATTTTCAGGCCGTTTTTGACTGTGTGGTCACGTCGCTAAAGAATGTCTTCAACATCCTCATCGTCTACAAGCTCTTTATGTTCATATTTGCTGTCATTGCCGTGCAGCTTTTCAAAGGGAAATTTTACTACTGTACCGACAGTTCCAAGGACACAGAAAACGAGTGCAAGTAGGTACCCATTACAGCTGGAATGTAAATTCTAAATATAATGCTAAAATGTATTTAAGCAGCTCAGACATTATTCAAAGCTAAAAAGACTTTAGAAAATATCAATGGTGCTATGAATAGAAGGATGACATTTTAACGAGCACAAAATCTCTGCAAATGATGTGGAAAATATTTTTTCTTAATGTTCTATAGGGGTTACTACATTGACTATGACAAAGACAAGAAAAAGGAGAAACGAGAGTGGAAAAGACATGATTTCCATTATGATAACGTCATCTGGGCCCTGTTGACTCTCTTTACGGTATCCACTGGGGAAGGGTGGCCACAGTAAGAGCCAACTTTAGTTCATATTTTCACACTGTATCATTTGACAAACTTATTAACAGCTTAATAAGATTAACATTCTTCTTAACACCTTTCTAAAAGCTGTGTGCTGTGTGCATATTCGGTAACTCCAACTTTTACATTCAGAAGAAACTTGCACAACAGGCCCAAAGTGTATTTGGACTTGGGGTGCTTTTAGTGATTTCTGCCGTTTTGCTAACCTCCACCAGAGTGAATTGGACCATGCCCATGCTTTCAACCACTCTAAAACCCATTCACAGACTTGTTAGCTTCACACTTTAACACATTGCAAGCAAACCTGAATGCTCAAGCAAAGGAAAATTTGGCTGTAGGCAGTAGTAGCAGTTTTTGCTGGTGCTTCTTGCAGCACCTTTAAGCCCCTCAAGTTCACACAGGTATTCTAGCAGAGTAACCTCAGTTTCATTTGGAACAGAAAGCATACATAAATGTATATAGATTTGTCTGTAAATACACTTATTTGGCATTGTAGAGTTCTGCAACACTCTGTGGATGTGACTGAGGAGGATCGGGGTCCCAGTCAGGGGAACAGGATGGAGATGTCCATCTTCTATGTCATTTATTTTGTGGTGTTCCCATTCTTCTTCGTCAACATATTCGTGGCCCTCATCATCATTACCTTCCAAGAGCAGGGCGATAAAATGATGGAGGAGTGCAGTCTGGAGAAAAACGAGGTGACTGATTATTTTGCATTCAAGCTGAGATTCAAGTTTAGTAGTGTCCATTGAAGCAATGACACATACTCGAGGCAACAATTGATTGTATTGTAAAAAACATACAAAAGAAAAGTCCTCTGCACTTAAGGGAATCACTGTTGCAAGTGCAAGCAATGTTTTTTACCTCCTGACAATTGCTAGTTAATTGCAAATGTGTTTGAGAAACGGTCTTACTGGATATTTCTCTCTTAGAGGGCTTGTATCGACTTTGCCATCAGTGCCAAACCTTTGACTCGCTACATGCCCCAGAACAAACAGACCTTACAGTATCGGCTGTGGCACTTCGTGGTTTCGCCCTTATTTGAGTACACCGTGCTGACGATGATTGCCCTTAACACCATCGTTCTCATGATGAAGGTAAGGAGAGATGTCATGGCACTGTGATCTCTTTCTTTTATCAAAACAGAATAATTTAAAATCAAATCAGAATCTTTCTATTTATTTGTTGCAAAAAAGTTCTGTGAGTTCTGCTCACGCTAAAAGGATTTATTTTTCAGTAACTGATTAATTATTCCCTTACAAATAATGCTATAGAGATAGAAGGAGACATTACTCTTGTAAGTAGCTTTGGTTAGAATTTAAATGTACATTTGTGAGACCTGTGAGTATTGCAGAGGTAATACCTCTCTCTCTCTCTCTCTCTCTCTCTCTCTCTCTCTCTCTCTCTCTCTCTCTCTCTCTCTCTCTCTCTCTCTCTCTCTCCCTCCGTCTGTGTATTTGTCAAAATAAATTAGGTTGATTTAGCTGTTTTTCAGCCCCTGCTGGTGACCCCTGGTCTGTGATACTGCTCGAAAACCAGACAGTCATGAGTCACAGCTTATTAAATATTGATCTGAAGCACCAGCTACTATTTAACTTTTCCTCATTAGCTTTAGCCTCACATCTCCCGTGAGTAATTTCACTTGGAGTTAGAGGTGGGCCTCCACTAGTCATCATGTCTGCAATGGTCTGCATACATGCTTACTGAGACACAGAGAGTGTAACAGAGCACAGATATTTTTAGATATTGTACTGAAATTTGAAAAGCTTCCTTTCTCTCTGTCTCTTTCATTCAGTTTTCAGTTACAATTTTCAAAGTGCTTTATTGACATATTAGCATCCATCAGGTTTTAAATGGATCCTGAAATGCGGGTGTTCCATACCAGAATGGCTCCAGATCTGAATGTGTGTAAATGCTTACTGTAAACATTGATGTGAATGATTTTGTATTGATGCATAAAAACAAAAGAATAAATTTTTTTATTTTTTTATTAAATAAGCCTATCATACATATTAATTTTCTGTTTTATTGTAGGCTAAATAAAACATAGTCGGTTATGTCTTAAGTGAACGTTTGGGGAACAGTTGGGGGAAAACATCTGTAACATAATTTAGATCCATGTATTAGGTCTTCATATAATAGGCTATACCTGCTGCTGTTCCCTTTTGAGGGAACTCGCGCTGCGTCGATGACGCTTTGGGAACGCCCCTGCGTGATTGCATCTGAAGCACTTGTGTCAACTAGTCCAATGGCGAGAGTGAGCATCACGGACGGGTGACGTCACGACCAGGAAAGGATAAAAGCACATCTGGTCTGACCGGTGTTAGCTTCTGTGCCTCAGCAAGCGCTCTGTGTTCATACTGTCTGTCTTATTTATTGTTGTCTGTCACTGTATCAGTCACAAGCATAGATATTATGGCGAAGAAACAAACTTTAGATTGTGTGTTCCTCCCTGCCCTCTTTTCATTACGGGTGGGGATACACACGATTTATGTGTTGTTTGTTTGGAATGGAGCATGCTCTGTCAGCGCTCGAGGGCGCTGACTATGAGCATTGTGAGTTACTATTGCTTTGCACGCGCCGTTCCCGCCTGTCACTCTTTGGATCAAATGGATCTCACGGAGGGGTTAGAGACGGGCTCTGCCTCTGCCCTGGTAGAGAGCCGGTGTTTCAGCAGTCTATCTCTGAGGAGGTAGAGGTGCTGAGCATCGATGCGGGGGAATAAGAACTCACCACCCTCATCTATGAAGAGCATGCATGGTCATGTAGCTCTATATAAAAATGAAAATAAGGGGGCGGGCTGTGTTCGTTCATAAAATGTCCTGACGTGTATATGTGTGCACTATGGGGAGTTTCCCCCCGCTACTGTTTACTTTATTTTTTAAAAGAAAAGAAAAAAAGACTATGCAATAAGAATCGGAAATCGAGTGGCTGAGGCAATGTATAGATTAAGGGATAGGCAACTCCGGTCCTAGAGGGCCACTGTCCTGCAGAGTTTAGCTCCAACCCTAATTAAACACACCTGAACAAGGCAATCAGTGTTTTCAGGATTACTAGATAGATACAGGCAGGTGAGTTTTTATCAGGGCTGAAGCTAAACTCTGCAGGACAGTGGCCCTCCAGGACCGGAGTTGCCTATCCCTTAAAGAGATACATAGTGTATTGCAAGCTATGAATTTATGATTATTTTATTGTTGAAACTATTTTAATATATATATATATATATTCAGACTTTCACCCAGACTATGTTGACTTGTCTGGTTGATCTTTTACTATGTTTCATTTTGAGGAATTAAATAAGCTGACTGCATTTAATTGAGGAATTAAATGATGAATGCTTATCTGACTTTCAGTAGTTAGATTCATGTATAAGTACAGCCTTTCATCCAGACTGTGTTAACTTGTCTGGTTGATCTTTTGCTGTTTCATTTTGAGGAATTAAATAAGTTGGCTACATTTAATTTTGAGGAATTAAATCGTATAATACGGTGATGCAGCTGTCCACCTCCGAGGAGATGGATGTGCTGAGCATCGAGTTAAGGGAATTGAAGATTCGCCATCTCAATCCCCTGTGTACAAGGAGTTTTTGGAGTTTATAACTTCCATGGCAGGGCCTTCCAGTTTTCCAGGGCCTTCCGGAGCAGCCCCAGCCATTAACAAACTCCTTGTACAGGATAGAGTGTTGTTTCCTGTGCTCCCCCTCAGAAAGATTGGGGACCGGGATGGCATTCTCAACCGAAGTTCACAGGTGCTCTTGTCTTAGTTGTGCTCTCAGTATGCACACAGACAGGCTCTGGTTCATATGGCGTTTGGGCATTCTGGTTCCCAAAGCGTCATCGACGCAGCGCAAGTTCCCTTGAAAGGGAACGTCTCAGGTTACGACTGTAACCCTAGTTCTCTGAGAAGGGAACGAGACACTGCGTCACTGCAATGACGTAGGGGCGTTCCCAAAGCATCATCGACGCATCGTCTCGTTCCCTTCTCAGGGAACTAGGGTTACAGTCGTAACCTGAGACGTTTGTCATTAATGTTAATCAAACAATAAAGGAAAAGAGGGAATCACTCACTGCTCTTGACTGAACAACTTTTGTAGCTTTAATAATAATAATTTGTGATGAATACACCAAAGACTATGCAGTGATTTTTTACATTTGTTTTATTCAATTTCTTTTTTTCTTACCTGAATGCTTAATTGTATGTTTCTTTCTTATATTATATTTGTTCTACTGTTTGTTATTTGCCTATTTGTTCTTATTTATATAATAACAAAGATAAAATAACAAAAATAACTATATTTTGATTATTGATATAGTAATTATCATTAATAAAAGAATTGGAGGAAAAGATGCATCGTGGTGTATCGAGAATCGTTTTATAATCTAATCGTTACCCTCTGAATCGTAATCGAATAATGAGGCAAGTGAAGATTTACACCTCTATTAGGTACTATTATATAAAAATGTATTAAAGGGATATAGTTCACCCAAAAATGTAAATTTTGGCATCATTTACTCACCCTCAATTTGTTCCAAACCTGTATGTATCCAAACCTGTATACGTTTTATATAGATATACTCTATATTGTCAAGCAACATAAGAGTAATATAAAAATAAATTAGTTAGCAAAAAAAAGTAAATGGTGTAAACATAATGAATTATTCAAGAAGACCTTTTTTTGTCTCTTTTTTTGCTCTCTATCAGCATCATGATCCTCGTCCTGAAGGCTATGATGATGTGCTAAAATACCTCAACACTGTGTTCACTGTTATTTTCTCTGTGGAATGTGTTCTCAAGATCCTGGCGTTTGGTATCATGGTAAGCTAACACTGGGAATGTGATAAAAAAGTGCATTATATATATATATTTATCCTGAAATGCATTTCCAACATATATTATTACCTTTATATCTTTCAGAATTATTTCAGAGACACATGGAATATATTTGACTTCATCACGGTTCTAGGAAGCATTGCTGAAATTGCGGTTGACAAATTGCAGAGTGAAAAAGTGAGGAATGTGTGTGTTCCGATTAGAGCTGCTCGATTCTGGATAAATTGCGAGTCACAATTTCTTCAAAATAGAGATCATGATTCTCCCACGATTCTAAATAGACAACTGTAATTTACTAGAGGTTCTAACAAAATCTTTTTGGCTTAAGTCTATTTAAAAATATTGCATTCATTTGAATTATTTTAATTTTTATTTTTTACGGTTTGAATGAATGATTCAATAACTAATAAAACATTTTATCAGTCACTTATCTCCACTTACTAGTGTAACAATGTAATCAGTACAATCTTTATTTGAAGCGTCAAGTTACTTTCAAAAGGTGATTTACTCTGAACGCTACCGTAGACATCTGTGTTTATATCTGAACTATTAACTTTTATCCCAGTAATTCTGTGATAATCTAAATTGTAAGACAGAAATAATCATACTGTGTGGTTGAAAAGACTTTGTTTTATGCCTATACATGACAGCTTCTCTTTCTGGATCAGCAGCAGCACCAATGCAGATCTAAATCTTCGCTGTGATCATACTTGTCATAGGTTTAATAGACAAAGCTGAAGTGTTGTCATTTATGAACAAGATCGCGTGGTTGTTTACACGTGTTTTTTAACAAGTAATCGTGCAGCTCTAATTCTGCTTGATTTGTATGCAGTAGTTGTTTGCATGAGCAATAATATCTGTATTCTAATTTCTTTTTAGCCTATATTGATATGCATGCTCAAGCTACTTTTGATTGCTATGTAATCAGTATTTTTTTCCACAAGTAATGACCTTCATATTCTATTTTGTCTCCAGTATTTATTTGCATAAGCATCACCTCTGTGTTCTGATTGGTTTTTCAGCCTTTTAGTATGGGCTTTCTTAAGCTATTCCGGGCAGCTCGGCTGATTAAACTTCTGCGTCAGGGCTACACCATCCGTATTCTGCTCTGGACCTTTGTCCAGTCCTTCAAGGTCAGACATGTCTTTAACTCCATTGGCATGATATTGAGATCCCTTATCCCTTATCCCTCTTTTTATTCTTCTTCTTCTAAACACTGTTTTTGCTTTTATTTGAACCAAAACGGCTTATTATAAAAAAAATAATGTAAGTTTAACATGAGATTTGTCTTGCAGGCTCTTCCGTATGTCTGTTTGCTCATCGCCATGCTGTTTTTCATCTATGCCATCATTGGCATGCAGGTAAAGGTTGTCTTTGTCCCTAGACAGTCTGTCTCCATCTTTATATTCTTCTCTCTGTGTCTTCCTTCGTTTCTTTGACACATTTTCTCTTACTTTACTTTGTTAAGCCTGTAAATGTGACAGATCCCTCTTATGTGTTTTTAATCTTACTAAAGGTATTCGGCAACATCAAGCTAAATGACAAAAGCCAAATCAACACACACAATAACTTTAAGTCATTCTTTGGTGCACTCATGCTGTTGTTCAGGTAAGATTATGTTTATAATTTCTGCATCTGTTTTAATGTTCTTTCTTTTTGTTGTTAAAAACAGGTGCTACATTTTATTATATATTAATTATTTCACTATAAAACCAATACAATGAACCAGACTACCTTTTGGGGATGAATAAATGTGTCTTAATTTATGATATACGTATATGTGTGTATGTGTTTAGGAGTGCAACAGGTGAGTCATGGCAGGAAATCATGTTATCGTGTTTAGGAGAAAAGGAGTGTGAAATAGACAACTCAATTCCTCTCAACAACTCAACAAAGGGGATGAAAAAAGAATGTGGTACCGACTTTGCATACTTCTACTTTGTATCCTTCATCTTCTTCAGTTCTTTTTTGGTGAGAAGCTATACAGTTTAATGACACAAATACACATCATTACAAACCTTTACACTTAAAACCCACAAAATTAAGGCCTTTTCACACCAAATCCAATTTTTGGGGATAATAAACATTTATTTGGACATAAAATATATACTGCAAGATTTTAAAATGAAACAAATGATCTGAAAAAGTAAAAAATAAATAAATAATAAAATGAAGGAAAACATTAATCTCCGCCAATGCTTAACACTCTTAAGACCACCGTTCATACCAAGAACGATAACTATATAGATAACCATAATGAAAACTGTAAAAGCGTCCACACAAAGAACACAGTGCACACTGCATGTGTACATCTGCACATCTGCCCCTTTAAATGCTTGAGCTCTTTAAAGGAACCGTATGTAAGAAATGGATTTCAATTAATCATAAAATGGCCCTGATATGTCACTAGACATTAAGAAATCATGTCCATTTCAAATACTTATATCACTGACAACAGTAGTCCGGCCAGGATATTGTCATTTAAAAGTGAAGTTGCAGCCCTCAACTGATGTTGATGTTGTCATGTTGTGTTTTGGCCTGATGCTCCACCCTCCACCTATCTACTAATCATGAAGTCAGTAGTGTTTCGGCATCCGGGTTGCCAGCTCTGCTCTAGTTACCACAGTTGCAGCTACAAAGTCAGAAAGAAAACGTGCTGTGTAGGACTCGTCACTTGCCATTGGAAGCTCCTTGTAGCAGACTACGTTCCTGCTGGATCCTGCAGCCTAACTGGCAACCTCGAGGCAGGGGGAGGGGGAGGGGATACACCGCTCTACAGTAATTTGAAAGTGATTGCAGTACCAGTTTTGGCCACAATCTTACATACGGTTCCTTTAAAGCGGAATGCGGAATGAATTCTGAAAATCTATGCAATCTATCTTTCTTTCAGATGCTAAATCTGTTTGTGGCTGTGATCATGGATAATTTTGAGTACCTGACACGTGACTCGTCCATTCTCGGTCCTCACCACCTGGATGAGTTTATACGGATCTGGGGAGAGTATGACCGCGCAGCATGGTGAGACATGCAGCTCTCCACTCCCAAAAATTTGATGATAGACTGAATTTTTTCTTATTTTGCAAAAAATATTATATTTATTATATATATATATATATATAAAATTGTATTATATATAAACTAATACAGATGTTTGTTAACAGTTGGATGTTATACAAGTATGCTGCATGAATGTAATTTGTAAAATGAACTGTATAATTTTGTTTTGAAATTGTCAGTAATGCTTTTGTGTCTCTTTTCACACAAATTGAAAAACACTGTAGGATGATTTAATGGGGTCATATCATGGAAAATCAAATTTCTTTGTTATTTTAATATAAGAGTTCAGTATAAGAAAACAATTTGTTTGCAGAACTGGCATTTACTGGCACAAAGCTGCAGAAATTGGTCGTTTCTGTGCATTTGCTTTACAGCAGCAAAGAATGGCATGTTTTATTCTAAGGGCCCTATCATACACCCAGTGCAATGCAGCGCCATGCGTGACGCAAGTGTGAGCCTGACCCAGTTATCTTTTTCACGTCCTTCACCATGTTGTTTAAATAGCGCCCATTTGTGCCTCCATGGGCGTGCTGGTCTGAAAACGAGGTGTGTTCAGGTGCATTGATGGTGCGTTGCTATTTTGAGGCAACTGAAATAGACTGCGCCATTGACCAACTGAAACCTAGTCTAAAGTCAATGGTGCAGTATTTTTTTTTGTTATTTAAAGAGTGCGTTAGTAATGTGCGTCTATAGGTGGATCCACAATGGGACCCACTGTAAATAGCAACCCGCCATGGCGCGAGCGCAACTGGCTTTTAAAGGGAATGGGAAATTACACTCTGATTGGTTTTTTTCACGTTACGCCCAAAACAGGCCGTTTTAGACCATGCGCCTTGCGTGCCAACCATTTCTCCCCTCATTAAACTAGCAAAAGTGGATTCGGACTAAGTGCACTTGCGCCGTGCGCTTTACACCATGTGCTTAGATCGTTAAAATAGGGCCCAATGGTTCAGAGAGATGGCTTAAAACGGTCATGAATTATGATGGATTTTGGTGAAAAAAATCACTTATGTATGATATGACCCTTTTAAAGTATATTCCATGAAAAATTACCACTCCTTCATTTAACTTGACATTGTCTATTTACCATTAACGGACAGTATTTCCTTCTCCAGTGGAAAACTACACTATAAGGAGATGTACAAAGTAGTACGCTCAATATCACCTCCTCTGGGCTTTGGAAAGAATTGTCCCTACAGGGTGGCATGCAAGGTTTGGCTCACCCACGAAAAAACTACCCCTCTGCCTCTCTCTCTCCTCCTCTTCTTTTATCATTCCCTACTACTTCACTAGCTACCACCCCTTACTCCCCTCTCGTTCCTGTGATTTACTCCAGTGCTACTTTCCACCGGGTCAAAGACTGGCAGAGACAAGAGCTCAGTGCACAGAGAGACAGCTCATCCCTTTGGCCCGCATCCCGCTCCTGAAGTGTGAATAACTGCTGCAGTTAATGACACTGAGAGCCATCCATCAGTGAACTCCATTAGATAATATCTAACACTGCCAACGGATGTCAGTGGGATTCAGTCTCTCTGTGTATGAATTGGATTTGGGGCTTTTAGTGAATAGCTTTTAGTATTCCATAAATGTGGGTTTAAGGTAAGAGGAGGGCAGACTCCTCGTGTTCACCATTGTCTCACCTGTTTGTAAATCAAGAGAAGATTATGCCCCTGACCTACCACGGTGTCAAAAAATTACTTTATATTTCTAAGGGATATATTTGCTACTTGTCAGTTTTTACTTTATGAGGGCATCTTTTTTTTTGGTCAGGGGCTGATTACCCCTGGTTGGGTTGCCCGGACGAGAGTCTATTAAAGACCCAAAATATCCTATGACCACTGGTTCATCACTGAGGATGTGTCCAAGTAGCATCGGAAGATGTATATCTAAACTAAAACAACTACATTTTTATATTTTATTGTATGATTTATTTATTTATCTCATTCAAATAAAATCTAAATAATTAACTAGATAATTTAAAGTTCACAAAATACATCTGATGTTAAAAATTAAACTTCAGGAATTCATGATAGGGAAAAAATAATTTTGTTGGCATTTTTATCCAAAGTCCCTGCTAATTTCTGACCCTAAGCAAATTTACCCCTGTGGGTTTATGTATTATAATAGCAGGGTTTCCTTTTCAATACACCCTGTCAAACCCTCGGATCCACCTGCTTGACTCTTCAGATCTTTGGCTGTTTTAATATTTTCTCTCCTATAGCCTCTTCTATGCCTGCATTGCATAGAAAAACCTCCACCTGGCCTCACCTCTGTGTTTAATCAGTTTCCCTTTTGACCGTTTTTCTTTTCTTAAGTATGAAACGCATTTAAATGACCTTCCCTTTCCTGTCTCTTCCTTCTTCCTCTATTTTTTCTGTTGTTTCCTTTTTTCCTCCACGCCAAACTTCCTCTCCTCCCTCGTTCCTTGGGAATGCCCAATTCTTCTTCCTCCTCCTCCTCTTCATCACATTGCCCCTGGTGACTACCCCCTCCCAGTGGCCGTATTCATTACACTGATATGTACGAGATGCTGACCTGCATGTCGCCACCGCTTGGTCTGGGCAAGAAATGCCCCTCCAAATTGGCGTATAAGGTAGTCTGCAGTATTACAATTTAAATGAAGTCTGCTTGTTTTCAAGAGGCTCAAGCTAAAGGATGTAATTACAGTGGCCTCAATTATTTATTTGTATTTATAAATACTTTATTTACTGAAAGTATTTGGACACTTAAGCCAAAGTATATGAATATCTTTACGTAAAAATATATTTTTGTATTATTTAAAAGGATATTGATGTGACAATTATTTGTGAGACACAAGTTAGTTACAAATAAGTTCTAGTATCATTTGTTTGCAGATAACTCTTGATTTCATGTTTTGTATCTAATGCAATGATATTTGTAGTGTTTTAGGGCCACTGAATGTCAAATAATTGCGATACATATAACTATATTATTATATTTCCTAGACTATCAGTGATGTTATTGTTTGTCATTGTCTTTTAATCATCCTGCCGTAAAGTCCCTGTACATCCACCAATGATACTTTATTTGAATATGTCACCTTAATGTCTTCAAAACACTGGCATAACCCTGACGCTTATTCCCATGTTAAAGACATATTGCAAAGGGCATATTCATAAAGTGTGATCCTTCAGACTTTTACAGTTTCTATGCATACATTTCTACTCTGTCTCTATCCAATAAATGTGTTTCAACTGTGTGCATGAATGCGTGGTGTTGTGACATCTTTGTGTTATTTGTAAAAGTTAAAGGATAATTCCGTGAGTTGTGAGTTGCACAGTTTTTAAAACGAACGTTAAGGGTTGTTTTAAGGACATGTTTGTGCATGCCCGTAGCCAGCCACTCTGAAGCAGTCAAAGGCGATTCTAAACGAGTCAAAAAGTCGAGACAGGACCCATCGTCAAAATTTCTGTGTCCACCACTCTAGTTCATCCAAAACAAACCAGAAAAGAGACTCAAAGTGCTAAATACCGGAATTATCCTTTAAACGACAACTAAACCTAGATGATTTTTTATTTTATTTTAAATGCGCACTAAATTTTTACTTTTGCAATTCTTGAATTTAATTTGTATTTTGTCCTGGTGGTGACTTGCTCTCAGCGGTTGGTTCTGATGAACATGCCTGTGGATGAGGACATGTCCGTCCATTTCACCTCCACACTTATGGCCCTGATACGCACCGCACTGGACATTAAAATCGCTCGAGGTTGGAATCACTGATCATTTACAGTTCCTTAAAAATCAAACTTACTCTGATTTATTATTATTTTTTGCACAATAATAATTGTTCAACTGTTTCTAATGGTTCAATTGTGTAACAGGAGGTGAGGACAGGGGTCAGATGGACGTTGAATTACAGAAGGAAATCAGTGTCATCTGGCCACACCTCTCCCAGAAATCTCTTGATTTTCTTGTACCCATTAACAAAGGTGAGAGATATGGCAGGTTTTTGTAATCTTAAAGCTTGAACACCATCTTATATTTTTTATCAGTATAATTCACCTTAGTTGTGAAAGTTCAGCTGGTTGTACTAGTTTGGCCACTAGAGGCACCCACTTACTCCCCTAAAAGTGTAATTTGCACCCTGCATTGAAATCTTTTCTACTATAAACAAAACTTTTTTTCCAGCCAGTGACATGACCATTGGGAAGATCTATGCAGCTATGATGATCATGGACTACTACAAGCAGAACAAAGCTAAGAAGCTCCGTCAACAGCTTGAAGAACAGGTAGAGATGTATTTTACCTCCTGCAACAAGAACTCGAGAGCTAAAGAACAGCCGACTCACAACTTTAGGCCAATTGAATCAGCTTATAAATGCAACATCTAACTGTATAGAATGGGGTTCTGAATAGACACAACAGAAAAAAAACTCATATTTCCGCTATACTTCCTGAAGCTGGAAAGATGTGCTGCTTTGTGGGGAACTAGGTCACTGTGTCACTGGAGAGATTGTGCTGACCATCTTATGTTGTCTTGCAGAAACATGCACCGATGTTCCAACGCATGGATGCATCCTCACTGCCACAGGACATTCTCTGCAGTGCCAAGGCTCTGCCGTTCCTGTCCCACAGTGCAGGATCTGCCCTGTAATTGTACATGTTGTGTGTGTGTGTGTGTGTGTGTGTGTGTGTGTGTGTGTGTGTGTGTGTGTGTGTGTGTACTTATATTGGCCCTGTATTTGTCTACACTGTTGTTATTTTAATATATTGTTATTGTTAACCATAATAACCCCGGTCTGCACCTCTTTCCATTAGTTCTTTTAATTCTTCTGTATATGGTGCAATATTTAAAAGCATTAGAGGTACAATTATTTATTTATTTTGTGATAAAGATTGACTTTTTTTTTTTTACATAACATACAATTAACCTAGCATGAAGGTCTTGATCTTTTTTTATTTTACAACGTGACATAAACTGTTGAACTGAATTGGCATTTTTAACTATTTACTCATTTCTGATCCCCCAAAACAAACCTTATTTGGTGACACATTTGTAGTGCATACCAACATGAGCATAATTGACAAGTTTATCTGTGGTTTATTCAGCACTAGAGGTGGGTTTGTGGCACTGAGTCCCATCTCCCCTCAAGATCTCTTCATGCAGCCCTTGGGCCAAGACAGCATGGAGGAGAGGGAGGAATACCAACACCACTATCACCTCCAGAGCATGGTAGGAGAAACTAAATCCTAAATACACAATGAAATGCATTTCATCTCAGACATATTGGCACAGTAAGCCTTGACTTGTCTTGCATTTTATTCATTGTTTTACATGTGCGTGAAATACCTGATAGCTGGTTTGTTTTGTGAAACATTCAAATTCACTATCTATTTAAAATTCTCAAACAGTATGTGAATTCAAGCTCATGCTAAATTTTTTATTTCATGACGGTTTATGAATAATTCAGGTTATAAAACAGTTACAAAAGATAATAGGGTCTGAATACCACACAGCCAAAGACACTGATCCATTTGTAAAAGTTTTAGGAATATAAAGGTGGAACAAAATATTCAGAATCTATTCTGAGATGTGATTGGCAAAGCACAGACTTTAATTGAGACTGTGTCTGAGACTGTGGGTAGTGTGTATGCTTATGTAGGCAACTAAAAAAAAAAAAACAGTGCAAGCAAAATAATTGACTCTGGGTTGTTAAATTGCTTATTCAAATGTCCATTGTCGGTTATGTGCTAAAAGTTTATTTTGTGAACTTGGACTAAAAGTCACAAAACTCCAACTTTCATATCTTTTTTAATGTTTTTTAAGATGTCTGGCAATGTCAGATTTTCAAAAGCGAGTAGATTCGTTTAAGCTATTATAAAAATTTTCACAGCAAGAGATATAATCAACACTGTCCAGATTTGATCAAAAGGCCACGATATGTAAATTACTTCATTAATTGAGTGGCTGCCACTCTAAAGCATATAGAAGTAATTTTCCCCAGCATAAGAAAAAAAATCATGCTTTGGTAAATCTTAATAATGAGATACATATTGGACTGACGTCTAATCTATCACAAAGTCATCTGCATGGACATCACCTCTCTGGTTCACAACCTTGCATGATACATCAACATTTCCTGACTCATTTTCTTTTCACATTTTGCAGCTTTATTGCCATCTCTTTATTATTTGCTTTCTGGCCTTCTAAAGGAAGAGATTTTAGAGAGTTGTTTTTTAAGGTTCAGAAGGGTGTATTGATGTGGTTTCTCAAGGTAAGACTGCTAGGTCAAGATAACATCCATCACTTATATAACCAGTGATCAGTTATACAGTCTTTCTGTGGTCTTATCTGTACTCTTATTTGCTTCCCCTCTTGGTAGCTTTTTCTTTGCCTCTCTTCCATGAACTGTGATATAATGCTAGATGTCTTAAGGGATTTTAAGTTGGTTTATGTTTGAAACTCTTTTGTGCTAGAGCGCTTGTGAGTACGCCCAATATGTGTGGCTTTTGCTTTGAAACTCTCTACACCCCCTATGAGTTGCTTATGCGTAATGGCTCTATGTCGTGCTTATGGTGCTTCACTCCTGCCACATTGCTTTTCCTCTACTCTATCTTTTTGAATATAAACTTATCTTTTCTTTAAATGAACACTTTGCTTCTAAAAGAGTGTAACATTAGCCAGGTTGTTACATTAAGATTATTACATTGTCCACTTCTGATGGTGAACAGAACGAATGGGCATTTGGTGCAATGCTAAGTATATCTTTTTTTTTAGTAAGGATTGAATGTCTCTTCCTCCTCCCCGTTTTTTCTCTCTCTAACTGCGTAGGTGCCAGAGCACAAAGAATTTAGCAGTGTGATGTGCCCCAGTAGCATGCAGGCTGATCCTCTGCAAGTGCCAGGGAGAGGCATCTCTATCCGAGCCTCTTCCATGCCTCGCCTGGAGGTAGAATCACAGGTACTACCTGTGTTAGCCTAGTCTGCACTGTGGTTAGCATCAGTTTTGGCGTTGGTCCCAAAGAGGGAATGGAAGAAATGGGTAGAAAGGTGTAGTTTGTGATTTGATGGGACTGTAATGGCTCATGCTGTTGGAAAGTCTAAAAATTCTGATTTGAGTGGTAACATGTTTATGTAGTCATGCCTCTGAAAATATTAATATGAAATCATAGTGTTTAAAATATGAGTTATGGTAAAATAATTCTAATTCTAATATTGTTATATTTAAATATATTTAAATGATTTATATAAATATATATAAGTAATATAAATGTTATGGGTATAATATTAAAGGTACAATATGTAAGAATTTTGCATTAAAATATCCCAAAATCTCAAGGCCAGTGTTATATATTTTGTTAAGTTGATTACTTACAATATCCCAAATGTTTCCAACTATTTTTAAATCGTGAGAAAATTGCGATTTTAACCAAGGAAACGGGGCGTTAGAGCAGGGGGGAGCTGGGAGTCGCCAGTCAATTGCGTCATATCCGCGTCACCCTCGGTTTCCGCTCGTACTGCGTGGAGTCCTGGAAAAATGCGGAAGTTGTAGTTGTAGCGTCTATCAAGCTACAAACTTTAGCTTGTTTCTTGCAGTCGTTATGGGACACAATTATTCTTTACCGATTGCAGCTGGTTCTGTCGACAAAGCATGCTTAATTTTATATTTTCCAAATGTAGCATTCGGTAATAGTTATGTTTATGTAAGGAAAGTATTATTGCTTTAGATTTGTGTTTAGTTTATTGACATTGTTTATCACGTATGGTGTTTATGGCCATGTAAATAAACATAGCATGTGTTATACATAAAGATTAATCAGTATTTTGGCAAATGATGTGGGCATGTTCGAATGTACTTTTACAACAATTGTTTAGAACATGTAAAACTGCGCAGCGTTATCACAACAATGAATTCAACAAATACAGTAACATCTATGAAGTATTAAACCTTACTTTTCTTGCGGTTAATTCATTTTAATGAAATAAAAGTGTGATGAGGTTTAAGAGTCAGGAAGGAAGAAGACGCGTCGTCGTGACTGGGACTCGTACTTTATTAAAATAAAGCAAAACAAACAAAAGCCGCGCACAACGCGCATTCACTGTGGCAACCGCGACGGCACAAAACAGTTCAAAAATGAGAGCTTGGATCCACCGGTTTTCTTCCTCTGCGTCCAATTTTCTCTCCAGTCTCTCTCTCGTTCCAGCGCGGCTTATAAGCGGTCTCTCCACGCCGATCACTGCAATAAGACACAGGTGCATTTGCACTTGACCTACTTGCTCGTCTCTTTTCTCTCCCATCACAGACCGCGCTGAACCACGCCCCCCTCGCCACAAAAAGCATGTCATTAAACGCAACATTTATAAAAATAGAACTTAGCCTCATCATCCATGAACATGATTTTTCGATTCCCGTCTGACTGATTTACATCCACGGTGGAGTTTAAAACGACAGTTCCCATCATTCCACGCTCCTTCACATCGTCATCAAGCTACGCCGTTGTTGTTGTTTGGAATGTAGCGCCCTCTAGCGGCAAAAATTCTTGCATATTGTACCTTTAATGTATAAAACAAAAAAATAAAAAGTGTTAATGTTATATATGCTTTAAATATGGTAAAATATTTTAGACGGTTGATTAAATGGTGTGCTAAAGGTCAACCTGGATAGAACTGGTGGTTTAATTTAGTGGGAACCAATGGTGTAACCAGCTACTAGAAACCAATCAATTTAACCAGCTTGACCAACCTGTTTTTTCCTGCAGGGAATGTTAGGAGGTGGTGGTTGCCTTTGTTAGAACTCAGTTCAGAAACTCATTTCATTTACATTGTTTAGTGTTATGTCACTATGCACGGTTTCAAAGAGAGAGAGTGTGTAAATCTTAAACCATAACATGACTTTGTGTTGTTTTTCGTGTCTGTGTTTGGCCGTTTGTTGATGCGTGTGTGCTCTTGGGGTTTGTATGTGTGTTTTTGTGTTTCGCACATGTACAGCAGGTATCTTCAGAGAGCAAACTAATGAAGCGTTCATTCTCCACGATTGGTGATCAGTGTGTGAATGGTGACTGGCAGGAAGAGTTCTCTCTGGAGAGGGTGAGCCCTGACCGACTGGAGAGACCCAGACAAAGAAGCTTCAGAGGTGAGTTTGCAGTAGGGCTGTCAGAAGCGTGGGTACTAAAATACCATGTCAATACTAAAATTAAAAAAACGTAATGATACAAGTCTTTCGATGATATCAGACTTGTGTACTCTGTGACGATTCCCAGGTCAAGGCCACATTTATATGTGTTTTGTGGCTGCACATGTCTCAACATATGCTTATGTTTGTGCATGTGCAGCTGTCAGATCAAACCTGCGGGAGCCAGTGGACAAGGAGAGAGGACGGTCTAAAGAGCGAAGACACCTGCTGTCTCCAGACGTGTCTCGATGTAACTCAGAGGAAAGGAGTCAGTCCCAGGAGAGACGCCACTCTCGGTCACCCAGTGAGGGCAGGAAGCACACAACCCTCAGACAGGTGAGGACACAAATACATGTGCACTTTTACCCAGCAGAATATTTAGTGTTTTCTAGGGTAAGCAAACATATTACTAATGCAAAGTCTGTGGTCGGTAAGTTTTTTTCTTTCCACAAAAAAATCACCAAATCAGCACATTGGAATGATTTCTGAAGGATCATGTGACACTGAAGACTAGAGTAATTGCTGCTGAAAATTCAGCCTTGGCATCACAGGAATACATTGTATTTTAAAATATATTAAAATAGAAAGCAGTTATTTTAAATTGTAATAATATTTCACAATTTTACTATTTTTACTGTATTTTTGCAGTCTTGGTGATCATAAGGTACTTCTTTCAAAAACATAAAAAAATCTTACAACCCCAAACTTTGAATGCCGGTGTACATTGAAGGACTTCTAATTATGCATTTATTTCCTCCCTTCATCACCTAATTTGTTTCTTTTTCTTTCTGTCTGTCTATTTACCTACAATCCTATAGGGAAATAGTTCAAGCAGCCCAATTCCCTCCACTTCTGATTCAGGGACGCCTCGAGGGCGTCGGCAACTCCCAAAGACACCTTCTCGTCCTCGGCCCCACATCTCCTACTCTCCTTTAGTGTGCCGTGCCAATCCCGAGCTGGGAGAGGCTCAGTCAAGGGCCAAGCCCGCAGAGGAAGAGGAGGAGCCAACAGGGACTGGTCCTGGCACCGCCATGGCCCACTCCACCCCTCACCGATACATTTCGGAGCCATACCTGACACTGCAGGAGGACGTTAACAGTCCGGACTCAACCGGTGTGGAGGAGACTCTCACTTTCGAGGCTGCCATAGCAACCAGCCTGGGCCGCTCCAACACCATCAGTTCTGCCCCACAACTACGTCACACCTGGCAGGTGCCTAATGGACATTTCCGTAAACGACTAGGACAAGCCACGC